>NC_133960.1:333316-633316 GCF_031877795.1 Strix aluco | reverse complement strand
AAGACGTTCCTCAGGCAAAGATGAACTGATGTTTGTGTAAGGATTGATCTCAGCCTGATGCCCGCGAGCACAGTGACAGGTACCGTGTTGTCCTGGCCACCGACAGGTACAGGATTCGATGCTTTAAGAGTTGCAGTTCCCAGCAGCAAAATGTCAAGTTGGAAGAACTGTTAAACCTCTCAGTAATAGGAGGTTCTTTTACAAATAGTTTATTTAATTGTTTAAACTTTCTCAATCAAGAAACTCATCTTTATGGGTTTTTTTGTTTCCTTAAAAAAAACCCAAACCCTGAAAACAAACCAGCCCATCCTGGGCTGGAAAGGAAATAAAAGCTTTAACGAAACTGAAGAGTAACAGTTGGATAAACAGGGAGGCCGAGAATCATGAACAAGCCATCAGTAGCCATTTTCCATCACCACTTGTCTTCATTTCCTGACTTATGAGTCGGTTCGTCCTGAGCTTTGCGAGGTGAAGGAGTGAACTGCCCCGAGAGGCGGCAGAGCCCGGTGGCGCTGCGGTAGTGCCCTTCTCTGCACAGCGGTGACCTTGCCTGTCGTGAGATCGGAACGGCAGGGCTGTTCTGCTCTGGCTTGGAAAGGAGGCTCAGGGCTGAGCGAGTGGCACCGTGGAGAAAGTAAAGCGTGTTTGATCTTCAGGTTGAAGATCCCTGAAAAGTCTGAGGTTTATCAGGAAAATTAATGGACGGGCAGCCCCTTATATCTGAGTGGAGGAAAAAAGGATAAATGTGTTTCTTCCAGAAGCTTTGTCGTTTTAATTACTGCCGGACGTACACGTGGTGATGACTGTGGCTGTCCTCTCCCGCTGTGGACTGACTCTTCTAAATTCACCTGCAGCTCGGGACGTCGCCTCTGCACCTGGCTGCCCAGTACGGCCACTACTCGACAGCTGAAGTGCTGCTTCGCGCTGGTGTGAGCAAAGATGCCCGGACGAAAGTGGACCGGACACCACTACACATGGCTGCGGCTGACGGGCACACTCATATCGTAGAGCTGCTCATTAGCGTAAGTACAGCAGATTAGGTCTAACGTTAAGGCTGGTCTAAATCACCCTTGGAGTTGAGCGTTGATGTTGAAATGCACAGGCACCGCCTTTAAGACCCTGAGAGAGGACGGCGCACAAAGTAAAGCTGATTTCTTTCAGAACGGGGCGGATGTAAATGCCAAGGACATGCTGAAAATGACGGCTTTGCACTGGGCGACAGAGCACAACCACCGAGACGTCGTTGAGCTGCTCCTCAGATACGGAGCTGACGTCCACGCTTTCAGCAAGTTCGATAAATCGGCTTTTGATATCGCTTTGGACAAGAACAATCCAGAGACTCTGATCATGCTGCAGGTAGGTCCGGGAGGGAGAAACTTGGTGGTAATTCTCTGCCCCGCAGCTGCCTCTGCGCTAGAGCGAGAGGGATCCTGTTGTGTCCGGTGGGATCATTTTTTGTTTGCAGAGAGAACTGGAAATACGGAGGTGGATGAGGTTTGTTTGATTTCTAAATCGACCGGCGTGTGCCTGCTAGGACTCGGGGGGTGATGATGGGGTTTTATTACCACGCGTCTTGCACCATTGTACTACAAGTTTCCAAGTTTAGGTGGTAGTTTTATCACAGCTTTTTCACTGGTGTCCCTGACGTGCTGCAGAGAGAAATAATCTGCCTCTAAAATGTTTGAACGATGCTAATCAGCACAGAAAGCCTGACGAATGTGTGCCTGACCCTGCTCTTTCCTAGGAAGCCATGCAGAACCAGGTAAACCCTCATCCAGAGAGAACGAACCCCTTCACCAACACTGTGACTCTCACCTCACCATTTCTTCTCACACCAGGAGAAGTTTTCAATCTGGCTAGTCTCGTCTCTTCAGCAGACGCCAAAACAACCTCAGGTAAGGCTTTACGTGACCTTGAGTGGGCAAGTTGTGAAAAAAGTTTCTAAGACTGCTTACCAGCAGAGGGCACATGGTTATTTAGTAGAGGAAAAGTGGTGAAATCCAGCCAAACACACCCAACCACTGCTTCCTGCCCCGGAACATTTTTGCCGTCGAAGGTAACAAAGCAGATTTCTGGCTGATGTAAGTAAAGGTGGTGCCGCTGTGCGTGGCAAAGCTCTGCTGAGCTCAGCTGTGGGGCTGCTCTGTTACGGAGCTTGAGAAAATGGATTTGGCTGATTGCGACAGAGGAATAATGAGAACTGTGGCCTGTGCCAAATCCTGAGCGCTGCCGAGCGGTTGGGGAACAGTTTGCTTTGTTCTTCACTGGCTACAAGAGCTGAGGGGATGTTTCACTGTATGTAAATGTTGAGTAAGGAAATTGCAGAATAAGCAGGTCTCTTGGATATGTAGATTACTCCTTATTTCTTCTGTCCCACATCTTAGATGGAAATAATTATGTTCCTCATTGTTCTGTGAGCCTGATTTTGGTGGGGAAAACACTTTCAAGGCTGAGTGTGAATTCTTTTTGTGTAATTCCAATTTTCATCATAACTCTTAAAGTGAATTTTCTGTATTTGGGGAAATCCAAACCATTGTTTCTTTTCAGTCACAAGGAGGCTACCAAATACAAGTTTTGTGAAGCTATTTGGCCTCATCCTGCAAACACTTCTGCATGTGAGTAATTCTTTGGTTAGTGGGACTGTTCACATGCTGGAGAGTGCTTTGAAAACCCCTGGTTTGTGCAGTCCCACCCCGACCTCTCTGCCTGGGCCTGGCCACGGCCACTTCAGCCACGCTCCAGACTTGCTCTCCAAGCTGCTCGCAGCTTTGGGGCACCGACGACCCCTACTTTGGAGAGGGGAAAATGCGAGGAAAATGCAGCGTGACTGGCGCACAGCATCATCAGTCAAGGACGTTCCACAAACCCAAAAGGGGCATAAAACTTGGGGGGTTTGTAGCTGGGAGGACGCTCTGGCCACGGTCCCGGTGTCTGCAGACGGATCAGGCTCTGCCAGGTGGGAGTCACGGAGGCCAACGCCCTGCTGAAAGGCTGTTAGAAAACTGCTCATTTTAGCTTAAGCACGTTCACAGCCCGTTCGGACCTTCTCCTGGTGTGAATGCAGCCCTTCAGTTGAAATCATTCTTTCTCCATCTCCTCCATCCCTTTGATGTGGAAGTCAACCCTGTCCCCTCTCTGCCTGTTTCCCGCTCGCCCCAGTCCTCGGTGTGTGGGCGAGCGGCCGCAGGCAGCGCTCTGGCTGAGCTCTCGGCCTCGTAAATCCCCGTCTCTCCTCGTACATCCTGCAGCATAATCGTGCGGCGGCGGCGGCTTATTGCCCACATGGGACTGGACTAAAATACCCTGGGTTTTTCCCCCCACGACACTTCAAGGATCAGTAGTAGCCGGGCAGCTTCAAAACAGCCGGTGTCCCCTGCCCTAGGCCACGTCAGGAGGTTTTTTCCTCATTTCCCACAAGAGGGCATCAGCGACTGCGCCTTCATTATCACAAAAATCTCTTATTTAGCACTTCTAGTTAATAATTTTTCCTACCTCTCTTAAATTCCCGATGTCTTCCGTTATTGAAAAAGTTTTTAAATCCAAACAAGTACCTTTAGCTGCTCTGAAGAAAGCTGGTTACAAGCTGCTGAAAACAGTCACTAGTCCTGTGGTATTTTCACGTGCCCAGCCCACGACCTTTTGAAAGTATCATCGTTTGGCAATAAGCCCCTCAATAACCTCCTAAAATCAGGAGCTGGCGTGAAAGAGAGAAAATAGGTTGCAAGGGTTAAGGCGGGGGAACTTTAAATGAACTTCCCTTTGTGTGCTTATAATCTGTTTATCTACGCTGGCAATGAAGTACAGGATCTCTTTTTTTTTTTTCCTTTTTTTAAGAGGAATTGTGGGTTTTATGCACTGAGTTTGCGCCCGTTTAGTTAATTTCCTGTTCATTCTTATGAAGTTGGCCTTTGAATAGCAGTTACTATGGTCAATTGGAGGAAGAAACATTGTTTTTTGGGAACCAAGAAGCCTTGTTTATCTCGTTCAAATCAATACCCCATTGCAGTAACCGGGGTCTTTCCGTTACCCAACCTGCCAGGGGAGGAAGGACGGACCCGCACGCGCAGCTGATCTCAGCGTTGGGGCAAAAGGCTCTGACCTGACTTGTGCTAAAACCTTTGGCCCGTGAAGTCGCGCTGGAGACTCTCCCAAATCGGGAAGAACTGGGGCGCTGTAATTTACTCGTGACAGCTGACGAGTTTAAGATACTCTTCAGCTTTTTGCAGTTTTTGCGAGTTGCAGTACGACGCGAAGCCAGGTAATTCCGTGCGTAGCAACCGCTCTGCACGACGCCCGTCGGGCTCCAGCATCATCAGGCAGCACCGCTGCGTCTGGAAGAGCCGCCCCTGTCTCCAGGGGGGAGCTGGGCAGCCCGGTGGCCCGGCGGGCAGCCTGCCTTCCCCTGCCTCTTACAGCGAAACTGGAGCAAATCGGGTCACGTGTGCTCTGCTTTTTGTTACGTGATTCAGAAAAAACTTAAATACTTGCTTTAAGTTCGATTAAAATGATCATAAAATATTCAGAGTGGGTGCAGTCTGTGCTAAAGTAGCATCAAAGCCCTTTTACAGTCAGCAGGAGGAGAGGCACCTCCTGAAAAATGATCTGTACCACCTCCCTTTCTCCACTGGCCGCTGGGAGCCCAGAAAATACTTCACAGCTGCTGTCTCGATCTCTAGAAGACCAGATTGTTGCGCTCTGAGTGCGTTGGTCGCCGTTGAGGTATGGCAGGTCCTGACAGTCCTTCCGTTTGCCCTCGTCTTTCCCAACCAGGTGACTCTCATGTCTCTACGGCGCAGTTTCCCACTTCAACAACCTCCGTGCTTGCCGCGCTTGCGGCCCTCGCCGAGGTATCGGCACCGCTTTCCAACTCAAACAGAGACCCAGGTAGGGGAAACCGGGCGGATGCCGGTTCAAATTTGTGTAGTTCTGGCGGGTCTCTGGCCAGGAAATCAAAGGAAATGTGAGATGTGGAAGTAAATTTGCCTTCTTTAAGGGTAAGGAGGAGATGACGGTCAATATTTGTGAAGCGGTGGGCTGATTTTGTGGTGGTTTTTTTTTTTTTTTTGTTAATCCCAGTTCAAATTTAATTAAAAAACCAGCAACTGTTACCAGTAGAAGTAACTCCATTTTTGTTAGCCAGCGTGTCTGACCCTGACGTGACAGCGTGTTCCCTTGACGTGCTTTAACAGTTGTATAAAAAAACCCCGGAGCTCTAGAGCGTAGGTTTGCTTCATATCAAAGTAAATGTAGATAAGTATTTAAGAAGGACGTTGAAGTGTTTTCTGTCCCCACTTTGCTGTAAAATGTTGGTAGTCAATGTTCTGAGTCTCTTGAGGCTTTGGTAACTTTTCTTACGGAAAGGTTTGGGCGTGTTTTGTGTTTGGGTTTTTTATGATCTTTTACGGTTTGTTTGTAGAGTGTAATGTTTGACCTTTCATTAACTTCAGATTGAAGAACTTGATAAAGTTTATATAATCCTTTCCCCTTGGAATTCAGTTCTTTTCCCCAAAGCTAAGCGTTTTTCCTAGAACCCAGAGACGAGCAATTTGACTTCCTCAAGCTGCTGGTGCCGCGCCGCCGACGCCTTGACCTGCGGTGCCGGAGTGTTTTCCTCCCTGGCACCCAGAGCGCGCCCAGCGGGTCAGACCCCCCCTGTTTCCTGCGCCGGGAGCAGGATGCAGCCGCAGGGTTGAAATCCTGATTATTTATATGAGCCATTAAGTCACACACAAAGTGTCCCAGGGAGTGGAGTCATCCGGCCACGCTAAATAGCCTCCTCGTGGTTGCCTTGGCCGTGCCCGTGCGGACGGGGCTCTTGAGGCACAAAGAGGGTTTTTTGCGTGTGGTTTGTCTGCGTTGGAGCTGGGGGAAGGGTCACGGGGGGAAGCTTGGCCAGGTCTGTCGGGCAGCTGCCTCCAGCTCCAGGCTTTTTAATTCAGTTCATATGCTCAGGTGCTAGTACTTATTAATTTACCCCAAACCCGCTGGGTTTACTCCAGAACTAGACTTGTTTTGCTAAGGTATAGTGGATTTTCTTTTCTTTCCCCTACTCAGACTTTATTTCTTAGTAACACATTTCTCTGTACTTCCAGCTTGTTTTTCATAAGCAGGCATCCCAGGAGTCTCAAGCCACGTACTTGAGCTTTTTCACTTCAGTTTCTATTCGAGGAAGGGAGAAGGAAACGCTGACTTTTTTTTTTGGCGCTTGCTTTATTTCTCAAGGTAAGACGGAGGAAGTAGCGGAAGCAAATTCCATCGATTCTGCCCTACAACAAGTGGTTGGCAGCGGAGGGCAGCACTTCATCGCCATTGTGACCGACGGCCTTCCCCTGGGCAGCCTGCAAACGGCCATCCCCGCCGGCGGCCTCAGCCAGCCCTTCATCCTGACCATGCAGGATGGGCAGCAAGGTAAGGAGGAGCTGGGCTCGGAGGGCAGCGCTGAGGATTAACTCCAAAAAGACCAAAAAAAAAAAAAATATTAAGTGCTGCCTGTGAGCCCCGTGGAGCCCCGCAGGGCCGGCGGTGGGTGAGACCTGGCTTGAGCCGTGCCTGACCGCTGGGCTCCAGGAGGGGTTAAAATGCCTCTGAGACTTACATCAGCAGTAAAGCTTGCCAGCCCCTTGTTCGAGGCTTAATACACGCTGCTGTGCTTCAATATTTTGGTCTTTGCATTAAAACCAAACACCTTTCGCAGAAATGCCAAGTTCAGCCGTTGTCTCTTCGGCAGCTGGGCGAAGATGATTCCTTTATCTCGTGGTGAACTTCCCTGTCTGGGAGTAAATCGCTCGGCCGATGAAACTGCAGCCTGTTACCTTTAGCAATCACTCCGTTGTTCTTGTAAAACTTAGTATTAGGCCATTAATATCAGCTTAAATCTGCCTTTTCCTCCCATAACTAGTTGTATTGCCTAGGGCAATATAATCTCTCCGTTTTACAAGGCAAATGTAAGTGGTGCTCACTAAATCAGGGCAGAGCTCCAGAGCGCTCGTACAGTGATTTTTCTCTTTCCTCAAGGGATGTAATTCATCAGCCTTGTCTACCACCAACAAGTTTTTCAGCGTGTCCCAGGGATGCTCCGTTATTTGGATTAACGGTGGTGCAGAGGAGGAGGATTAGGAAGCGGAGCCGCTCTCCTGTAACACGCACACGGTGCGACAGCGTGAGATGGTTACATCAGTTCTGCCTGTTCACGGACTTCACGAGTGAAAAGCAATTCTCTAAAGCTGTTAATTGTTCAGAATTATTTGCCAAATTACTACAAGTAATTCCTGGCTTGTAACCCATTCTTAGCCTAAGGAAGACAAAGGCAGAACTGTTCGGGTAGCGCTACCTTCGCTAGCTCACGTGGTGCCTTTCTCCTCCTTGGTTGGACGAATTCTTGCTACTGGCTTCCCAAAGTGAAAACCCCTGTTTGCAGATTTAAAATGTGTTTGTTCTCTGGAGTATTTGCAGCTCTTGCATGCGCTTAAAGCTGATTCAGAGCTTAGCCCCTGCGACCGTGTACTGGAATTTTCGAGAAGAGCTTTCAGTTCCTCCTGCTTAGCCTCTCTCGGCTATTAATTGCATTAGTGAGGCATCAGAATGATAGTTTTTACGTCACATGTTTTCTGAGGTGCAAATCTTTCTGGATTCTGTCAGCCCCGCTGCGGTGAAATACTCGGGTATTTCAGAGGCCTGAATAACAAAAACTGGAGACCCGCTCCAGAGTTTCTCTTCTCTCCGGGGAGACTTCAGCGTTGCCAATCCGCAGGTCTCTTCTCTCCAGACCCGCGCCGATGCGCTGACTTCAGAGAAGTCTTTCGGGAAACATCTGTGCAAAAGCATGTCTCGCACTGTATAATTTGTCACCTTTTAATTTTTCAGTTTTAACTGTACCTGCTGGTCAGGTTGCAGAAGAGACTCTCGCTGAAGACAGAGATGACGCAGAAGAGGAGGAAGAGCCGCTGGCCAAGAAGCTAAAAGTGGAACAAAACGTAGATGACTGGGAAGACAAGGTAGATACTCCTGCTTGTAACTTGGATTGCCGTCGTCTCCTGCGTGTTCCTCTGCTGTGCTGGGGATGTTGGGCTCCTGTTCTGCCCAAACCATCTCGGAACAAAGGAGCAGAGCCCGGGGATGTCTCTGTAACGAGTGCTGCTCCGAGGTGCCCCGCTCTTCCCGCACACGCTCCTGCGGTAGCAGTGCACACGCGAGCGGTTGAGAGCAGCGATGCTCAGTGCAGTGTAGGTAGGAGGAAAAGAGCCAGCTAAACCTCTTGTTGCTGTTTTGCCTGTGCTGAAGCTGTAGCTCAGGGTTTTTAGATGAAACGTGGTCGTTTGCTGAGATTATTTAGGATTTCCTGTAGAAGCACAACACATGGGCCGGGTGTGAGCCAAGGCTCAGCTCTCCCTAAAGCAGCAGGAATGACTCGCCATCATTCTCTGCCAGAGGAACAATGTTCTTCTCGTTTGCCTCCCAACTTTTCAGCACTAACAGCTCTGTAGTCTTCTTGCATCGTGGTCTCACCTGCTTCCAACCTTTGAAATTCTTGATGGTGAGATCCTGCGTAACCCCCCGGCGTGCCTCCCCACGCCACGGGGCTGACACCCACCAGCCAGTCGGGGCCTCCCCGTGTCCCAGCTGCCTCCAGTGACGTGGGCTGAGCAAACCAGTCCAACAGAACTCGACCCGAGCACATTTCTAGCGCCGCCTCAGAGCATTTTGCTTTTATAACTCGTAGCTGTGGGAGCGCTTGCACGCCCCGGTTCCTTCGTGTCGCAGGTTGGGCCTCCATCATGGGCTCTCTCAACTTTGTTTTCCGTAGGACAGCGTTGAAAGGGAAGTGCTGCAGCAGCAGCTGCAGGAGGCGAACCAGAAGGCTCAGGAATATCGCAGCCAGCTCCGAAAGAAGGAGCAGGAGGCGGAGGAGTACCGGCTGAAGCTGGCAGCCATGGTGCGGCAGCAGCCCAACGGCGTGGAGGTGACGGTGCTCGACGAGGTCGCCGAGGGGGACCCGCTTGCGGTAACCCCAGAAGACCTCAAGGAATCGGTGCTGTCCATGCTGCAAACGGATCAGCCCACTGATACCGCTGTGGAAACTGTAACCTCCTAATCCTTGGTCATTGACTGGGTTTTTTAAAGGAAAGTAACTTTTTTTTTCCTTTTCTTTTTTTTTTTTTTTTGGTTCAATAAGGTGCTGTTGGCAAGCGGTGCTGAGAGCAGAGGGCTGTTGGCAGAGCCGCCCCGTCGCCGGGGTCGAAGCTTCCCCAGCCGCTCGCAGCGTAACTCTGCTTTCGGCGCCGTGCCAAAAGGTGCTTTTAAAGCTTGACCTTGAGGGATTGGAAGCCTTTTAACAAAATTTTAGCCAGCGAGTGACCTGACGGCTTATTTGGTGATGTCAATACCTGCTTTGTTGGGGAGTGGAAAAGAAATACCTCGTTGCCAAAGCAGCTGGCGTTAGCGCTCGGCTGCCTGGAAATTACAGCACTGAAAACTGACTTTCTGCAGTAACTGAGGTGTTCGCTCCCTTCCGCGAAGTCGAGGGACCGGATCTGGACCTTCAGAGAAAAAATAGTCTCTTGGGGTGTTGCTTTAAAATCTTCAGAGATGCGGAGGGGATTTCCCCTTTCAGCCAGAAAGTGAATTACATGTTCATTTTCTTCCAAAACCATGAATCTTTCTGATTGAGGCAACCTTCAATGCAAGAGCAAAGGCTCAGTGTCTGTCAGCCGGAGCGTGCACGATACCGGGGAATACCACGCTTCACCCTTGTTGTGTCAGGAACGGTTTGGGGGAGCTCTTCCCCTTAACTACCAAAAGGGATCACAAAAAATTCCTCCTCGATTTTACGGTATTTAGTCAAATGTTCTGTTTGACGCTTTGGTGCTGAACAGTGGCGTTCGCTGATTATGTCTGCAAAACTGTACGTGTGGCGGCTGCTGCGAGACAGCTGGGGAGTGGAGTTGTCTCTGGAGATGCCGCTCCGGCGCGGATCCTCCTGGAGACTCTGCTGGGGCACACGGAGGATCAGGAGGTGATGGGTGACGGCCAGCGTGGCTTCGCTAAGGGCACGGGGGGCCTGAGGAGTTTGGTGGCCTACGCTGGGGTTACGGTGTTGGTGGGGAAGGGAAGGGTGACGTCATCTACCTGGGCTGGTGCACAACTTCGTGTGGTCCTGCACAACATCCTCGTCTCATGAGTTGGAGAGAGGTGGATCTGGTGGACAGGCTGCTCAGGGGAGGAGGAGTTGGCTGGTGGTTGCACTCAGAGTTGGGGTCGGTGGCTCCATGTCCTTGAGGGAAAAAAAGCGGTGACGAGCGATGTCCTCAGGGGCCGGGGTGGGGACACGGCCAGAGGGACTGAGCGCGCCCTCGGCATGTTCCAGCGAGCTGTGTGGGGGGCTGGAGGGAAGGGATCCGTCCCCAGGGGCCTGGGCAGGCTGGAGAGGTGGGACGTGCCAACCTCACGGAGCTCAACAAGGCCAAGGGCAAGGTCCTGCCCACGGGTCGGGGCGATCCCCAGCACAAACCCAGGCTGGGCGAGGAGTGGCTGGAGAGCAGCCCCGAGGAGAAGGACTTGGGGGGGCTGGGGGGTGGAAAACTGCCTGTGAGCCAGCAACGGGCGCTGGCAGCCCCGAAAGCCACCCGTGTGCTGGGCTGCACCCAGAGCAGTGTGGGCAGCAGGGCGAGGGGGGGATTCTCCCCCTCTGCTCCGCTCTGGGAGACCCCCCTGCAGTGCTGGGTCCAGCTCTGGGGGCACCAACAGCAGAAGGACACGGACCTGCTCGAGCGGGGCCAGAGGAGGCCACGAAGATGCTCGGGGGGCTGGAGCACCCCCCTGTGAGGACAGGCTGAGAGAGTTGGGGGGTTCAGCTGGAGGAGAGAAGGATCTGGGGAGACCTTAGAGCGGCCTCCCAGGACTGAAAGGGGCTACAGGAAAGGGGGGAGGGACTCTTGATCAGGGAGGAGGGATAGGACGAGGGGGAACGGGTTTAAACTGAGAGAGGGGAGATTTAGGTGAGATCTAAGGCAGAAATTCTTCCCTGGGAGGGGGGTGAGGCCCTGGCACAGGCTGCCCAGAGAAGCTGTGGCTGCCCCCTCCCTGGAAGGGTTCAAGGACAGGTTGGACGGGGCTTTGGGCAACCTGGGCTAGTGGAAGGTGGCCCTGCCCAGTCTAGATGCCCTTTAAAGGCCCCTCCCAACCCATCCTGGGATGCTGTGACACACGTCACTTTCTTTTTTACTAAACAGCTTTTAAAGATACTAAATCCTTTCCTAATAAGCAGCTGATCTTGTTACTGAAACGTTTGTATTTTTTTTTTGCTCTTTGCAGCCCTGTTTAGCGCAGGGACCCGCTGAGCCCAGCGGATTAGGGGGGTCAACTGCTTGGAAGCACCTCGAGTAATCGCGTGGAGCTTGATGATGAAAGATGATCAAGTGAAGTTTAGAAAAATACCGTCGGTTGCGGAAAAGTTTCAAGGGCGAGGAGAGACTCGCAGCTCCGAGCCGCAGCAGCTGGCCTGCTCTCTGGGGATCTCTGGCAAGAGAAAAATCCGGAGCTCTTTCGGCCCGTAGTTCATTGGTTTGGGGTTTTATAGGGGTGTTTTTGGTCCTAGTTTTGTAACTGTTGGCAGGATTCAAGGCAATAATTCAATTTCATGGACCTCCCATTGCATTTGTCCCTGTTATTTCCACGTGTGTCGGGATAATGCGGTTTTCTCTCGGTTGTGGCCTTTGTTAACGTCTCTTTGCCGATAGATCAGCCCCGACGTCGGAGGCGCGGACTAACGGGCTCGTAAAGGCGTGAACGTACGGTCCCGGCGCCGAAGGAGTTCCTCGCCCCGAGAGGACACGGTTTTCTGCCCCGAAGTGGGCCGGTTCCTGGCGGCTGGGCCCGAAGGGAAGGTGGGATCTGCCCAAATCCCGCCCGCGAGCGCTCGGAGGGTTCCTGTGCCTGCGGGAAAAGCTCCCCGAGCCTCGCCGGCTTTGGAGAATCAAAGTGCGTTTATTTATAACCAGTGTAGCTGTATTTATAAATAAGACTTTTTTAATCTTTTTTTTCCAAAAGATGTTTTGAAGAAGGCTTTAATAATTATTTTTTATGAATGAATATTTGGAGAGACTTGGTTCCTGGCTGTTGATTACTTTGGCGTTTCCTCGCTGACTTTGAGCACAAATTATGTTCTTTTGTTCCCCCGCACACGGACAGTTTGGGTCTGTTTGAGCTCAAAACCTGCATCAGAGGGGCCGGGACAGCATTAAAGTAAACCCAGGCAGGTGGTTCTAACACCCAGAAGCGTTTGCGGGTGTAAAGGGACACTGTCAACTTTGGCCTTTACGTTTTGCCTGAAATTTGTGTTTCTTTGTGAATCTGAAGAGCTCGGCAGCTGTGCTGTGTATAAACGCTGTGTTGTGCCTCCCACAGCACCGCCATTCTCTGTTATTTCCACCCTCCCCCAAAAAAGGCTCAGTTTTGCCAAAAACTCCCTTCAGCTGGGAAACAAAACTTCCCCTTCAGAACAGGAGGGGAAAAAAAAAAAAAAAGTCGGTGTCGCTGGTGGGGGGGGGAGTCGGAACAAACGCCGTGGGACTGGGGGTGTTCGTCGCGCGTCGCCTCGGGCGGGGGCAATCGCACGTTCCTTTTATTTTTAGAAGGGCCCAGAACAAAGCCGAGGAGAATTTGATCTCCGCCCAGCAGCTAGAAAGAATTTAAACCCGGCTGCGTCCTCTGCTCTTCCCCAGAAGGACTTTGGAGCTTTTTGAGCCCAGAGCAGCGGTTTTGGGGCGCGCGGCTGCGCTCCCCGCGCCCACGGCGAGCTGCCTGCCGGCGGAGGCGGCGACTGAAACCCTTTTGCGCCGGATTAGACGCGGATTAAACGGTTCCCGTTACCCCGCGGGGCCAGCGGGATGGTGTAAATCCGGGGGGGCTGCGTGAGGCACCCACAAAAAGGTGAACTAAACCCTCCCCGCCCGCCCGCGCAGGGGAAGAGCCACCCCTGGGTGTCCTCCAACCCCCCCCCGGGGCCGTTCTGGTGCCAAATCGCGGTATTTCTGCAACGGCGCCTTTCTCGGCCCGTTTTGCCCCAGGGTGCCGGGGTGTTGGCCGCAGGGCCCCCACAGGCCCCCTTGGCCCCGTGACCAGGGACCACCCCCCCGTTGGGCCACTTTTTACTGAGGACAAACGGTTGGAAATGTGGAAATTTCAACCTTTATCCTTTTTTTGTAGATTTTTCTTAATAAAACACCCCGACGGCTCTCCTGTCCCCTGCACCAGCACTTTGCCAAGCCCTCGGTGTCCTGGTCACTGCGGGGACACCCCAGGGCCACCCCCCTGTCCCCAAGCTGGCCTCGGGGGTCTGGTGGCCCCTTGTCCCCGCCCTTGTCCCCCCCTCACCCCGGACAGAGCCAGGCGGGCACCGGCGCGGGGGCCACCACGTCTTTAATCGTGCGGGACCGAGCCCTGCTCCTACACGGTAGGACGAGCCCGGCCCTAGCAGGGTTGGGGGGGCCACTGCATCCCCCCACATCCCACCTGGTGTCCCCAGGGGGGGACAGTGGCCCCAGCGACCCCCAGAGTAGCCAATAAATTAAAAAGGATCAAACAAACAAACAAACAAAAAAGGCCCTGGGGAGATGAGGCCACTCTGAGAGGGGGTGGGGGGGACATGGGGACCCTTCTCCCCCCTGGGGGGGGTGCAGTGGGGGGACATGGGGACCCTCATTATTCTGGGGGGGGCAAGTGTGGCAGCACAGGGACCCTCATCACCCCGGGGGGGGGGGCAGTCTGGGGACACGGGGACCCTTGTCACCCCGGGGGGGCCACCCTGGGGACACAGGGACCCTTGTCAACCTGGGGGGGGGGCAGTCTGGGGACACAGGGACCCTCCTCACCCTGGGGGCTCACCCTGGGGACACGGGGACCCTCATGGCTCAGGGCACAGAGCTGGGACCCCCCCCTGGGTGCTGGTCCCATGGGTGCTGGGGACCAGGACGTCCCCGTGTCCCCCCCACCGGCCCCACGAGGGGTTTGGGCAGCACCAGGGGCTTGGTGGCCAGGGAGCGGTGCAGGGTGCCGGGGCGGGGGCCCCCGGGTGGCCCCCCCAGCGAGTGCATGCGGGTGAGCCCCCGGGCCAGGCCCGGTGGTCCTGCGGGCGGCCCCCCCAGAGAGTGTCTCTGTGCCAGGGGCCGCCGGGGCGGGGGGGGGCTGTCGGGGGGCACGTCCAGCCGCCGGAGCGTCGCGTCGCGGGGGGCCGGGGGCAATGGGGCGCCCGGCTGCACCCGGTTGGCGAAGGAACCGGTGCCCGGGGGGGTCACCGGCCACCCCGAGCCCCCCGCCCCGTGCAGCCGCTGCAGCAGCAGCTCCTCCAGGGTGGCTTTGGCGGGGGGGCCCGGCCCGGGGGGCTCCGGGCACCCCGGGGTGCCGAGGCGGGTGTCCTGGCCGCGTGTCCTGGTGGGGGGCTGCAGGGTGGCCTCGGGGGTGGGTGGCTCGGGGGGGTCCCGCAGGCCCCCGGCCGCTCCCTGGGGCAGCAGCGGGGGGTAGAGGCGGGGGGCTGGCGGCTGGGCCGGGGGCCGGGGGGCGGCGGGGGGCTCCGGGGGGCCCTTGGGGGCGGCGGGGCGGCGGCAGGAGGCCCCCAGCAGCCCGGCGGCCAGGGCGCCCAGCGCGAAGGCCCCCAGCACGCAGCCCACCAGCACCGGCACCGGCACCGCCGCCGCCCCCGGCCCGGCCCGACGCACCCCTGCGGGAGCACCCGTCAGCCCGGCACCCCCGGGGGGCCCCTTCTGGTCCCTGGGGTCTCCCTCCCACCCCTGGGGTCCCTCCTGGTCTCTGGGGTCCCCCCACCCCATGTCTTTCTCCTGTCCCCAGGGTCCCTCCTGGTCTCCGGGGTCCCTCTCCTGTCCCTGGGGGTCCCCCCACCCCAGGTCCTTCTGTCTCCGGGGTCCGTCCTGCTGCCCGGGGTCCCTTTTCCACCCCTGGGGTCCCTCCTGGTCCCTGGGGTCCCCCCGCCTCAGGTCCTTCTCCTGTCCCCAGGGTCCCTCCTTGTCCCCCTGGGGTGCCCCTCCCACCCTGGGGTCCCTTTCCCATCCCCGGGGTCCCTTCCTCGTCCCTGGGGTCCCCCCACCCCTGTGATCCCTCTCCCATCCCCGGGGTCCCTCCCGTGTCCCCAGGGTCCCTCCCAGTGGGTGTCCGGGGGGGACAGACAGGGTGTCACTGACCGTGAGCCAAGTCCCCGTCACCGTCCCCCGCAGCTGGTGCCTCTGTGAGAGCAGAGGGGGGGTCACCGCTGTCCCCCTGATGTCCTCCACATCCCCCGGTGTCACCCATGTGTCCCTCCCCGTCACCTCATGTCCCCAGAGGTCCCCAGGGTGACACTCTATGCCCCCAGATAGTCCCACGTCCCCAGTGCCCCCCAGTGTCCCCCATGTCCCCCCCCTTCACCTTGGCAGGTCCCGGGGGATCCCTCCATGTCCTGCTCAAAGCCGCTCCTGGGGCACGTGGAGGGGGGACACACGTCACCCACCGCCCCCAGTGTCCCCCCTGCTGCGAGGAAGGGACCCAGGAGATGGCAGGGGGTGGGAGGAGCCCCCCAGGGGGGGTGACCGCGGGGGACACTTACGGAAGGTCCTCGGAGAAGGGGACGCAGCCCCGGGGGGGCAGCCAGACGCAGTACGGGTCCCGGGCGGCCAGGCAGCTCCTGGCGGGGGGGGCAGGCACCGGGTGCTGGAGCCGCCCTCGCACGTCCCTGTGCCCTCGCACGTCCCTGTGCCCTCACACGTCCCTGTGCCCTCACACACCCCCAGCCCTTGCACACCCCTGTGCCCTCACACGTCCCTGTGCCCTCGCACACCCCCAGCCCTTGCACACCCTCGCACACCCCTGTGCTCTCACGTTTCCATGCTCTTTGCACACTCTTGTGCCCTCATACACGCCCTGTGCCCACATGTGCTCCTGTGCCCTCGCGCACCCTCGTGCCCTCGCACATCCTTGCACGTCCCAGTCCCCTTGCACACCCCTGTGCCCTCGCACACCCCTGTGCTCTCCCACATCTCTGTGCCCTCGCACCCCCCCGCACCCCCACACACGCCCCGTGCCCACGTGTGCCCCTGTGCCCTCGCACGCCCCCAGCCCTCACACCCCCCCGCACATCCCTGTGCTCTCCCATGTCTCCGTGCCCTCGCACACCCTCGTGCCCTTGCAGACCCCTCGCGCACCCCCGTGCCCCGCCCCGTGCCCCACACGCCCCGTCCCCCCGCTCACCCGCGGCAGGCGCCGTGCCGGGCGCAGCGGCTCAGGGGCAGACGCACCAGGCACCCGGCAAAGGCGACGAAGAGCTCCCGGCCCGGCGGGTGCAGCTCCAGCCCCAGCACCCGGCTGGCACCCTGCGGTCCCTGGCACCTGCACCCCCCCCAGCACCCATTGTGACTGCACACCCCCCCCCCAGCACCCGCAGCCCCACGGCACCCATCAGCAACCCCATGGCACCCGCATGGCCCCAGAGCACTCATCAGCACCCTACGGTACCTGCATGACCCCCCAGCACCCACATGCACCCCCCCCAGCACCCATCAATGCCCCACAGCACCCACATGGCCCCCCCAGCACCCATACGGCACCCACACTACCACTGCACCCATCTGTGCCTGCTGCCCCCAGCACCCATGGGCCCTATGAGCCCCCCAGCACCACCAGCACCCACAGCCCCGTGGTGCCCACGAGCCCCCCCCCCAGCACCCATGGGCCCTGCGAGCCCCCCAGCACCACCAGCTCCATGGTTCCCACGAGCCCCCAGCACCCACCAGCACCCACGGGCCCTGCGAGCCCCCCAGCACCCCCAGCCCCGGGCACCCAGCACCTGGTACTCACCGCCCGGGGTCGTAGAGGCTGATCTCCTCCAGCAGCAGCGTCTCAGAGCCGGTGTCCCCGGTGTCCCCCGGCCCGTGGCTGTCGCTGGGGGGTGCGGGGGTGCCGCCGGGGTGCTGGGTGGCCCCGGGGTGCCACGTGGGCACCAGGACCTTCAGCACCCGCCCGTCCTCGGCGCCCAGGAAGAGCACGGTCTGGTTCCCCCACGGCCCCGCGCCCGCGTCCACCGCCAGCTGCGTCAGCCTGCGCCCAGCACACCCTCGCACGGGGCCTTGCACGGGGCTCGGCAGCCGCTCGCACGCCCTCACACCAGGGGCTCACACACCCGCGCACCGGGGCTTCGCACGCCCCTGCATGGCACCCTTGCACACGCTTGTGACGGGGCCTCGCACGCTCTTGCACACCCTCGCACCGGGGCCCTCGCACCCAGGTCTTACACACCCTCACGTGGCCTCGCACCAAGGCTTTGCACGCCCATGCACCAGGGCTTCGCACACCCTTGCACCGGGGCTTCGCATGCCTGTGTACCGGGGCTTTGCACGCCCCTCGCACCAGGACCCCTCGTGCACCCTTGCCCAGGCACCTTCCACGAGGACCCTCCCTGCGCCGCAGCACCCACAGGGCTGGGTGCTCCCCTCACCCCTCTGCACACCCACATCCTCCTCGCACAAGCCACCCCCTGTCCCCAGGGCCACCCTGTCCCCGAGGTCACCCGTCCCCAAGGGCACCCGTCCCTGAGGTCACCCATCCTGGGGGCACCCGTCCCACGCACCTGGTGCCGGTGCGGGTGAAGAGGGGCCGCCCGCCGGCGGGTGCCACGGCGCCGTGCAGCAGCGGGTGCTCCTTGGCGAAGGTCAAGGTCTCGTCGGGGAAGTCCCTGGAGGTGACGATGCCGGCGGCCGGGCCCGTCCCAGCGCAGCAGCCCGGCCTGGGGCACGGCCAGAGTTGGGGACCCGGGTGCCCGGTGGCCACCACACCCCGGGGGGGACCCGGGTGTCGTGGTGGGGGGGGGGGTGGTACCTGGGTCGGGGCACCCTGTCCTCGGGCACCGGGGCCCAGGTGCCGGCGGCGCCGCGGGGCTCGGCGAAGGGGCCCTCGAACGCCCGTTCCACGTCCGCCAGGTAGAAGGCGCAGACGGCCGAGCCGGGGATGCTGCGGGGCGGTGGCAGGAGGTGGCACCGGCGCTGGGGACACCCCTGTCCCCTCCCGGGGCTGCCGGGCCGGCCTGGGTTTGGCCAGAGCCCTTCTGTGTCCCTGCTGGTCCCCACATCCCCTTCCTGTGTCTGTGTCCGTGTCCTGTCCCACTATGTCCCCATGTCCCCATTGAGCCCATCCCCATGTCCCCATGTCTGTCCCCATCTCCTGTGCCACCATGTCCCCACTGAGTCCATCCCCATGTCCCCACATCTGTCCCTCCCATGTCCTCATCTGCTGTGTCCCCATGTCCCCATGTCCCCATTGAGCCCATCCCCATGTCTCCACATCTGTCCCTCCCGGGTCCCCACGTCCCCATCTCTCCTGGCCCCATGTCCCTGCCTACATCCCCCCCCGCCACGCTCCCCTGCGTGCCCACAGCCCCAGGTCCCCTCGGCCATCCCCGTGTCCCCCCGTCCCCGTGTCCCCACCGCCGTGCCTGTTGGGCTGGGTGCCGAAGAGGGCGAGGACAGCGGGGCGCCCGTGCAGGGCCCGGGGGGGTGTCACCGCCTCCAGGACGTCGAAGTAGAAGACGGCGTCCCCGGGGACGGCGCAGAGCAGCCGCACCTTCAGGAAGGACGTCCAGCGCCGCTCCAGCACCCGCGGGGAGCCCCCCCGGTCGTTGCGGCACACCCGCGCCACCCGCGCCACCACCACCTGCGCCGGCACCCAGGGGTGTCAGCACCCGGGGACCCAGGACATCAGAACCTGGACACCCATGGGTGTCAGCACCCGGGGACCCAGGACATCAGAACCTGGACACCCAGGGGTGTCAGCACCCAGGGACCCAGGACATCAGAACCTGGACACCCAGGGGTGTCAGCACGCGGGGACCCAGGACATCAGAACCTGGACACCCAGGGGTGTCAGCACCCGGGGACCCAGGACAGAGGCAGCTGGGCATCCATGGGTGTCAGCACCCCAGGACCCATGGGAATTGGCACGTGGGCACCCATGGGTGTAAGCACCCAGGGACCCATGGACATCAGCAGCTGAGCACCCATGGGTGTCAGCACATGGACATTGGCACCCAGGCACCCATGGGCGTCAGCACCCCAGGACCCACGGGAATTGGCACCCATGGGTGTCAGGACCCCAGCAGCACCCTGGGAGCCAGCAGCACCCGGCCAGACACCCCGGGGGGGCACTGGGCTCTCCCCTGCCTGGTGCCAGGGGATGGGTGCTGGGTGCCCCCCCGTGCCCCCCCCGTCCCCGCACCCACCTTGCCCAGGGCGCCGAGCTCCACCGCCACCTCCCTGAAGAAGAAGTAGACGTAGGGGCCGTAGGGCAGCGCCTGGATGAAGTGGGGCTCTGGGGGGGGGCCGGGGGGGGCCGTCAGCCGCCTCCTGTCCCTGCCCGCCCCCCCCGTGCTCAGCCCCCCCATACCCCCAGCCCCCACGTCCCCCCCAGCCCCTACCCCATCCCTATGCTCCCCTACACCTGTACCCACCCCCCACCTCCAGCCCCCCGATACCCCTGTCCCCCTCACCCCCCCATATTCCCCCCCCTCCCCACAGACACCCGCCCCCCCGTCCCCCCCCGGTCGCGGGGTACCCTGCAGCCAGCGGGAGCTGTACTTGAGGGTGCGCAGGGGGGGGCGCCCGGGGCTGAGGCTGCGGTAGATCACGGCGTCGCTCGCCTGGAAGTCGGCCACCGTGGCCGAGTAGAGGCTCCCGTCTGCGGGGGGGGGACACCGGCGTCAGCCCCACCCTGGGCACCCCCGTGTGCGTTCCCCCCACCCCGACCCCCCCCTCCCAGCACCCACCGATGAAGAGGGCGACGACGCTCTGCTTGGCGTCGAAGGGGCACCGGGCCTGGCCGCTCACCTCCTCCCCCTCCTGCGCCAGGCTGCTCACCTGGGGGGGCCGAGGTGATGAGACCCCCCCGCTCCTCACACCCTGAGACCCCCCCGCTCATCCCACCCTGAGACCCCCCCCAGCTCCTCACACCCTGAGACCCCCCCACTCATCCCACCCTGAGACCCCCCCCCGCTTCTCACACCTTGAGACCCGCCCCCCCTGCTCCTCACACCCTGAGACCCCCCCCGCTCCTCACACCCCCCTGCTGCCCCAGCACAGAGGCGCTGAGGCCGCCCACACTCGCCACACCTGTGGCCACTGCCCCGCTGCGCCCCCACAGGGCTGAGACCCCCCGACTCGTGACACCCGCCCCCCCCCCCCAGGCCCCCCCACCTGGTAGGTGCGGCAGAGGGGGCTGAAGGCGTTGGTGCCGCAGGCCAGGAGGGTCCCGGCGTCGCGGGGCACCAGCACCCTGATGTAGTTGTGGCACTCGTCCTGCGCGGGGCCGGGGGGGGCACGGGGGGGCACGGGGGGACCCGTCACCCCCACCTCCTCCTGCCCCGAGCGCCCTCTTTGCCCTCGTCCCTTCTATCTCCCCCACCCTGCACCTCCCAGCCTGTACCCCCCGTGTTTCCCTGTACCCCAACACCCTGCACCCCCACCCCCCCACCCCGTACCCCCATGTACCCCTGAATCCCTCCCCATGTACCCCCTGTACCCCCCATCCTGTACCCCCATTCCCCCACACCCCCCTACCCCCCACCCTGTACCCCTCTGCCCCCAAACCCCCCGTACCCCCCTGTACCCCCCATACCCCCCCGTACCCCCTTGTACCGCCCCCATACCCCCCCGTGCCCCCCCCCGTACCCCCCATACCCCCCTGTACCCCCCCGTACCCCCCCGTACCCCCGTACCTGCCGCCGGCCCCTCATGGCGCAGTTCTCCCTGTCCCGCGCCTCCCAGGTGAGGTGCTGCCGGGTGACAGGGGCGGGGGGGTGGGTGTGGGCATGGGGACCCCCCCCGGCCCCCCCCCGTGTCCCCGGGGGCAGCAGCCCCGGCCCCCCCTTACCCGCTCGGGGTACAGCGTCCCCTGGGCCTGTCCCAGGTCGAAGGTGTAGATGTGGTCCCTGGGGGGGGAGGGCGTGAGCGTGCGAGGGGGCACCGGGACGGGCGGGGGGACGCGGGGACACGGAGGGGGCCGGGGGAGGCAACGCGGGGGCACAAGCGCGCGCAAGCGTGCGGGTGAGCACAGGCGGAGGCAGGTGGGGGCAGTGGGGCTCGAGTGTGTGGAAGAGTGTGCGAGCGCACACAAGTGTGCATAAGCGTGCACAAGCATGGGCCGGCACGCATGAGTTTACACAAGCGTGCACAAGCACAGACAAGCGTGTACAAGTATGCACAAGCTTGTACAAACACAAGGCCTGTACAAGCACCCACAATCTTGCACAAGCACATAAAGGGGGAATGAGCTTGCACAAGCACAGACACGCATGTACAAGCATGTACAAGCATGCAGGAGCTTGCATAAGCAGACAAACGTGCACAAGCGTGCCCAAGCACACGGAGAAGTGTGCCCAAGCACAGAGAAGCGTGCCCAAACACAGACAAGCGTGCCCAAGTGTGCCCAAGCACAGAGAAGTGTGCCCAAGAACAGACAAGCGTGTCCAAACACAGACAAGCGTGCCCAAGTGTGCCCAAGCACAGAGAAGTGTGCCCAAGAACAGACAAGCGTGTCCAAACACAGACAAGTGTGCCCAAACACAAACATGCCCAAGTGTGCCCACAGACAAGCGTGCCCACAGACAAGCGTGCCCAAGCGTGCCCACAGACAAGCGTGCCCAAGCGTGCCCAAACACAAAGTGTGCTCACAGACAAGCGTGCCCAAGTGTGCCCAAGCACAGACAAGCGTGCCCAAGCGTGCCCAAACACAAACAAGCGTGCCCAAGCGTGCCCAAGCCCGAAGCGTGCCCCAGCGTGCCCCAGTGTGCCCAAGCATGCCCAAGCGTGCCCGAGCCCAAAGCGCGCCCCAGAGCGCCCCAGCGTGCCCCAGTGCGCCTGAGCGTGCCTGAGCGTGCCCGAGCGTGCCCGAGCCCGAAGCGCGCCCCAGCGTGCCCCACGTGCCCCAGCGCGCGGCCCCGCTCACCGGGCGGCGACGAGGAGGGTGCCGTTGAGGCGCAGCATGCGCTGGAAGTCGAGGCCGAGCGGGGCCGAGCCGTTGTCCCCCCCGAGGCCGCCGAAGCGGGGGTAGGCGGCGGTGGCTGCGGGGACAGGGGGGGACGCGGTGACACCCCGCCGGCCCCCCCAAGGCCCGGGCCCCCCCCGGCCCCGCTCACCTGCCAGCCCCACGGTGCTGCGCGCTACCAGGTCCCGCGGGAAGGACGGGGCGGCCCCCCCCGGGGCGAGGAGGAGGAGGAGGACGAAGGGCAGCGGCACCCCCGGCATCGTCACGGGGGTCCCACGGGACGCGGGGCTGAGGGTGACGCCCCCCCCCACCCCGGGCTGCGAGGGGCCGACCTCAGCGCGGGGAAACTGAGGCACGGGGGGGGGGGCACAGGGCAGCCCTGGGTGTGGGGACAGCGGGGACGTGCTCCCAGTGCTCCCAGTGTCCCCTCCCAGTGCCCCCAGTACCCTCCTCCCGGTGGTCCCAGTGCTCCCATCCCAGCACCCCTGTATCCATCCCAGTGTTCCCAGTGCCCCCATTTCAGTGTCCCCAGTACCCCCCCGCTCCAAGGGCCCGTCCCAACGCCCCCAGTACCCTCCGTCCCAGTGCTCCCAGTGCTCCCAGTGCTCCCAGTGCCCCGGGCACTGCTGCCAGCAGCGCCGGGACACCACGCACGGCTGTGCGCACCCCCACACCCACTCAACCCCCCCACACCCCAGCAGCACCCCCGGCACCCACCTGCGCCCTCACAGCACCCCGAAACACCCACCTACACCCCCCAACGCCCTCACAGCACCCCAAGTGCCCCCCAACATCCACCCAACACCCTCACAGCACCCCAAGTGCCCCCCACCCACACCCCCAACACCCTCACAGCACCCCACCTACACCCCAAAACCATCCACCCCAACACCCCCCCAACAGCCCCCTGGATCCTGCCCCACCCGCACCCCCAGCGCCCCCCAACACCCCAAAACACCCCAAACCCACCCCGCCCCGACAACCCACCGTCCCCCCACAACCCCCCCCCTGTATCTCGCCCCGACACCCCCCCGCCACCCGCCCCCCCCCCCCCCCCGACCCCTCCGCGCTCGGTACCGGCTCCGCTCCCCGAACAGCCCCGAGCGGCTCCGCCCCGGAACGGGCCGGGACCGGCCGGAGCCGCGGCCGGGGGCGGGACCGGGGACCCCCGTGGGACCCCCCCCAGGACACCCCCCCCCCCCCCCGCCGGGGCCACCCTATAGATAGGCGTTAATTCCCGTTAATGAGATGATCCTCATTAGCTGCCGAGGGGTGGGGGGGGGGTGGGGGGGGGTCGGCTTGCACACGCGTGTGCACCCACGCGTGGGAGCGGGCACAGCCCCGCGCACCCCCGCGCCGCCGGCTCCCGTGTCGCTGCACACGCGTGTGCACCTGCCCCAGGGGGACTGGGAGCTACTGGGAGCGACTGGGAGTTAGTGGGAGCTACTGGGAGTTACTGGGAGCCACTGGGGTCCCCCCCAGGTGCCACTCAGGTTCCGGTCCCCACGTGTCACCAGCACCCCCGGGGGGGCCAGCACCCCTTGGGGACCTCCCGGGCTACTGGGGGACCCTGGGGAGACCCCCGAGGCTCTGGGGGGGGGGGGGGAGCCCGGGGGGTCCCAAGGGTGCGGGCACAGGGTGACACCTGGTGGCACCACGCGGCGTGACACGCGGGTCCCCTGGGTGGGAACACACACACACCCCGCTGTCCCCGAGTGGGCGCCCGGAGCCCCCGGGGGCGCGACTGTGTCCCCCAGGGTGTCGATTGTGTCCCTGGGGGGTGACAGCATCCCCGGGAGGTGACCCCATGTCACCAGCAGGGTGACAGTGTCCCCAGGGGGCGGTGTCCATGTCCCTGAGGGGAGCAACTGTGTCTCCGGGGAGGGGTAACTGCGTCCCCAGGGCTGTGACCGTGTCCCTGGGGGCCACAATCACGTCCCCAGGGGGGTGTCCGTGTCCCCTGAGGGGGGGGTGACAAACAGGCAGAGCCGGGTGACAGTGCTCCGCTTTATTTACAGGCTCTCGGGGTGGGGGGTGACCGTCCCTGTTCCCGTGGGGGTGCAGGCACCGGCCCAGGGGGGTCCCACCCCCCCGTGAGAGCAAAGACGTACAAATAAATTACGACCAGAGGAAAAACATCAGCTGGTAAATCTTGTCCCAGTCCCTCCCAGTCCCTCCCAGTCGCCCTGCGAGAGGGCTGGTTCTGCACCCAGGAGCTCCACGTCCCTCCAGCGGGAAACGTCCCTCGAAGGAGACAGGGAGGGGGCACCGTGTGTCGTCCCCCCCCAAAATCCCTCTGTCCCCTCCGGCGTGGGAGGCTGAGCGCTGGGGGTGTCCCGGGGTCCCCGTCACCGTGGGGTGGGGGTCACGGTGTCACCTCCCCGGGGTCACAGCGTGAAGATCTCGTCCTCGGCGTCGCGGAGCGCGGCCGCCCGCGGGGTCCTGGTGAGGGGCCGGGGGCCGAGGCGGGGGCCCCGGGGGGGCAGCGGGGCGCTGGCGTCGGGGCGCCGGGTGCCTTCGGCCTCGGCCGTGCTGCAGAGGGGACGCAGCAGGGTGGCACTGAGGGGTGGCCTCGTCACACACCCTGCGGCCAAACCCGCTTTCCAAAAGACCCCGTTTTGTCCCCAAAAGGGGAGGCGGGACGGGCGCGCTCACCCTGTGCCGCCGGCGCGGAGCCGCTGGGCCGCCGCCGCCGCCTTGGAGCGGCCGATCTCGGCGTCGAGCTGCCGCAGGAAATCGGTGGCCGAGAGGTCGTGGCGGGACGGGGCCGGGGGGTCCCCCGAGGGGACGGGCGCGTCCTTGTTGTCCTCGTCCTCATCCTCAGGGCGGGGTCCCCCCGGCTGCGCCGGCGCGGGGATGAGGAGGGTGGGCTTGAGGAAGATGGTGTCCGAGGTGTAGAGGCGGTTGGCGCGTTTGATCTGCTCCATCTGCCAGGGACAGGACGGGGACAGGGATGGGGACAGGGATGGGGACAAGGATGGGATGGGGACAGGGACAGGATGGGGACAGGGACGGGGACAGGGATGGGATGGGGATGGGGACAGGATGGGGACAGGGATGGGATGGGGACGGGATGGGGACAGGGACGGGAACAAGGATGGGATGGGGACAGGGACAGGATGGGGACAGGGACAGGATAAGGACAGGGACAAGGACAGGGAGGGGGTGAAGACCGCAGTAAGGCCGGGATGGGGACAGGCCGGGGTGGGGACAGCGATGGGGTGGAGACAGCCAGAGGGGCGAGGGAAGGGGACAGGGACAGGAGGGGCCGGGGATGGCCCCGGGGGAACCGCGGGGCTGCCGGGGGACCCCGGGACCGTCCCGCCCCGGCGATCCCGCCCCTCCGGGGCCCTGGATGTCCCCCCCCCCCCCCTCCGCCTTCCCCGCCGGCCGCTCACCGTCACCCCGTAGCGCAGCGCCAGCCCCGGCAGCGTGTCCCCGGGCTCCAGGCGGTGCTCCCGGGCGGGGGTCCCCGCCGCCCCGCTCCCCGCCGCCATGGCGGGGCGGCCCCGCTCAGCCCCGGCCCCCGCCAGCGCGGGAGGCGGGGGGGCTCATGCGAACAGCCCCGGCCCGGGACCGGCTCAGGTCCCGGCGCTGCGGCGGCCGCTCGCTGAGGGGGGGGCTGAGCCCCACCGCAGCCCCCGGGCGCCCCCCGGCCCCGGTGAGGCCGGTGGCTCCAGCCCCGACCCCGCCGCCCTCGCGGAGGCCTCTGGGACTTGTAGTCCGGGCCCCGGGGAGGGGGCTGGGGGAGACCCGGCCGCCCCCTCGGGCCGTGATGCCGCCACCCCGCGCCCCGGGGTCCTTCCCGCCCCCTCCGGTTCCCGCCACCCCCCGGTCTCTGCCCCGGCGGGGGGGACTCTGTGTCGTCCCCCCGCGGGGGGCGGTGCCGCCGCGGAACTACAACTCCCGTCATGCCGCGGGGCAGCGGCCGCGGGCCCGCCCACCCCGCCCTTCGCGCGCTCTAATTGGTCGTCGCTCCCGCGCACAGCCCGACGGGAAAAGGCACCCGAACCCGGAAGCTGGACACGGCCGGGGGGCGGTTCCCATAGTAACCGCGGGCCGGCGCTGGGGCCGCCATGTCCTTCAAGCGGGAGGGGGACGACCCCGCTCAGCTGGGGGTGCTGCAGGTGGGTCTCGGCCTCCCCGCGACCCCCCAGATCCCCCTAAACCCCGGCCCTGGCCTCCCCACGGAGGGATTCGCCCCCTTGCCCCGGCCTGTCCCCCCGTTCCCCCCTTCCTGCAGATACCTCCCCTGCCCGCAAGCGCTCCCCAATTCCCCCTCACCCCTGCCCTATCGTGACCCCCCGTCTCACAGCGCCCCAGATACTCCCCTTGGCCCAGGACACTCCCCAAAATTACGCCCTTCCCCTGCCTCAGCCTGCCCCCGGCCCCCAAACCCCCCCCGGCACCCCAGCCCCCCTTTTCTTCCTCAAAGCGGGGTCCCCAGAGCGCCCAGGTCTCCTGGCCTAAGGGGGGAACAGGGCTGGGGGCAAAGGCTGGTTCCCCGCGGGGTGAGTTGGGGACAGCCCCCCCCCCCCCCGCCGACTCCAGCAGCAGGCGTGGGGGGGACACAACCGCTCAGCCACCCCCCTCGATCTCTCCCAGAAAAGACGCGTCGCCGACTTGTTGGCCAACTACATCCCCGAGGACGAGGCGCTGCTGCTGAGGAGCGGGAGGTGAGTGAGACCCCCCCCCTGCCCCGAGCGCAGCCCCCCCTGCTCTGGCTGCCTGCGGGGTCCTGACAGCAGCTCCCCCCCCCCGGCATAGGTACGCCTGCACGGTGTGCGCCCACCGCCCCGTCTTCGACACGCTGGACGTGCTGACGGTCCACAGGGCTGGCAAGAAGCACATGGGCAGTAAGTTGGGGGGGCTGGCGGCGTCGGGGGGGGGCTGCGCCGAGCGAGCGCGTCCCCCCCTCGTCCCCTTCGCTCTCTTCCAGGCCTGCAGCGTTTCTACGGGAGGAAGCACTCACTCCAGGACGTGGCCCCGAAGCAGCGGCACGAGGAGGAGGCGCAGGCAGAGGAGGCAGACGCGCAGGTTGGGGCGCACCCCCCCCTTCCTCACCCCGCTGCACCCCTGGCCAGGCCCCGCTGAGCTCCCTCCCCTCTCCCCAGGGCTCCCCGGCCCCTCTTCTGGCTCGGACGAGGAGGATTGCCCGGAGCGCTCTGCTGAAAGCGGCTCCCTACAGCAGCTGCTGCCGCAGGACGGGGTAAGGCCTTTGCTTTGGCTGCGGGAGGATGGGGGAGAGCTCTGGGCTTCCCGGGAGGGGCCGGCAGCGCCGTGGCCTCGCCGCTCTCGGGCGTTCGTGGGACGAGGCCCTGACTCCTGCTCCCGTCGCAGGGTGGAGGGAAGCAGCTCGCGAGCTGGCGGGACCCAGACGGGGCCGAGTGTCGCCCCGACGCCGCCGGAGCTGTCGCAGAAGGACGGAGGAGCCGTGGAGGCCAGCCCTGCAGCCCTGCTGCCCGGGCACCGCGGCGGGCGAGCGGGTAAGAGCCGGTGTCACGGGGCAGGGAACGCAGGCCCCCAGCTGGGCCTCTCTCGATTCTGCGGGTCCCACCAGCCCCTCTCTGCCCTCCCAGACGCACCAAAGGTGGCTCTGGCCCGGACACAGCGAGGTGGCAAAGGAAAAGCCTCATCGTCGGGCCTGAGCCGGGCCGAAGCCCTCAGCCCCGAGAGGCGCCGGGCCCTGGAGCGATACCTGCAGCTGCGGAGGTGAGTCTGGGCCCCCTCGGCGCGGGGAACCCCGTAACGAGCCACCTCTCACTCCCTCCGTCTGTCCATCCGTCCGTCCCCAGCGCTGGCTGGATCCAGGACCACTCCGGCAAGTGGGTGAAGGACGAGAACGCTGAATTCGACTCCGACGAGGACGAGCCGCCCGCGCTGCTGCCGGCCTGAGGCCCCCCTCTGCCCCCCCAGTCCCCCTGGGGACGGTTCCCCAGGCTGTCCCCAAGTCCCCCCGTTAATAGAGGCAGCTGGAGAGGACGGAGGTGTCTGAGCCGTGGGGGCAGGTCCCGGGGAGGGGTGATATTGGGGGGTCCTAGCGTTTTGCCACCACGGCGTGCTCAACCTGGTTCCTTTTTGGGGTGTCCCCGCTGCCCACCCCAGGGTCCTGCGAGCGCTGCCAACCTCCATGTGGGTTTCGGCCTGTCCCCACCCTGTCCCCTCCTGTCCCTGGCCCAAGTCACGCTCATTTTCCTGCCCGCTGGCAGCTGCCTGCAGCTTGTGGCCTTTCGGGGTGGCAGCGCCGGGTTCCCCCCCCCGCTCCTCCCCAGCCCCGGCAGCTGTCCTGGCCACGCCACCCTCCCCCTGCCTCAGTTTCCCCCCTCCCTTTTCCTGCCAGGTTTTGGGTGCCTGTGCCGGGAGCACCCATGGGACGGTCGTTTATGGCTCTGCACCCTGAGCCGCCATCCCCACCCCTGGGACGGCACCCACCACCCACCCAAGGGTCTCTCTGGGTCCCCGGGGGGCCCGATCCTGTCCCTGGGGGGGCTCCCTGGCAGGTCCCTGTGTCCCCCCACCCACCTCACTGGTCCGTGGGTGCCTGGCTCTGTGCCAGGGGTGTTACCCTGCTCCCCCCACCCCTCCGGGTGTCCCAACCCTGCTGCCCCCCATGGGGGTCCAGACCCCTGGCTCGGCCCCCAGGGATTAATGCCCGGAGCCTAATGGGGGCCTGGAGCTCTGCAAGGCTGGGGGGTGCCCCCGCTGCCTCCCTTGGCTGATCCCGACTCCGGCTCCCGCGGGCAGATCCCGCCCCGGGACACGTCCCAGCGGATCCCAGAGCCACGTCTCTCCATCCTCTTTATTTACGTCGACTGCGGGAGGCAGGAGCTGGAGCTCCTTCGGGCTGGTGGGGGCGGGGGGGGCTGTTAGGTTTTCTTCTGCTTGCGACCTGGGGGCAGAGGAAAGAGGGAGGGGGGTGAGGGCTGGGCTGTGGGCCCCCCCTAGCCCGGTTCCTGCCCCGAGAGGGGCCGCGGGGGCCACTCACGGAGCTCGTTGTTGTTGGTGATGGCGGTGGCGGCGCGGGCGCGGGGGCCTTGCTGCGTGAAGTGGTAGCCGAAGCGCACGACGGAGGGGCACTGCTCCAGCATGGCCGCCATCTCCATCTCCACCGTGTCACCCAGGCGCTGGCACTGCGGGGTGAAACCAGGCACGTCAGGGTGTCGGGGACAGCCCTGTCCCCTCCCCGGGCCACCCGCGGGTGCCCGTCCCCTACCTGGTTGTCCACCTTGAGCTCGCTCAGGGTGCTGTTGTGGTGCATGGCCTTGATGATGCTCATCATGCCGGTGCTGGTGATGAAGTTGGATTCGATGTTGAGGCTCTGCAGGGTCTTGTTCTCCATCAGCATCTCAGCCACGGCCTGCGTGTCACCTCAGGGTGTCACCTCAGGGTGTCACCTGCCTCTGGCACATCCGGGGCCACCAATGCCCCAGGTGATGGTGGAAAAGCCACTGTCACCTTGGCTTGCTGGTGCCCGGGATGGAGCTGGGGCAGGGGAATGTGTCCCCGTCCTGTCTGGGGACGTGTGGGGACATGGGGTGTGGACTCACGCTGGCCACAGGGTCGTTGCTGCGGGTGGCCACCAGGCTGAGCTTCTTGACGTGGGTGTTGGTTTTCATGGCCTCGCAGATGGCCTTCAGCGTGGAGATGGGAATGTCCTGCGGCACGGGGACGGGGTGTCACTGGGGGGTGACACCGAGGGGATGGGGACATCCCTGAGGGGATGTGAGTGACACCAAGGGGATGTGGTGTCACCATGGGGTGTCACCGACGGGATGGGGACATCCCTGAGGATGCAGGATGTCACCAAAGGGATGTCAGTGGCACTGAGGGGATGTGGGATGTCACCAAAGGGACACGGATGTCCCCTGGGGTGCCCTGGAGCCACTCCAGGATGGGACAAACACCTCAGGGACACCCCAAGACAGGGACCAGCCCCACAGAGACACCCTGGGATGGCGACCAGCACCCTGGGACAGGGTGACCAGGCCCCGTGGGGACACCCACACCCTGGGGACACCCTGGGGACAACTGCCACCAGGTCCCCCACCTTGATGTTGTTGAGGTTGACGTCCTCCAGGGCCCCGTCGTTGGCCTGGATCTGCCGCAGCGTCTCCTCCACGTTGGTGGGGTTCGGGGGCTCATCCGGCACCGGCTTGTACGTGTCGGGCTTCACCACGCCTGGGGCACACGCGTGTGCGCGGGGACACACGTGACCACACGCGGGGGCACAGACACACATGTTTGCACACGTGTGTGGGGTCACCACGGGGAATCCCAGAGGGGTTCTGGTCCCCAAATGCCCCCCTGAACAGCCCCGTGGACCCCGTGTCCCCGGTCCTGGGTGTCCCCTGTCTTGGGGGGGGGCTCATCCCCGTGTCCTCTGTCCCAGGGGGGGCTCGTCCCCGTGTCCCCCATGTCCCGTGTCCCCGTGTCACTCACTGTTGATGCCCTCGGTGTTGGAGATGGTCCCGCTGCAGATCGCATCGTAGTACTGCTTGTTGCTCATCAGCGTGTACATGCCCAGGATGGCTGCGGGGCCAGGGCAGGGTCAGCCAGGACCCCCCCCGGGCCCTTCGTGTCCCCCCAGGGGTGGCCGCAGCCCCCCCAGCCCTGGCCGGGAGGGGCTGGGGAAGCCGCGGGGAGCGGGTGGGCTGGGGGCCAGCGGTGAAAGCTGAGCGCGGGGACACGGCGCTGCTTTTAGCTGGGCCCTGGCGGGGACCCAGGGGGGGCGGGGGGGGGGGGGGGCCTGGCACACGCCTGGCTTGGGGAGCAGGGGGGGGACGACGACACAGGCCTGGGGTGGGTGTGCAACACGCTGGCCTCGTGTGTCCCGCCACGCAACAAACTGCTCTTGTGTGTCAGGCTGGCTCTGTGCGATGGGCTCCCGCCTCGTGCAACGGGCTCCCCCACCCCGTGCAATGCTGCAGTGCCGTGTGCTGCCCCCGTGCGAGGCTGTGGTGCAACATGGCTGCCTCGTGCAAGGCTGTGGTGCGACATGGCTGCCCCCGTGCGAGGCTGTGGTGTGACACGGCTGCCTTGTGCAAGGCTGTGGTGCAACATGGCTGCCCCCGTGCGAGGCTGTGGTGCAACATGGCTGCCTCGTGCAAGGCTGTGGTGCGACACGGCTGCCCCCGTGCGAGGCTGTGGTGCGACATGGCTGCCCCCCTGCGAGGCTGTGGTGTGACATGGCTGCCTCGTGCAAGGCTGTGGTGTAGTGTGGCAGCCCTGTGCAAGGCTGTGGTGCGACACGGCCGCCCCGTGCGAAGCTGCAGTGCGATGCAGTTGCCCCGTGCCAGCCTGCGGTGCGACGCGGTTGCCCCGCGCGAGACCCACCGGCGATGTCGCACATCTCGGCCTCGGTGGCGTTGGCCAGCGCCTCCTCCAGCTCGGGCTCCAGCGTGATCTGCTCCTCCCGCGGGATCTCCCGCGTCGGGTTCTTGGGCACGAAGGGCTTCCCTGGGCACGGGGACGCGGGTCACACCCTGCTCGGCCTCGCACCGGCTGGTGACGCTGGACGTGGTGGCCTGGGGCCAGCAGGGGCACATGGGGCCGGGGGCTACTGCTGGAGGGGTGAGCTGGCCCGGGGGGCGACTGTCCCTGGGGGTGACGCTGCCGGGGGTGGGAGTCCAGGGGGTGACATTGCCAGGGGGTGGCTGTGCTGGAGGTGGCGTTGCCGCGGGATGGCGGTGCCAGGGGTGGCTGTACTGGGGGTGGGTGTGTGACATTGCCAGGGGGTGGCCGTGGCGGGGGGTGACATTGCCAGGGGGTGGCTGTACCCGGGGCTGGCGGGGACCCAGCTCGCCCAGGACACCCGAGCCGCTGGCGAGGACCGTTCTGCCGAGCTAAATATACCCGGCGCTGCGGGGCCCCGTCCCCCCTGGCCACCGCCACGGTCCCCGCAGTGTCCCCCCCCCTCCCCGGGTCCCCGCAGTGTCCCCCCCCGGGTCCCCGCACCTTTCTTCTCGCCGGTGAAGGGCACCAGGTCGTCGCGCTCGCCGGCCTCCAGCGCCTGCTTCTCCAGGTGCTGCAGCAGGGCCTCCCGGTCCAGCGGCCCCGTCGGGCTCTTCCGCGTCTGGTCCCGCTGCCGCAGCCCCGCCGGCAGCAGCATGTTCTGGGGACCCACCGTGTCACCCGTTGGGGGACCCCCACGGCCGGGTGGGCACCCCCCACCCCACGCCAGGAACCCACCTCGGGGTCCATCTCCAGCAGCTCCACGTCCAGCTGCTCCAGCTCCTCGGCCGACAGCTCCCGCAGGATCTTGTCCTCGTCGATGTCCCGGTACTTCTCCAGCTCCTGCCGGTAGGACGTCATGGCGGGGGGCCGGGGGGTGGCCTGGGGGGGGACAAGGACGGTGTGGGGGGCCTGAGCAGCTGGCGGGAGGCTCCCCAGGGTGGGGGGATGCCCCATGCCACAAGGGACCCCCCCGCACCGTGGTGACCCCCCTCCACGCTACAGCTCACAGGCACCTTCGTGCTGCGGGGTGGTATTGGGTTCCCGCTGGACTTGGGGGGCTGGGGGGCACCCCAGGGTAGGGGGGCCAGGCTGGTGTGTGCTTGGGGGGGCTCTTGGGGAATCTGAGTTCCATCTCCAAGGTGCTCTCCAGGGCCAGGACCTGGCATCCCCCCCAGCCCCCCCCCCACTGCCTGGGGGGGCAGATGCCAGTTCAGAAGCCCCAGCCCCCCCTGGACCCCCCCCTCCAGGGCCCTTTGTCCCCCAACATGGGTCCGCACCCCCCTGGGGGGGGCAGCAGGGGTAAATGCTGAGGACGTGAGTCCCCCGACACCGGGGTTGGGGTCCCCCCCAAGGAACTGGGTTGGGATTTGTCCCCCAACACTGGGGTCCCCAGGGCTGGGGGGGGGCCCACACCCCCCCACTGCCTCCGGGAGGGACCAGAGACCCGTGAGTGAGAGTGGGGAGGCTGCAGGGTGGGGGATCCTTCAGGGAGGGGATCCCCAACAGCACCCAGGGACCCCGGAGTCAGTGTCCCCGGTGGTGACGTGCCCCCCACCCCCCTGGGGAACACCCCCCTTGGCCCCCCACCCCCCCAGAACCCCCCCCCCCTACCTGGCTGGTGCCCGGGGCGGCGGATCCTGCCTGGGTGCGAGCCCCGGTGCTGAGCCAAGGGCTCCGGCCGCGCAGGGCATGAGATCAGCGTTTTATTCTGCGAGCCGGCGGCGGGGAGGGGCGAGATCACATATCCCCGGGCGTTATCGAGCGCTGCCAGCCCCGCGCCGGCTCCACCCCAGCACCCCGCCACGGCGGGGGCACCCCGGGGCGATGGGGGGGGGCCCCTCGCGACCCGCTGGCTCCCCCATTCCCCCTTGGGGGGCCCTGGGTCACAGGGAGAAGCTGAACCTTGTGCCTGGGGCCCTGCAGAGCCCCAAACCCCCCCCGCACCCCCCCCCAGGGACATTTTATACCCCTTCACCCCAAGAGCACTGCGGTGATTTGGCTCTCAGCCCCCCAGATCGCGTTCAGGGGGGTGCGTGGGGCCACCGCGGCAGCGCTGGGAGCGGCAGCCCCGGGGACAAAGGGCTTGTTTATTGTAGGGTCTCTCGTCAAAGGAGGGGTCGTACGCACCCTGGGGTCACTGCAGGGTCTCCTGGCGTCACAGTGAACGGAAATAAGAGTCCGCGCCCTCGCTGTACGCAGGCTACTCGGGTTTATTTCTTTTTTGTATAAAAAAAAAAGGTAGGGAGAAGATAAATAGAACAAAACCGTTCACCCGCGGGAGCGAGGAGAGGCCTCAACCCGCAGCGGCCCCCGGGCCCCCCCCGCCGCCGCGCTCAGGTCGGGGGGACGCTCTGCTTGATGATGATCTTCTGGCGCGTGGGACGGACGTTGGGGTCGGGGCCGGGGGGAGCGGCGGCCCCCAGGGCGGCGGAGGCGGCGGCGCTGGGCAGCCCGTGCGCCGTGATGTATTTCTTGTAGGCCTCGCGGATGATTTTGAAGGCGCGGATGTTGGAGTAGGGGATGTCGGTGATGGGATCGCGGTAAACGGCCGGTTTGTGGGTGACGGGACAGATCTCTCGCACCGGCAGCCGCGGCGGTTTCGCTTTGGGGAAGAAGCGCTCGAAGGTTTCGTCGTCGCTGAAGGAGATGAAGGTGCGGGAGCACTTCCCAGCGGAAGCGGGAGCCGGGGCTGGAGCCGCTTCCACCTGCTGCGGGTCTTGGTCCAGCCTGGAAGAGCCGCAATTAGCGCCCAGGAGACCCCTGGGGTGGGGGGAAGCCCCGAGAGAGCTCCCACGGGGGGCAGAGCTGCCCCCCAGGGCTGGAGGGGGAACCTGGGGGGGCTCTGAGGCGCTGCCCAAAACTCTCCTTCCCTGTGAGGAGTCCGGGGAGGGAGCAGGGCTGGGAGATCGGGGCAGCGGGGCCTGGTTGGGCGTGGCAGGGGGGGGAAAACCCACCGGGGGGGCCACGTCGAGGTGACCCCAACTTACCCCTCCACATCCACGTTCTCCTCCTTGCCCGGCTCCGGGACGAGGGGCATGGTGACGGACCAGTACCGGATAACGGGCCCCACGCACTTCCGCTTCTTCTGCACCTGCTTCTTCTTGTCGGCTTCCAGGCGCTCGTAGTTCTCTGCGGGAGCGAGGGGGAGGCTCAGCGCCTCAGCGGCCCCCTCACCCCCCATCCCTGCGCCATTCCGGGGGTCCCCGCGCCCCTCGGCACGGCGCCCGGCTCACCCAGGGAGCGGAGGTTGATCTCCTCTGTGATCTTGGCCTCCTCCAGCAGCTCCTCCTGCGTCAGAGGCCGGTCGTAGTTGGGGCCGCCCTTCTTACGCTTGGACTGGACCTGCCGCTCCTGGATGCGCAGGAAGGTTTGGCGCGTGTGCTCCGTCGTCGACTGCCGCATGTGCTTGCGGCCTGCGGCGGGCGGGAGGGAGGACGGGGCTCAGCGGCAGGGACCGGCCGGCCCGGCTCCCCGGGGGCCCGTTTCCCGTCCCGCGCGCACACTCACTGTCTCCCACGTCATCCTGGAGCTCCAAGGGGACAGATTTCACCTCTCGTGGCTTCTGGGAGCTGCCGCTGGGCACGTCCGGCTTCTTGGGGCGAAGGCTCTTGAGGGGCTCCTACGGGATGGGGCAGAGAACGTGAGGAGGGAGAAAACCCTGGGCTGGGGCTTAGGCCTCGTTTAAACCTCGTTTTCTCCGCGCCCGGAGCCCCCCGCCCGCACCCGGTAAGCCTTGGTGACGACGCGGCGGCGGCGCTTGGGTTCGCTCTCGTCCTGGTCGCTGGCCGGTTCCTCGCCCTCGTCGATGTCGAAATCTGAGTCCACCTCGTCGTCGCTGTCCGACTGGTCGCCCCTGTACTCGTCATCGCCCGATTCCTGGGGGGACACAGGGACTGAGTCACCGCCCCCCCCCCCCCCCTCCCCCGGGCTCCCCACACTGGAGCCCCGGGGCCCTCCCCCCGCCACGGCCACGGGGGCCTCATCGCACCGGGCGGGGAGGGGGCGGCTTCTCTAATGGCCGGACCCCCCCTGGCCCCGCTGCTCATCCCCCCGTGGCTCCCCCACCCCCTCGGGACCCCCAGACCCCCGCCCCGAGCCCCTCACAGCACCGGGACACCGTCGGTCCCGTTCGCCCTCGGGTCCCCGAGACCCGCCCCCCCCCCGGTCCAGGCCGCTCCAGGTCCCGTCCCCGCACCTCGGTGAAGCCGCCGTAGGTGGTCTGGTAGAACTCATCCTCCTCCTCGGCCTCCAGCAGCCCCGAGAGCCGGTTACCGGCCGTGCGCCGCGGGGCGCGGCCCTCCGCGAGGCTCATCGCGCCGCCGCCGCGATCGGCGCTCCGCTACGCGTCCTGCCCGGCCCGTCAGTGCGCCGCCAGGCAGCGCAGAGCGAGCGCCGAGCGGCCGATGGCGGCGGGCGCCCCCCTGCGGGCCGGAGGGGGAAGTGCAGGTTCCCGCGCGGGGGGGGACACACGGACAAACCGGGGGTGCGTCACGGCGGAACCGGACCGCCACCAGCGTGACGTCACGGGAGCGCCCGCAATGCCTCTCCGCTCGCTCCGGGCACCCCCCGGCGCTACGGCCACGGGAATAGGGCAATGACGTCACAGAGCGGCGCCACGTGCCCCTCGGCTTTGTTTTGGTCGCGCTTGGCCCGTCACGTGACCCCCCCCGCTGCGAGTGGCCGCGTCCGCGGGGGCGAGTCCAAGGGGGCGGGGGGGGCGCGGCCGCCGGGGCTGCGCGTGCGCTCTGTGGGACGGCGCCGCGTGTCCGCCCGGGCCCCCCCGCTTCCCCCGCCCGGATGGTGCGGTCCGGGGGGCGGGGCCAAGCGGGGCGGGGCGGGGCCAAGCGGGGAGGGGCGCGGGCGCCGCGCGCGAGCCGGCGGCCGCAGGAGGAGGGAGCGCTCCAAGATGGCGTCGGCGGGGCCCGAGTCGGGGGGCAGCAGCGGCAGCAGCGGCGGCCTGGCGGGTATGGGGCGGGGCCCGGCGCCGGCGGAGGATCAGGGGGGCTCTGCGGGGGGGCCGGGGGATGTGGGGCTGGGGGCGTTGGGGGAGATGTGGGGCTGAGGGGGACCCTATGGGGCTGAGAGGGGCGCTCTGGGAGGGGGGTAGTGCTGAGGGGGGCTGTGGACGGGTGAGGTGCGCGGCGCGGGGGGCTGAGGAGGGGCCTTTGGGGGTGTACGGGGGGTAGTAGGGTCGTGGGGTGCGTGGGGCCGGGAGGAGCTGGGGGGGTGGGAGGCCTGTGGGGTGCGCGGGGCTGGGTGTGGACAGGAAGGGAGTCGGGGCCTGGGCCGGGCCCCGCGTGGGGTGGGGATGGGCAAACGCGTGGGCCGGGGAAGGGCTCTCGGGGCGGGCCGGGGGTGGGCGTGGGGGGGAGGTCGGTGCTCCGGGGCAGCGCTGGGGGGTGAAGCCGGGGGTGGGGGAGGCCTCTGGGGGTGGGGGGGGACACGACGAGGAGGCTGAGCTCTCCGGAGGGTGTGTGGGAGTGAGCGCTGGGGGGTTATGGGCCGAGGCCCGAGTGGGATGGGCTTCCCAGAGCCCAGCTGGCTCCGTGGGGTGGGCTGGGGCTCCGTGGGGTGGGCTGGGGAACCGTGGGGTGGGCTGGGGTTGAGCCTTCGCTAGGGGAGGTGGGTGTGGGGCTGACCTTTTCCTGGGGAGGAGGCTGGGGGTGTGTGGCGAGGACCCTCCGGGCATGAATGGGGACCTGGGGGGCTTACAACCCCCCTGCAAAAGGGTAGTTGGAGGGAGCAGAGGGGTTTGGGGAGGCAGGACTGCGTTCCGTTAAAGGGGGGCTGCGATGGGCTTGGGGAGCAGAGGGGTTGGTGCCGGGGGAAGCTTGATTCTCTGTTCCCTTGTATTTTTAGAGCCTGAGCCGTGAGTCTGGCCGCTCGCCTCCGGGGTGGTGGCAGGTCCCTGGACTTGGCTGCTGGGGTGCAGTGGGTGGGGGGAGCCCAAATCCCTTCCTTTAGTCAGGACCGTGCTGGGGAAGGGGGAGGATGCCATCTCCCCGGCGGGGGCACCCTCTTCTCTGCTGCATCTGGTGTTGGGCAAGGCGAAGGTAGCTCGTCAAAGCCGTTTGGCACCTGTGGGAGGCAAGATATTGTGGGAGCGTAAACATCTTCTGGGCAGACTTGGTTTGATGAGTAGAGCCGGAGCGGTGGGAGTCAAGGGGAAGGTCCTGAAGGCCTCTGACGGCGGAAGGTTTCTCTTGCTCTGCTGATTTAAAACGTGAGCTGAACCAGAAACACGCAGGGTTGGAAGTGGTCACCGTTCTCGTCCCCGCAGAGGGGTGGTAACGAGGGGTGGAAGCCTCGTCTGGGGTAAACCAGGGCGCTTTTGGTTCGTAAACCTGCGACTCTGCCTCCTGCCAGCGTTTCACAGGTCTGGCAGCGTTCTTGGGGGAGCCGAGAGCCCTATTCCCCTCTCCACAAGCCCCAAACCAGCTTCTTCACGCTAGTTTGTGGCTAGAAACCAAAATGACTTTCTCAAAGCCTTAAAATTTGCATTTGGCAAGATCCAGCCATCCTTTTGGAGCTTCCCTGGCAGAGAGTGACCAGGTTTTTTATTTATTATAATGCGATACGCTGAAGCTTCGCGGTCGGTGTGACAGTGTTTGTCACCCAGGTCACAGTGAGGAAAGAGGAAGCCCAGGGGAAGACCCGTGGCCGAAGCTCGGCTTCACTCAGTGCTCTCAGTGTTGGTGTTTTGCACCTCAAGCCCCGCTGCCTGCTACCCCACTTCTAGAAGTGTTTAGGGCCAGATCGTTGAGCACCACTGGAAAATAAATTAATGTAGTTATTGGTCCGGCGTTGATGAAGTATCGTCTAGCGGGGATGCCTGTATGTACGTGATTTTCCAGCCTCTGAGCTGCGTCCTTTGGGGCAGTTTTGAAGACAGACATCCAGCGTAGCCGCTTTATCTTTGCTCGCCGTGGGAGCAGGCACGGGGGAGTCGTACCTGTCGGTCCGATAAAGCCAGTTTTGTGAGGGAGAAGAGAGCGCTTGGGCCCTCGTTGGCTGCGGCAGCCGCGGTGCCTCAGCGCAGGGCTGAGCGTCCGGGGGCCAGACCCCGGGGTCTTTCTCTGTTGCTCTGGGGCTTCCTTTGAGATCTTGATCTTCTCCCCTGCTCGCCCTTCTGAGCTGAGCAGGAGCCGGCTTCAGAAAGCTTGAAGGGTTTCGAGAGCGTTACTTAAGAGAAAATATGCAAGTACACGAGTAAATCTCTTCTCCCTTCCTGGCGGAATAATTGCCATTGTTTGCTTCTCCGGCCAGCGAGGTGTTGGCTAACGCGGGTTTCCCACAGGATTTGAATTCTGGTTGTGGCAGAGGCTCCGCCGCGTGACGTGTGCGATACGTGACATACGCCGACCTCGGCTGATCCCTGACGGCGCAGGCTTTAAACCTCGGATTTCAGCCCCGCCGTCGGGACGCTCGGGGCCTCTCCGGGTGGTTGCCCTCCAGCCCGGGCAGTGTCTGGGCTTTGGGTAGGACCTAAAGCTCCTCTGCAGCTTCTGGAGGAAGCGGGTAGAGCTGGGGGTGGCGAGAGCTGGCAGCCGCAGAGGGCGATCCTGAAGCAGCTGTTGGAAGGGGGCGGGTGGTTGTTTTGGACACGAGGTTTTCCTTTGGCCCGTGGTAAACCTGAAACCACCTCAAACCCTGCCACGGCTTTTTGGGGGACTGTTGCCCTCAGTGGCCCATGGTGCCGGGGACTATCACTCTGCTTTGGCATTATCCAGCGCAGGTGAAGGAGCTGTGGGTGACTTTGAAACCCCTCCCGGGCCCAGCAGGCAGTGGTTCCTCCTCTCCCGGCCTCCATGTGTATTTAACTCTCTGGGGAAACACCCAAAGAGATTTTCTTATTTTGCTGCTTTCGCTTTGAAGCAGCATCTGCCAAAAAATGCTAATGTGGGATTTCAGTTGTTTGGCCCTTTGTGCCTTGGGTGCCGCGGCTGCTTTATAATTATGGGTCCGAGTGAGTTGAGAGTTCATTGTCACCCCGGCGTCAGGCCCCTCCCTGGAGTCCACAGACAAAAGAATTGCTCTCAAAATGGCTCGGTCACTTCTGGGCGCAGGAAAACCATCCCGACAGTGAGCTGAGAGCGGGGTCCCGAGCTGCTGAGCCCTTAATGTAGGTGTAAAACACCCAGAAAGACTTGCCCCCCCCCTCCCCGCCCTCAAATTCCTGCAAGAGGGACAAAGCTTTCTTGATCGCACCTCGCCGAGCGTGCAGGAGGGAAGATGAGTTTATTAAACAGAAACATCTGAATGGCTCATCACCCTCAAGCTTAAAATAGGACTGTCAAATGACTCCCAGTCCTGTCTCTGTTATAAAAACCTCTTCCCAACCATCAGCTGTGAAACCGCGGTGGGTGTCGCAGGTTGGTATCGTCAGCCGGGTCCTGTCGCCCAAACTCTCGACGGCCCTTTTTGGTGCCGTGGGAGTCGTGCTTGTGTGTGATGCCCACCCCGGCGCGGGGCAAAGCTTTTCTTTAAGATGGAGACAAAAGATTACTGTCAAAAGAACAAAGGTAGGAGCCAACTTGTCTAAATAAATGACAGATTTGTCTGTCGGAGGGAAGCTCGTCTGGCAAAGCGGTAGCTAGGAAGCGAGTGAGAACCGTGCGGTTTTGGGGGGACACCAATGAACTGGAGTACCATTTCCTGAATTATAACTGAATTTCCCTTCGGAAAGTAAAAGCCGCTCCTCCCTCCCTCCGGTTCCGCTGTGTATTGTTGAAAAGAGCTGCTCGGTGGTTTATTTCTCCTTCCCACCACCCCCGTTAGCCCTGCAGGGTTGTTGAAAAAGCCTTTTTTTTAAATTTGAGATGGAGGTGAGTTACTGCTGCCTGCGCCGCTTCCTTCCACTCGCCCAGAGCTTCCTTCTCCAGGATCGGGGCTTCGTTTTCCCCCAAACGAGGTATCGTACTCGTTCTTCCCCGTTCTTGATTACTATGTAATAGCGGTGATTAAAAGTATTATCTCACTGCATCCCTGCGGACTCTGCCTTGTTTAAAAAGCGGAGCGCTCCCAGGGCAGAAAGATCTCTTACATCTGACCTAAATCTTACTCTTCTGGGAGAGGATTGTTTATCTTCCCCCAAATTAAGAAGGTGGCGGAGCAGGCAGGAGGCTGATTCTGGTTTCCCTGTCGGCGGCTCCCTCGCGAGTCCCGTCACCGCTCAGCTGGAAGAGGGGCCGCTGACGCGCTCCCTGCCCGGGCTCGCTGGTGTTTGCAGGGCCGGCTGGAAGAGGGATGCTTGGGGCATTTGTCGTTAGGATTCGTGTCCCCAGAGTAGCGCCCGGTAGCTGTAAAGCTGGGCTTTAAATTAGGCACCCTGGAAAACCTGGTGCCTTTGTGTTTCTTGAAGAGGCGTTGCTGTCTGGGAGCGGGGATCAGCTTAAATTCTAAATCATGGAAGTGTTTTGGTGGAAAGCGGGAGTAGTGCCGAGCTGTAAAATCGATGGTCTTCGGCCAAGGGGAGGATTAATTTTCAAATGGCAGAACCTTGTGCAGAGCCGACGTGCCAGGAGACGCTGCTGGAGGGAGCGAGGGTCCCCCCAGCCTCTACAGGTTACAGGGGCAGGACTTGCCATCAGACATTCCAGAAAGGGGTCTTGTCCAAAATGCCTTCAGCAAAAACGAGTCTGCCCCCTCTTCTGCTGGGAAACTTGAGAGCGCCTCGATCCTCCTCCCCTCGAGATAGTTTTGCCATGACCCGTACGGAAAAGCCATAACGGGAACAGTCGCCGGCCGGCGGCTCGCGTGGCTGCGATAGCCCCTGCTCCCGCGTGCTCCAGCTCAAGGGAGTTTTGCTGAGCTTGCTCGCTGATTTATTTTCTTCTGATTGTGATTTTTGCAGTTCCGTGGTGCTCTTTGGCTCCCAAGTAACGAGGACCCTCAGAGTGGGTGTTTCTGGGCGAGCAGGAGGGCACGGCTCCGGCCGCGGGGCTGCTCCCGGGATGGTGGGGGAGGAAATAGGGCCAGGAGCCGGGGGCAGATGCTGGAAACTTTCGCTCATTGTCCTTTTTGTCTTCAGTTTCCACCCTTTGGTCCTACCATCTCCCTGCTGTCTGCGGGCCGTCCCCATCCTCTGCTGCTGAGGACGTCGTGCATCTGAGTCTTATTTGATTTGGAGATTTTTTTATTTATTTCAAATGTTTTTCAGTGGAGAGAGTAACTCATCAGTCAAGACGTTCGTGTTTCCAGGCACACGTAGGCAGGGTGCCCTTGTGAGCACTGATCTTCGGTCCGGCTCTGCTGCGCTGCCGAGACACGAAGGAGAGCGGGTTCCTTCCCAGCTTTGTGGGTTTTGGGTTGGAGCTCCCAAATAACTAGATGCCGTGAAGCGCGTCTTTCCCTGGAATCGCTGGGATAAGCCCCAAACGGGGGATCCAGAGTTTCAGCGGGGTCTGCTGACGTGAGCGCTGACCTGCGCTCGCCGACCTCCGGGTGACGGCGGTGGAAGCCCAAACCCCAACCTCTTTGGTACGTGGTCTCCTCACCTTCGGGGAGCTCCTCCTCCGCTCGCCTCTGTGGAAGGCGGGGGAGTTGCTTGGTTTAGGTTTTTTTAATTGATTTCTAGATGTCGTGCCTGGCCTCAGCTCTCTCCTGGGTACTTAGAAAACACTGGGAACTTTGTGCGTGGAAACCGGTTCTTCGTTCTCCCCCTGGCCTCTTGGATTATAAAACGTCTTTGTTTCCCCGTGGCTAGGTGTGCTGGCCTCCTCACAAAGCGCTTGGCAGTTTGCTGGTGAGGAGAGATTGAGGAAGGGTTTACTGTTTCTGCAAAGCACCGAGAAGCGTCTAGATAACGTTACAGAGATTGCGTCTCCTCTCTCCTTCCCTGGGCCGTTTCCCAGCGCGTCACCCGCTTGCCAGCGCGGACACGTCAGCGGGATCCGGTGACTTTCGGGAGCGTCCCGTCCTGCGCCTCCATCAACAGACTCGTAAAACAAGTGTAGGGGAGAGGAAGATGTGCTAATCCGGGGCAGTAAAATTAGTCATGCGTACATCAGCTGCCGACCGCTAACGGCGGTGGGAAAGATAACCCTGAACAGGAATCTCCAACGCGCGGGAGCTCTTGGTCGGGAAACTGAGTTATCGAGCTCTCTCACGGCAGCTTTGATGCCGTCGGTTTAATGTCCTTAACATAATTTATCGGAACAAATCTATTGATGCAGAGAATTTCAAAATTATTACTCATTGCTTGGCCTTCTGGCCAAGATCAAGTGTTTGTAAGTGTTTTATCTTCCTCTGGAGGGCCGTGGTCTGCGCTGGCAGGGCGGGCTGCGTCATCTCACGGGTTTTCTTCCCTCTCCAGCTGCTGTTGGCTTTGACTCCGAGTTCAGGCCAGACTTGTACAGTTTTCCATAAGAGCTTCCTGAGAGAAGCAGATCCAATATTTAGGCTCTTATCTTCCAGAGCCGTGGGAGAGGTGGTTGTATGTGACTGAGGTGCCTTGCTCGAAGGGTTTTGCTTGCGAAGTTTGGACCTTTGTTTTCTTAACTAGTGGAAATAGGATTTCTTTTCATGTTTCCTTAACTTTCTTGGGGAAAATGTCTCTTGTTTCTTCAAGTAGCTGAAGTATCAGTTCACCGCAACAATTATAACCTTCTTGTTTTCCCTCGTATAGATTTCAGCTTTTTGTGCTGCTCGGTGATGTCATTTCGAAGAGGTAGATGTGTTGCATATATGTGCTTATACAAAGCATGGTTTCTCCCTCTCCAGTAACCAGCAGCAAAATGCCGCGTTACGTAACTGTCTTGGCTTTTCAGGATTGACAAAACTTGGTGGGTTTTTCTTCCCCTAAATAAGCTGCTGCCGCTCTCGACAAAAGCCGCTGTTTTGTTGAAGTGTGTTGTGTAAGCGCTCTCCTGACATCTAAACAGCTCTCCGCATCCCCGTGCGCACCAGCAGGATTGTTCCAGCGCGGCTTTTCTGCTTCGGTTTCTGCCTGGTTTGCACTTTGGGGAAAAGAAATCGCGCTGCTACTCCCGTTTGCAGCCGTGGCCTTGGATCGGGGCGGGGGAACACTCATCCCAAGAGACCTTTTTTTTGGGGGGAGGGAATTTGCAGGTAGAGAAAAAAATGTGTTGGGGGGTTTCTGTGCAGACGACGAGTTGGATGTGTCCATGGAGGCTCCAACGCGCTACGTGTCCTCCAGGTAGAGTTTGGTGGGTCTGAGGCTTGAGCTCACGGCCCACGTCGGTGTGCGCGGAAGCTCTTACCGCTGCTGCCACCACCTGCAGGCAGAGTCCGAGCGAGGAGGGAGAAAATTCCCATTTTTGAGCATTAAGAGGACCTGGCTGGGGAAGTCCCGGGCGCTCTCTGGCCCTGGGCACTTGTTTGGCCGGGATGGACCCCGCGGGCCGGGGCGGGGGGGCAGTGCATGCCGCTGTGGTGTGTCCTGGCGCTCGGCTTGTCCTGCTCAGACGCTGGAGAGTTCAGCTTGATGATGTGTTTGGGTGTGCTAACGTTTTCACTTTTTATTTTTGTCCAAAACATGAGGCGCAGCTAAAATCTGTCTGAGCAGCTCTGTTTTAAAAATAGAGCGGAGCGGGTATTTGTCCTGGCTGTACCCAATTAGCACGCTCATTTGCTAGACGAGGCGAGCGAGGATCTGACCCGGATGCCTTGTTACATGCTCCTTCCACTGAAATACTTGTCCGAACCCTTCGCCCAGGTGCCGTAGCCACAACTTTGTAGCTTTTTTTCCAGCGGTTCTGTCGCGGTCGGTAAGAGAACGCTGTCTGTTGTTGGCTAAAATAATCCCGGCCAGCGAAGGCTGGCGGAAGGCAGGCAGCTATTTATTTAGGTTGATTCAGCTTCCAGTAAACAGCTCCGAGGAATGCTCTGAAATGGCCCCTAGGAATTGCTCCCAGAATCACGAAAGAAATGAAAAAGGAAACTTCTTGGGACATCAAGAACTCGTTTTGGACAGGACTTTCTGACCCTGATCTGTTTCCTTCAGCCAGAATTAACTGTTTAGGTCTCTCAGGCCATTTTTTCAGTTGTCAATCTGGGTCAGAATTAGGTCTGATGAATTCTTTCATTTTAGAGGTGTTTAAACAGATCCAGAAATAGCAGCTTTTTTGAAATGGTCTCATTCTCTTACGTTTACGCCATTGAATTTAACACCTTCGCTTCTCCGAGCTCTGTGTACGTGTGGGACGACAGAAAACTGCCTTGACGCAGCAATAAGAAGAGGTGGAGATAACTGAAACGTCTTCATATGGAAACCTCTTGAGTTTTGCTCTCCGACCTCAGCTAGTAACACTTCTGGTAATCGAGAGAGCTTGTTTTTGCAGGAGGACGCGCCACAGACCTGTACGTAGCCGTAGTCGGAGCCGAGCAGACTCGTCAGCTGCGTGTTCATCCTCGTGCTCGGGTGTGAATAAGTGTGTTTTGTCATGGTCAGACAGGAATTGCCAATTTCCCAATCAGCAGCAAACTCGTATGGAAACTGGAGGGAGGGAGGGGGAGCTTCCTGCCGCGGAAGCTGGGTGTGCTGGGACCGGAGCGATGCTCTGACCGCAGGCTGCAGCTTTCCCTTGTTGACTCACCCTTTCTTGTAACCGCCCCGATCGGGAGGATCGTTGTTGTCGCTTCCCAAATCACTACGGGAAGGGGCAAACCGAGACACCGCGTTCTCGGGGCAGTGGGGGAAGAGGAGAAGGTGAAGCCGATGCTTTGGTGTGTGCTGAGATGCTGTATGACTTCCTTAAAATCACGGTGAAACCTCCAAGATAAGGGGTGGTAGCAGGGGGGACGGAGCAGCCGCGCTTTGGGGTGCTGCCTCTTCCAGCTCCTCTGTTCTCGCTTTTAATGGTTGTTGCATTGATTAAGGCAGCAGAGAGAAGATTTGCTGCTGGGCCCTCTGGCGAGGGAGCTTTAGTCAAATCCCAGTGGAACACGGTTTTGCACAGACGATTAAATATTAACACAGCGAATCTCCAAGGTGATGAGGCTGGTGGTGCTGCTTCAGGATCGCTTAAATCACGGGGCTTCTAGAGGTTTTGAGTTACATAATTACAGATACTTGCTTAAAAAAAAAGGCTTAATTGCCATCGAACGTGTGTTATGTTGTGATGCCTGGGATGTTTCCTCCATCCCTGTGTCCTGATGGATCTTGGCAAGTTCCCAAGGTTTGTGGCAAGGTGATGGAGTGGAGCTTTATTGATTTTTGTCGTAACACACTAAGTCACAGAAGCTTCCTTCTAGCTGGAGATGCTCCCAAATCTGGGCCGGTGGCGAGGGGAGGAGGGAAGGGACGCAAGAAGTGAAGCGGAGCGGCCGGCTCCAGAGAGCCCCAAGTGTGCTGGGAGGAGGAGGAGGAGGAGAGCTGGCCGTGAGAAACTTCAAACACAAAAATTAGAGCTTGTCGGGACAAACTTTCTTGTCTTTAAAGGGAGATGAGAGGGGGTGGGAAGGTGGTTGGAGCCAGTCCTGTGCTCTCTTTGTTTAGCAAAAAGTGTTTGTCACAGATTTTCTTCTTGTTTGCTTGTTTAATATGTATTGAAATGAGAACTTTGATCACTCGATAAGGGGATCAGAAGGCTGCTGGATTTTGCTGTTAAGTACCTCTGTTCCTTTTGCTGAAATGCGGTTTTTGTAGAGCTGTGGCGCTTGATGAAATCACAGCGTGAGTCTTTACACTGCCTGGAACAGGCGAGCAGAAGGGGCTTCTCCGCTGAGCGAGCGGTGGGTGGACCCAGAAGGATTTTATGTAGCAATGCTTAATCTGGTAAAACAATTACTGGACGTCGGGGGAAGCAACCCTGCGCCTACTCCGTGGTACGCCACGGGTGTTGCTCCTGGGTGGGGGCGGTTTTATAAGGCTGTGGTCATGGCTCCCACGTAAAAGAAAATGAGTTGCTGTGTCTGAAACAGAAAGAAAAACAAAATGAAAGAGCTTGTCTGCTGTCCTGGGCTGGAGGCAGAAGGCCCGTCCCTGTTTTATGCATCTTGCTGGCGAGGGCAGTGTCCCTGTCCTGGGAGCTCTTGGCTCACCGGCGCTGGGCTCGATCCAGCTGGTGGCTTTGTGGGGTATAGACGGACATCGCGGAGGGCCGGTGTCATCTAATTGCTTTTTTTTTTTCCTTACTGCATCAAAAAAACCCAAGATGGGAATCCAGGCCTAAAAGATAAAAGTTAATCACCTCATAGATATTTAAGACCACAGTAGTTATGAAAATCCCCTTCAAGCAGAAGGGTTGATGTTCTGGGCCTTTTACTAAAAGGTTTGGAAATAATTTTAAGATGAAGCGTGGTCGGTGCGTCTAGAAACACTGCAGAGCCCTCGGCCCTCGCGGTTCCGATGAACAGATGGCAATAATCCCGCGAAGCCCTGGAGCTCACCGGGGGCAGGGAGGGTGCGGGTGCCCTCGGCAGGCGGCCCCGTGTCTGCGTGCGCAGGCGGAGGAGCGCGGGAAGCGGCGGAGCGGGGCAGCCCCGAGCCGGCAGCACCGACACGGAGCTCAGTCTGGCCGGGGGGAAGCAGAACAGCGTTTCCTTGCGGCTTGACAAAAATCCTCTCTGCTGTAAGAGGAGAAGCCGGGAAGAAATCAGCCGTGAGTCAGTGCTTTTTCAGATGCCTTAAAATGTTCGTTGGAACCAAGGCGATGTGTCAGGCTTTTTTGTGATGCATAATAATGATTAAGGCTTTCTGAGTGTGGCTTTATTCTTTTGACAGGATCGTCTACATTCAAAAAATCACTCACCCCTGAGGTAAGTTTCTGACCGACAAGCTGGTTTGTTCCCTGGCTGAGAGAATGCATAATTTCAGACTTGTCAGCTGGTTTTGGATCCCATTCAAATTGGGGGTGAAGCAGGCAGCAGTCAGTGCAGTACGCTGCAGGTGGTCCTTTGGGAAATCGGAGCATTTCTCCTTACTGGGGGAATCTCTGCTTAAAAAGCCCAGCGTGTCCTGGAAGTGAACAATTCCCCTGCCCCCAGAACACCCCATCGATCTGCCGCGAGCACGACGTTCAGCTCGTTTTGGCTGAGAAGCACCATTTAGCAACTGCGTGCGTTAGACAGAAGATGATGAGTCAAGCGAGCTCCCGTGGCGTGAATCAGAGTAGAATTTGCCACCTTCCTACAATGTTTCCTCAAAGACTTGTACCCTTCCTGGCAGGAAGCATGGTGACTGCCTGCGGTTGGTCCAGACTCTCTTAGAGCTGGTCTGTTTGTGATGATGGTGACTAGGAAAAGGCAAACCCTTGCAGGTGGTCTTGCATGAAGGTGTTTCTCTCTAATTAGATTTCTGGCCCCAATCACGCAGGAGTCAGTTGGTTCTTTGGAGGCATTTCAGTGCCGTGTCCTCCCTTTGCCCGCACGCGGGGGTCTGGGGCTTCGGCAGGGTTCACTTCGCAGCCTCCACCTTCGAGAACAGCAGAATCATGCTGGGGGCTCTGGGCAGCCACCGGCCTCTGCCACGGTGGGTTTTACATCCTTGGTTCTCACCCACTTCTGCTCCAATCCTAGATGCCGGGTGGTTCTGGGCAGCCAGGCTCACAGACGATAAAGAAAGGGCACAGAGGAGTGGACTCCACGGGCGAGACTACCTATAAAAAGGTGAGTTGCCTCTTGCACAGCTCATTTGGCTGTTGCCATCCTCTTCGCAACGCAAGCGCCGTCCAGGGCAGCAGCGTGTCTCACAAGGTTCGATGGTGGGTGACGACTGTGACAGTCGCTGAAGATCTTGGAGGAAAGGAACCGAAGGCCTGAATGTGTGCTGCTTGGCTTCTCTTGTGTAGCCTTCTAAAGAGGGGATTATTTTTAAACTTTGCCCATTGGCAACACTTCCTAGGCCTCTTCTGGCTTATTGGGTGCTTTCTGTGCTCTTTGGGCACAATGGTTTCTATAGATCTTGTGGCATTACTGGAATTTGCTTTACAAAGGGGAGATTGTTTGGGTATTTTTAAGAGGCCTGTAAATGTGGGTATTTTGTGGATGTTGCTTCCCGTTTGTTGGACTTCATCAGACTGGGCCGACTTTCTTTGAAGCGAGGTTGACTTCTGGGATGTAGATTAAAGGGGTAATGACTTGATTTGGGCATTTCACAGCTTTGTGTAAGCGAAGCTTCTGGTCTGAAATCTCTGATTCAGATGTACCTCCGTCTGTCTGTGGGGAATCGGAGGGGAAGGGAGGAATTCAAAGGGTGTTTCTACAGAAGCCAGCTTTCGTTACACTGCCCTTGTTGGAGCTGCTTGTGTCGTCAGGATGGGGACCTGGCTTTCAGTTTCCCAGAAAATTCAGAGGTAGAAGGTTAGACAGCAGTAATAGGAGAGGAAAGTAGGAGCCAGTGGAAAATGCCTGAAAAAAGGGTCCCAGAAACCTGGTGGGACGCTGCATGGCATTTATCTGGGAAGGAGACTCACGGACGGGCTGTCTGTTTTCCAGCCCCTTCTTTTCCAGGAATGGTAAGTTGTTTTTTAAAATTCTTTGCCCTATAAAAGCAACTGTAAACAGGCAGGCAGCTGCTCAGCTGATCGTGCTGGCTAATAAAAGAGAAAAATACTTGTTCCTTGGCAACCTGGCCCTGTGGCTCTGTGTTCACAAACAAGGCAGCAGTGCTGCGCTGTTGGTAAGTTCTGTTTCTCAAGAGAGAAACTGTGCTGGGAGTTTGAGCAGGGCCAGGTGAGCTCAGATCTGTTTTCAAGCAGCTTTAGCCTTTAGAGGGTAAGGAAGGAAAGTGGAGTCGAATTCTTCCTCCTTCCCCATCTAATACCGAAGTAAATATCAGATACAAACAGGTACCTGAAGCAGAAAAGGACATTGTTGACACGCTGGAGTTGCGTGCTCTCCGGGGAGCTGCGAGCAGGTCTCTTGCAGCTGTGAGAACAGAAAACCAATTAAGTGGGAGAAACATTCCCGTTCGTTTGACAAGCTTCATGGAGGATGCGTGTCTGGGGAAAAAAACTTGAAATGTTTGTTCCCCAGATACTGCGGTGTCCTCTGCCAAATGCTTTGATCTGCAGCGATTTGTTGCATGTGGCAGGGGGCTGGGCTTTGTTTGGCTTAAGGAAACAAACACCAACGAGTGGGATCCTGAGCCCTGGATCTTGGTCTGGGCCCAGTTGCTTTATGTACAAGCCAAGCGAAACGTCCCTGAGCTGCACAAATCCAGGCTGCACCTGCTCCGCAGCCACAACGTTTCCAGCAGGTTTTACGGCAGAGCTCGGATCCCCGCACCCCGCGACAGCCAGCTGGCGAGCAGGGCTTGTCCCGGCCGCTCGGGGAGAGCCGGGCCAGCGCGCCGCCGGGCTGGGACGTGCCTCAGTGCTCTGAGTTGAGATCATGTGTTTCGCAGGCAGAAGAGGACTCTGGGTGGGAGTAGCTGTCCCAAGAACACAGTCCTGCGTTGTTCTTGGGCGATGCAGGAGCAGGATTCGTGTCTTTGCTCCTTATTTAAATCTGACAGTGACCTCCTTGGGGTTAAAGAGTGCGACTGAGCAAGGGAGGCAGGAGAGGGAGCGCGGCAGCACCGAGCAGGAGTGTGCGTGGCGTGCGTTGGGTGGCGTGTGTGTTGGCTCACACGTGCGTTGGGGTGTGCATTGGGGCGTGCGTGGGCCCTGCCTTGTCCCGTAGAAGAGCTGAGCCTGCGCAAGCTGGGGAGCTCACGCTTCAGAGCGTACGGTCCCAAGACCAAGGTGACAAGAAGTGAGTCTCTCGTCTCCCCGCTCTGACTGCAGGATGTAGAGAGGAGTGCTGGGGGAGGACAAAATGAAGTTCAGTCCTTTGAAGGACCAGCTGGATGTTGATTCCAGCTCAGGTCCTTCACTGCCCCAGTACCCAGAGTGCAAACACCGAGTAGGGTGCTGTCGGGGATGTGGGGCTGTTCCCAGGTGTTCCCGTCACCAAGGTCAGTGAGGAAGGAGTGAGGGAAGCTGCAGCCAGCGGGTGCGGAACACCCCGGCTAACAGCGCTGTTTGAAACCGCGGGCTCTTTTCCTTAGCTCCTTTCATTCCTACTCCCAGTCTGCTGCTCCACACTAACTCATCTTCTCTGCCCCTCCAGACGACATCATCTGCCTTGAAAGGTGCCATTCAGCTGGGCATTACGCACACGGTCGGCAGCTTGAGCACCAAACCTGAAAGAGATGTTCTCATGCAAGATTTCTACGTAGTAGAAAGTATTTTCTTCCCAAGGTCGGTGCTGGCTTTCTCCTCTCCGTGGTGCTTCGATAGCGAGCAGCAGCACTGGTTCCTCACGCTGCCTGCGCGTGGGGAAGCTGCCCCAGAGCCTCTGGCTCCTGCTGCTGCCTGTTCCTGAAGAACCCTGGCCCTGCCTGTACCAGCGGGCCTGGGGACAACCGCAGGCTGCCTGCGGGCTGTGCCCCCATGGGTCCCTTTGGGTGGGTCCTTCCTAGCTCTTGTGCGGGGTAGAAGCAGCCCAGCTGGTGGGCATTTGCTTTTAGGGCAGTTTCTTATGAAATGTTTCAAATACAAATCCTTGCGTGTGCTTCTCCTTGATCAGTGAAGGGAGTAACCTGACCCCAGCTCATCACTACAACGACTTTCGGTTCAAAACCTACGCCCCAGTGGCCTTTCGCTATTTCCGGGAGCTCTTTGGGATCCGACCAGACGACTATCTGGTAAGCGGGCGGCTGCCGCGGGTTCCCGCTCGTTTTGTGCTCTGTGTGACGGGTGCTTGTCCTCTTCCCCGCCTTGGAGCGGTGGGGTGCTGCGAGGCCCCGTGGGAAGCTCTGGGAGCGCAGCGGCGGGTGCTCTGTCTGACCCTGGGGTTTGCCTCTGTTGGCATTTAAAAGGAAGAGCCTTCGCCCTGAAGTTTCCCGTTGACGTTTCTCACCTTCTCCTCCTCAGTACTCGCTCTGCAACGAGCCACTCATTGAACTTTCAAACTCGGGGGCCAGCGGGTCCCTCTTCTACGTGTCCAGCGATGATGAGTTTATCATCAAAACGGTCCAGCACAAGGAGGCTGAGTTCTTGCAGAAGCTGCTGCCTGGCTACTACATGGTGAGTGGCTCGGGCGAGGCTTTCTCAGCGAGCTGGGGAGGGTCCCCGGCCGCGGAGGTGTGCGCGACGCTGCTCTGCGGCGCCCGGGAGCCGTGAGCGGGGGTTTGAGCCGTGCCCCAGCTGAGCGGCAGCTTCTCTCTCGGCTGACACGAGGTGCCTGGGTGTCGTGAGCCCGGGGTGCTGCGCGGGGCTCTGGGCTCGCGCTTTGTGACTTTTGGGAGGTCGCAGGCTGCGTCGTCGCCAGCTGCGAGCTCTTCGTTGCCTCCTCGCTGCGCGGTGTCAGGCCCGTGGTGCTTTGTCTTGCAAAGCTCTTTCCCTTCCCAGGGTTCTGTCTGCAAAGAGTTGAAAAACTCTTGATTTTTATACAGAAGCAGCGGCAGCTTTGGGAGGAAAGGCGCATTGATTTCATGGAAGTGGCAATAGCAAAAAAGGCTTTATCAGCTCCGGGGCAACGCCAGAGCCCAGCCTGGACACGCTGCGTGCGTGATGCGACGGCTCGTGGTCGTGTCCCGCCTGGCCCCTCTGCGAAGGGGAATTCAGCCGCTGGGTGTTCTGGCCCCGTAGACGTGCCTCAGCGCTTCTGATGCTCTTGGGGTCACTACCTGAACTCCTTAAACTGCTTCTGAACTTACAAATATTTTTTTCTGTGATTATATCCCAGAACCACGTTGTTTTTCTTCAAAATTCTGTCTAGTGTCTTCTGCGGCTGCGAGAGTTTAGATCATCTCTATCCTGACGTATTTAGCTTGACCTAAGCACCAAATCTAAGAAGGCTTAGCACGAGATCTTCAAAGCCTCCCCAGCTTAGCTTCTGCATGAATGAGCAGCAAACTCCTTCCTACAATCTCTCTCTGGCCCGCTCAGCTTTGCAGAGGCTACTCACCGTAGGCAGCACCCGTCTGGTCCCCGTGTTCACCTGTGCTCCTCTCAGCTTCTTTGGCGACAGCTTTGAGCCGCCACCAGCTCCATTTCAATACAGGAAGGAGCAAATAACTCCTCTAACTGGCGTGCGAATAACCAGAACAGCTTTGAAGGTATTTCTTTGTCTTTGGCATTTCAGAATTTGAACCAGAACCCAAGGACGCTGCTGCCAAAGTTTTACGGCTTGTACTGTGTCCAGGCCGGAGGCAAAAACATTCGCATCGTCGTGATGAACAACCTGCTGCCGCGCTCTGTCAAAATGCACCTGAAATACGACCTGAAGGGCTCCACCTACAAGCGCCGAGCGTCCCAGAAGGAGCGAGAGAAGGTCTTCCCGACGTACAAGGACTTGGATTTCATGCAGGACATCCCAGATGGGCTCTTCTTGGACTCTGACATGTATAACGCGCTCTGCAAAACGTTACAGAGAGACTGTTTGGTGAGTGGAAGGGCAGGGCGGTGTGGGGAGTTCCCTTTTCTCTGAGCCCTTCCCACGCGCAGGAGGTGGCAGCTGCCACCCTTGTAGCCTCTTGACCCAGGTTTTTGGTGGTGGCACAGACAAGAAGCGAGACCTGGAGCCCAGTTTTGCTCAGTACTTCCAACCTGAATTAAACCCAGTGCTGCCCCCAGAGCTGGAGGAAGCACCTTCTGCCGAGGTTGAGCTCTAGATTAAACCTGAATTAAACCCAGCGCTGCCCCCAGAGCTGGAGGAAGCACCTTCTGCCGAGGCTGAGCTCTAGATTAAACCTGAATTAAACCCAGCGCTGCCCCCAGAGCTGGAGGAAGCACCTTCTGCTGAGGTTGAGCTCTAGATTAAACCTGAATTAAACCCAGCGCTGCCCCCAGAGCTGGAGGAAGCACCTTCTGCCGAGGCTGAGCTCTGGAGCAGGGCATATCGGGGAGAGGGGTGGGATGCTTGGCTGAGTCTGGTCTCAAGTTGGGCGGCTGTGCAAAAAGTCAGTGTTTTCCCCTGGCTTGGGTCCTGCCCAGGAGCACCACCGAGGGCTTTCCTCTAACTCCCTTTGGCGGCTGAGATGAGCTGACTGTGCACGAGCTGTGGATTAAAAACCGTCCCCTCGGTACGCTCGGGGCTCTGGGCGAAAATGCTGACTGCGCTTCTGAAAATGTCTGCTCTGACAGTTTCCCTGGGCTTGCAATAATGAATTAGCCTTTGTTGACTTTCTGCCCAGGTCCTGCAGAGCTTTAAAATCATGGATTACAGTTTGCTTGTTGCAATCCACAACATCGATCTGGCCCAGCGAGAGCACGCGATGGCGGACGGGACGTCCCAGGCCGACACGCGGCGCCCCGCTGCCCAGAAGGCCCTTTACTCCACGGCCATGGAATCCATCCAGGGAGAGGCCCGGCGAGGTGGCACCATCGAAACAGATGACCAGTAAGTCTGTGTGGGTGTTGCCCTTCCCAGTGACATCCTGCGAGGAGTGAGGGGTAAAACCCAAGCTTGGCTAACGGAGACTTAATTTAGATGCAGACTAGGCCATACAGGATGGCTGTCGCGCTGGGCAGAGAGGGCTTGGCATCAAATCTTGTGCTTTTACCTTTGATTTCCCTTCCTTTAACGCACAGAAGATCTTCTTGCTTTCCAGGTGGCATTTGAGAGTTCTCTGCCCACCAGTTATTGGCAGCTTCAAGTAGTTGCTTCCATCCACCTCCAAGAAGCGCAGCGAGTGCTTTGTTAGATCAGACTTAACAGCCCGTAGAGCCCAGCTGCCATCTTAGAACAGGTGGTGGTAGATTCTCTTTGCAGTTGCTTGGTCTCTTCTCACGCACGAGTTGGGTTTAATCCTCATCTTCAATAAAACTGTCATACGGAGGGAAAAGGGGGTCAGTTCTCAGGAGATTTAGCTGATTCACTGAAAAAGCATTTAGCTCCGGCTTCTCTTCCCCTTCATTAGCTGAACAGTAGGTGCCTCCCGCGTGTCGATGCTTGTTAAATATTTTGCTTAATACTCAGCCCGCACCGGGCTGCGTGACAGAGGCAGTGGGGGGTGAGAACCCCCCGTCTGACGCCTGGGCCCTGTCTGCTCTAGGATGGGAGGCATTCCAGCCCGCAACGCCAAGGGGGAGAGGCTGCTGCTCTACATCGGCATCATCGACGTCCTGCAGTCCTACAGGTAAGAAACATCTGAGTGAACACCGCAGCGCTGTCTGCCCCTGCTTGGTGGTTAAGGTTGGCTCTCAAGAAATAGTTAAGACACAAATAAACCTTTTTAAAAATTCATTTACCACTGTCTGTTGAAGTCACGCGTTTTGGGATCAGTTTCTGGGTTTTGCTTACTGTATTGACTTCACGTTCCGGGAATAGATTTACTCTCATGAAGTTGTTTTTGTGTGCTGTGGTTGTACACAGGCACTGTGCAGGAAGTGGCAAGAAAAAAAAACAAGTGGTGGCTTAAAATGGCCACAGTCACTTCTCCCTATAAAATGAACCTTTTCTGTTTATATGGAAATGCAGCGTGCAGAGGGTCACACGTGGAAGGTCTCTGTTAAATGGCATCGCAGGTTCACTGCCCCGATAATGACGCCTGTGAAACCCCCCTCGGGAGAGTGAACTGTGCAGGCAGCCCTGGTGCCTGTGGGACGGTCTTAGAAAAACGGGACGATGAGGAGAACCCAAAACAGTCGATTCTGGGGCGCACTCGCCCCTGTGGCCACCAGCCGGGCTCGGTGACGAGCCAGCGTGGCGGGATACGGACAGCGGGGACCTGGTGTGAAAATTGTTCTTAATTCTTTCCTTGGTCAGATTTGTCAAGAAGCTGGAGCACTCCTGGAAGGCCCTTGTACACGATGGGGTAAGCAGAAAAATACCCCTTTTGAACTTGTTCAGCGCTAATACCAGTGTCTCTTTAAGCTGTGCCCACTGTCCTCGCTCCTCCTGGGTGCAGGATCCGGGATTTCTAAGGCGTGTGTTTGCCCTCTTAGATATGAGTATTTCCAGGTCCTCTCAAAAATGTTGGTTTTGTTAATGCTGGTCACCTGTGCTCATTAACGAGTGTTGATTGCTTTGGCTGTAACGCCTGCTGCTTGTAGCTAATTGCTTCTCACAGCTGCCCCTGAGAGCGACTCTGAGAGTCCCTGTCCCCAGTCGGACAGTGTATGGGTCCAGGCTGCCGGCCTGAGCAGCTCGTCTTAACCTTGGTCACTTCTTAATTCAGATTCACACGTTAATGTTTGTCCCTCGGACTTTTAGGACACCGTATCTGTGCACAGACCCAGCTTCTACGCCGAAAGGTTCCAGCGGTTCATGTGCAACACGGCGTTCAAGAAAATCCCCTGTAAGTACCTCGGCACAGCCGTGCCCTTGGCAGTCGCCGGGTTTCTGGCGGCTCCCGCTCAGCAGCCGTGGTTTGGGAAGGTGGAGGACAGCGTGACAGAGCTTTAGTGTCACCTCTTCCTTCCTCCTCGGCTGTTCTTGCCTCACAGACGTGACCTTAGAGGAGCGGTTTCAGCCCTCAGCTCGTTCCTTCAGGGCACAGCCCTTGTGCCAGACTCTCACTGGAAAATTGCTGCGTCGGGTCTTTTCCTCCTTCCTCAACGTGTTAGAAAAGTGCTCTCTTGGTTTTTTGTCTTGAAGTGAAGCCCTCCCCTTCTAAGAAGAGCCGCTCTGGCACGGCGGTTCCTCGGCGGAGCTGTCAGGGAGGAGTGCCTTCCCAGTCGCACACGTCGTGCGAGACAAAAGCACAAGTAACGACAGAGGCGGATGTGGAGCAAGGTTGGTGCCTGGGCTAAATAAAGAAACTTAGAGAAGTTATTTTTCAGCTTGCATTTGTCTAATTGAAGCTTGCTGCCTCCTGAGCTGGGCAAGACACCTCCACGTTGCTTTGTGGCCTTGCCGGGGAGGTTCTGGGGCTGTGGGTGCAAGAAACCAGACGGGGCCAAAAATTCTTACACACCACACGGCGTTTGCCAGCGCTGTGAGAAAGCCTGGAGGAGCAGCGAGCCCTTCAAACGCTCGGCTCTTTCCAAGTATTCTGTTGCAACAAATGCAGGGCAGGATGATAAACCTCAGTAAAAGCCAGGCTTTAACTCGCAGGTGGGATAAGACCAGGTTGTGGAGGTGGGGAATTGTTTCTTCCTGGGATTTTTCAGCCTCGTCCAAGCATCCAGCGTGGCCCCCGCTGGCCCGGGAAGTGGGCTGAGGCTGCGTGGCAGGGCCCTGTGCCTGTCTCTTCCTGACAGCTCGTGCCTGTGGGGTTTGTGCCGGGGAGAAGCTGGGTTTAGGCAGTTGTGTGGAGGCTTGGGCTAACGGAGAACTGCCTGCATGGCTGACTCTTCAGCGCTCACGTGTCTTAAACGTCTCGGGTGGGATCCAGCGTGGATCCCGACCCCTGGCTTGTGTGGGAGCTCGTGCCACACGATCCCACTTGTGCTGGTGATGGAACAGTCTGTGCTTCAACTCAGGTTCCCACCTTGGTCGCCCAGATCTCCTGCCCAGGACCCTGCCCGTAGACGAAGCCAACAGCGATTCCATTGCCACAACCCTGTCCACGTCTTCCTTGGGCAGCGGAGGCCTCAACTCACCCGCAAACAGGTAAGGCTCGGGCTGTCGCGGTGCATGGCAGGCCGGCAGCTCCTGTGGCTCAGGTTCGTGAGCTGTGGGAGGACTTTGTGCTGCTTTGTGGATGTTTTGGGTTTTGGCATGCTCAGAAACACCCCTTGGAGTGGTCCGTGTGTTGTGGAGCAAGTTCAGTGCTGTCGGTTCAAGCATGTGCAAGGGGGGAGCATCGTGTCGCTGTCCCAGCGAGCAGCCCGTCTCAGATGATGGGATTTTGCATCTTCTGCTTGGCCTGTGCGGGGGTCCCAGTGGCTTTTAGTTCCTTGTGTGTTCTGTGTTTAACGGCTTTGTTCTGGAGTCGAGGTCATTGTGCTCGTTAAAGTGACTTGGTGAAAGTGTCACTGCCAAGATGTATGTGAAGAGCATTAATGTGGTGACGGGTGACGCTGAAGTCGACCTTCCTGTGGCTCTTTTCAGAGGGTTGGGCTCTCAACTTACTGATGGGGTTGGCATCGAGCTCCTCCAACCCCTCGGGAAGGGAGGCTGCAGGATGTGTGCGGGTGCCGTTCAAAATGTCTCGGAAGCTGAAATGCATGGAGAGCCCTGAGGGAGCTGGTGGCTGCCTTTGAATGTTTCATTTCTTGCTGAAGTGGTACGACGAGCAGGGACGAGGAGGAGCTGTGGTCGGAGGACAATCCCTTTCGTAGAAGTTGGTCTGAGGTGTTAACTTCTCTGCCTGGAAGCAGTCGGGAACCATCTCCCCCATTCCCGACCCGCTGCGTGCACGGTGGCACTGAGACGTGCCCGCCCTCTCCTGAGCTGCAGGAGAACACGGTGCCATTGCAGTTAACACCTCTTAACTCCCTCCGTAAAACTTCTTGGTAGGGATCCCACACCAGAGCTGCTCCTTTCCAGTACGTCAGCATGCCTGAGAGGTTCTTTTAACTTACTTAACTGCGGGTCTCTCTCCTTCGATCTCTACGTAGGTCAGTGGGCGTACAAGTGCACAAAGCTGACAGCTCAGCAAAGGATTTGACTAGAACAGCTCCCGGCATCTTCTTGTCTAGGTGAGGGGAGGAACCAGCCTTTGCCTGACGCCTTCTCCTGTCTGGAGGGTGACACCCCCCCGGGGTTTGGCCTCACGCTGGTTGCTGGCCGGCGGTCTCAGACTGGGCAGTCGCTGCTGTCCCCGATGTCTGTGTCTGCTGGAAGGCTCCGCGGTAGAACCTCTGGGGCAGGTGGGGTGCTCCTCACCCTGCGGGGCGCTGAGCGGGTCAGAGCTCGGCGGCGGAGGGAGCCAGAGCAGCTCAGGGTAACCAGGTGCGTAGGTGAGGCAGAGGCGGGGCTGGGCCTTCCTGGCCGGGACCCCCACGTCTCCGTTGGGGTGTTTGTGCGGGGTGACTGAACAGCCCGATGCTCCCTGTGCTCTGGCAGGCTGCGCCGAGCCCTGGGGCCAGCTGCGGGAGGGCCGAGCGGGTCAGGCCGACCTGAAACCTCTGCTAGTCGCCAGGGCACAAACCCTTGGACTTGGCTTCTCGCCCCGGGGCCGAGGAGAGAAGCTGCAGTTGCTGGATCCTCGGCAGGAGATGGGGCAAGGCCCAAGCTGGGGATTGGAGTCCCTCAGCCAGCGCGTCGCAGCCTTTTAGCTGTAGGGTTGTGGAAGAAGTGGGGAGATGACGGGGTGTTGGACTACAGCAAGTCTTGTCCTGTGCCCCACGCTTCCTCCTGTCAGGCGCTCGGCGTGCCCGTGTTGTACGTCCTGCTATAGCTCGTGTTCAGAGCATAAAAGGTTTGTAAAAGGTTTGCCAGGTGCTTTTTTGAACAAGGGTGCCTCTGTCTGAAAAGGCCGAGACTTGCTGAGCTCTGGTGCTTCGTGGTTTCTCTGTCCCTGGACTGTTCCCACCCAGGACCATTTCTATGCTGATGAGGTGCTTGAAGGTTTCTGTTGAAGAGGTGCTGCTGCTTGGCTGGACAAAAGATCCTCATTTCTAATGTCTGAAGTCATGTGGGACTAGGAGGGATGATTTTCTCGGTGGTGCTTTGGGTGCCTGCCCCAGCAGGGATTGTGCTGCCTGTGCCTCCGTGGTGAACCTGCCCGAGAGACGCCTCTGTGCCGCGCCGGGACGTTCCGTTGGCTGGGTGCAGCAGGGCAGCCCGGAGACGAGACTTTACTGACCGCTCCCGTTTAAAAACTGCTTTACAGGTCTCCCCCTTCTGTTTCCCCAGCGGCTCCCCGGGGCCTTCCATACCCGAGCGCTCCGCAGAGCTGAGAGAGCAGCTCGAAGACCTGCAAGAGACGGAGATAAGCTTTGTGAGTACTCCCCTGTCCGGGAGGCACAGAGCGGCTCTGGAGGCGGGTGGAGAGTCGCGGGGGTCGTGCTGGGAACGCGGGCACCGAGCGGGAGCGGATGTGCTTCATCCCCCTCCGGTAGGCGAAGCTCAGCCTGCCTTGTGCTTGGCACCGGTCGCGCTCTTGGGATCACTCCAGGAGGCAACAGGGACCGTCCCCTCTCCTGAGGGCCCAGCGCGGGTCTGGTGGCGGAGATGAGACGGGACGAAGCTGTCCAGGCGGGTGATAAACGCTCCCAGACCCTCCTCTTCCAGTGTGAGATGGTGGTTGGGGTAAACCTGAACTTGGCAGCCCCCTCCACTCCCCTCGGCCAGGGTGGGGAGAGGGTCCAGGGCAAGGTGGGGCGGAAAACCTGCTGCTCTTCCTCGGAGGAAGGCAGAGCCCTCTCCAGCATCTCCCCTCTCTTCTCTTCACAGTGAAGCAACGCCGACACCGCTGCGATGGAAGCAGATTGTTCTGTGCTCTGCGTGGTCTGTGGAGTCTGACAAACGTTCAGCCCCCGTTGCTGATTTATTATTATTTTTTTTTTAAAGTAATCTTCTCTGGACAGAAACCTAAAAGCTGGAAGGCTGGGCTAGACTTAGCGGGATAGGATTAACAAAAACCGAGCCAGCGCAGCTGAGCCTCGGACACCTGGAAGTCTCCTTAGAGCAGAGCCCGCCGCTGTGTCCCTGTGGCCTCCTCCTTTGAAGGCTGGCGGGAGGAGGAGGAGGAGGAGGAGGAGCTGCTCCGTGTGGGCTGAAGGCCTCCGGAAAAGGGATCTGACTTTCAGGGAGTTGGCCGCTTACGACGCCGACGCCACAGACCTTGCGAGAACGGGCGACTCCTCGGAGTTACTGGGAGGGAAACGGGCGTTAGAGCCTCGTGGGGGCAGTTTGCGACAGAGCGATGTGGTTTTATTTTGTATTTTAAACAAGTTTTTAATTTAAATGTTTCTCTGAATTCAGTCATATCACTTCTTTTTAGTCCTGCAGTATAGTAATTTTTTTTTTATTTTTTTTTTTTTTTAACAAATAGGTTTTTTTCAGTGTTTCACCAGAAAGTATCCCACGTGAGAGGCAGGACGGGGGAGCGGCAGCGGCGCTGGCCGTGGACGAGCTCCCGGTGGCCGCAGCCGCCCCGTTTTCTGCCCGAGCCGGCGCCGAGGAGAGCTCGGTGCTGCGCTGGCGCTCGGGGGACTCTGGACGTGCGAAGCTTTTAAGACGTCAGGGAGGTTTCGGGTGACTTTGTCCCGCGGTTTTTAAACGAAGCCCTTTCGTCCCTTCCCCGCCGAGCAGGGGGTCGCAGGAGGAGGGAGCTCTTTGTCAGGGGCACACTTTTTTTTTTTTTTTAAAGTATTTCTTAAGCAAACGGACCAAACCCCACCTGCTCCGCTCCCTCCCGCTGCCTCGCCCTCCTGCGGGCGCCGCGTGCAGACCCTTCCCCTTTTTATAGCTCCGCTGCCCCTTTCGGATATCTCGCCCGTGTCGTAGCTGCGGTCACACCGGTGCTCCCGGCGGCCTGAAACCGAGATTCCTACGGAAACGGGACAGATTCCTGCCTCCGCAAAAGTACGGGGCGTTGTGAGTCCGATTTTAAACACAATAATAAGCTGAAAGGGGGGGTTGTTCTGCGGCTGTTGCCCCGCGCGGGCTGCGGACGCTGCTCTGGAGATCTCGGAGCAGATGTTGGACTGATCTTTATTTTCACTAAATGCTTTTTTTAAAGAAATGAAGTGACTCTTCCCCGTGTTCCTGGTGGGTTAGAATCCTCCGTTCTTTTTTATATATATTAAAAAAAAATAATTTAAAGCTTGCCCTTGTGGTAGTGCAAGGGGTTTCTATACTAATTAGCAATGATTGCTAAGGAAACAAAGAATGTAGTGGTGTAGAAAGGGATTTTTTTTTTTGTTTAGTTGATGTTTCAGAGCCAAGTCTCTTCCCACCTTCCACTTCAAAGTGGATGCGACACAAATATTTTTTTAAGAAAAAGCTTTTTTTTTTTTTTTTTGTTAAATCTATTCTTTTTTTTTCCGAAAGACCAAGCAGAATGGCCTTACTCCGGGTCTCCGGATCCCCAGGGGGGGTTGGTGGAGCGCGAGGGCAGTCGCTGTTCACAAACTGGTTCTCAAGGGCTCTCAGACCTTTTGACACCGATTTATCGTCACGACGAGACCCGGGAGCGGGAGGAAGATCGGCTCGGGGCCGCCCGCGCCGTCGCTGCTGGATCTTCCCGTCTCCCTCCCCGGCACCTCCGACCCCCCCGGCAGGTTTATCGCTGAAGTGACTGTCTATATTAGACACTTGTTTCTTATTTTCCCTCCTAACCCATATTTGTTTTGTTTTGTTTTTTTTTTTTACCAGGAGGGAAGAAAACCAAGTCTCAATTTTTTTCATGATTTAATATTTATGAAGCTGTATTTAAGTGTTGTGTTTTGTTTTTTTTTTTTTCTTTTCCTGGGGATAGTTACTCAGCGAGTAGGAGGGAGGTGGGGGGGTGGCGTTTCTATATTGACCTCTGCTTTGTAATGGGTTTTCAGAACCGCTTCTTTTTTTGTGCGCGCGTGTTTCGGAGCGACGGGCGCCGGGTTTTTGTGTCTTTTTAAACACCCGAGCGGTTTTTTTTCTTCAGCGCGGGGAGGGAATTCGGCTTCTCCGGCCCCACTGGGGAGGGATCGGGGAGCAGCCGCCGCCGTGACCTCCGCAGCACCGGGACAGAGCGTGGATCGATTTCTCCTCCTGCTCAACGTCGGTGTCGCCACCGGGACCCCCCGGGGGGGCGCGGACCCCCCCCAGCCCCCGGGGGAACAGCTCGTGCCGCGCGTGACCCCCGTCCTTTCGGCTGTGTAACGCTTGTGGCCTCGTCTGCTGTCTCTTGGCCGCGCAATACACCGTGTGCTGCTGAACCGCTGCGCCCGCCTGCTCTGTCCGGGGGGGCCGGGGGGGGCGGGGGGCGAGGGCCGGGGGGACCCTCTATGTTCTTCCCCACCGTGGGGGCGGCGGAGGGAGCAGACGGGCGTGTCACTGTCCGCTGCGCCCATATTGATCTCCCTCCGCCATGCCGGGACTACAACTCCCAGCATGCCCCGCGCCTCGCCTCGCCTCGCCAGGCGGGACGTTACGATTGGTCGAGAGCTTTGAGCCAATCGCCGGGCGTTTTGTTTAGGGGAATCCGGCCCGGTCTTTGAGGCAAAAGGAGGCCAAGATGGTTCTGGAGAGCACCATGGTGTGGTGAGCGGCGGGGCCGGGCCGGGCGGCGCCGCGGGGGGGGCCCCGCGCCCCGCTTCACCCCCCTGCGCCCTCCCCCGCCGCAGCGGGCACCGGGCGGGGCCGCCGCGGGTTTCCCTGAGTCATCGCGGGCCGGGGGGGGACCGTGGGGAGAATTGGGGTGGGGGGAAGGTGGGGCACGGCGGGGGGGGTGGGTTTAGGTTGGGGTGGGGCAGGGTGGTGGTGGGTGCTGGAGGGGGTCAGGGAGGAGCGGCGAGGGTGGGGGCTGTCACGGAAAAAGGAGGCGGGGGGGGCTGAGGAGGGGTCTGCGGGTGGGGGAGGCTCCGGCTGAGCGGAGGCGAGGGGGGGGCTCAGGGGGGGCTCAGGGAGGGCAGAGGAACCCCCCGCGAAGGGACCGTGGGGTGACGCGGTGCCTGGCGATGCGGGGCCGGGCCCCAGCCCGGGGGGTCCCTGCGGCCCGAGGAGGGGCCTCGCCCGGCACCGCTGGGGCGGGGGGTCCTGCGCGGAGCAGCCCCCGTCTCCCTTCTTGTTGCTCAACGTCGGTGTTGAGGTGAAAAGAATTTTGTCCCTCAGTGCCAAACGCATCCGGGGGGGGGGGAAGCAAAGGCGAACTTTGATGTGTCATTATTATCGCAGCGGCTACAGGCCTGTCATGTCTTAGTTGTGGTGCTTAAGGAGGCCACGACAGAGACAAACAGTGAAATCTGCCCAGGCTCTGTTGTTTCCTTGGCTCTCTGCGTGGTCCCGCAGCTGTTTGGATAAAAATATTAGCACAGCCCGACCCGCTGACCGTATATCGAAGTCCTTAAGGTTTTCTCTGGGTAACTCTTTGCTTAGTCACGTCTAAGGGCGTTAAAACGTGTCGCTGCTCCTTGTGTTGCCCTGGAGAGCGGGAGGAATTCGCTGTTACTCCGTGAACAGTAAAGCTGCAGCTTGGATGGCCTCGGCCAGGTCGCTTTGTGTCTTTGTGCCTGAGGTGAAGTTCGACCGCTGCCGCCTCCCTCCTCGCTCCCCAGCTTGCGACGGGGTGGTTGGTGTGGGCTGGAGGAGAGGTGGCCCAGCACGAGCCCGAGCACGGTCAGGAAAATGGTCATAGGTGTTTTTTTCCCAGAAGAAACCTTTCCCGTGGTGTTAAAACTAAGAAATTCTGGGAGTATTCCTCGAGAAAGTCTTAATTTGAGGCCGGAATAACCTCTCAAGCTCTTATTTAACTAGTCGTGCTTCCCGGGGTCGCTTTGCTGAAGCTGGCCTGAGAGAGGGGCTCTCTCTGCCTGGGCTCTGCCGTGTTGAACCGCTGAGGGAGCGGAGGCTCCGTCGCAGCGGGGCTGGGAGGCGGCTGCTGCCCTTAGACGCTGCGGGGCACTGTTGCCCGTCGGCCGCACGGTTTGGGGAGGCCCCGCCGCGGGTGGGGGATGTTACAGCCGGGCTGTGGGGCGCGGGGGTTCGCCCCATCGCCGTGTGGCTTCGGGGGGGGGCACCGCGCTGGCGGAGCAGAGCCCTTTGGAAAGCACCCGCCGTCCCTGCCCTGGGAGAGCTGCTCTTTGTCCCGATGAAAACCCCACGGCGGTGACGAGCGCAGGGATCTGCACTTTACCGTGGAGTCGTGTCTCTTGGCGCTTTTTTTTGTTGTTGCGGAGACAGAAGAGGGTGTTGGTGAGACGTGGGTCCGAGGTGGTGTCTGGCCGCAGTCGCCTCTCGCGCTCTTTAGCAAGGAGCAGGAGCTTCCAGCTCCGGGCCAGCATTTGTCCTGTGACCCAGAGGTCAGATCTGATCCGAGAACTCAGGGAAACAGCTCGTCTCTCTGCCCCGTCCTGTGTCCTGCTGTGTGTCCCCAGCTGTGTGACCTTAGGGCTGCTGTCCCAAAAAGCACGTTTTGGGGGTAAACCTCGACTGTTTCACGAGCTGACCCTCTCTGCCCTCTGTGTTTCAGCGTTGACAACAGCGAGTACATGAGGAACGGAGACTTCTTACCCACTCGCCTGCAGGCCCAGCAAGATGCTGTCAACATCGTGTGCCACTCGAAAACCCGCAGTAACCCCGAGAACAACGTGGGGCTCATCACCTTAGCCAAGTGCGTCCCAGGGGGGAACCGGCCTCGGGTGACGCTGGGGAGCAGCTGGGGGGACACGTCAGAGAGCGCGGGGGCAAGGGACAGCGGGAGTGTTGCAAAACGGGGCAGCAGTAACACAGTCTAAAACCAAACCAGTTCTTCCGGGAGGACTGGTACAAGAAAACCTGGTTCCTGACGGGTCTCTAGCTCGCTGGGCTCGCTCCTGCAGTGCCAGGAGACGTTACGGAGGTTTCTCTCCCGGGACCTCTCTGCCAGGCCCATCCTTTTGTGGCCTTGTGTCCCAGAGGGTGGCAGGTGAGGCCTGAGCTGTCACCGTAGCTCACGAGTGGCCTCAGGAGAATGGTTCCTCCGTTTTCCTGAAGTCTGTAGGATTTCAGTGCCTCTGTGAGCTCCCTCTTAGCCAGTCGATTAAAATTGGCCACTGGGCTCAAGGTTGCCAGGGCAGGGGACAGAGACACGCGCAAGCCTTCACACAGATGGATTACTTCGGGTTTTTTTAGGAAACCAGGCTAAAAGTCTTGCTCCCTGCACGCACTGACCCCCCGGCGCTGAGCAGACACCGGCTGCAGGCTTGGGGCAGGACGGGCTTTTCCTACCCCCGTCCCAAATACAGGGTTGCGCGGAGAAGAGTCACTGACGTGAGTGTATTTGTGTTGCAGTAACTGTGAAGTGTTGACCACGCTCACTCCAGACACGGGCCGGATCCTTTCAAAGCTACACACGGTGCAGCCCAAAGGGAAAATTACCTTTTGCACAGGGATCAGAGTTGCTCATGTAAGTGTCTTGTTGGTTCCTCACGAGCGAGTCTGCACCTTTCTCTGTAATTCCTTTTGCCTTAGCGTGTCTCTTAAATTACCTGTCCTGTGGATGGCTCGGATACGGGAGATCTTGTTCTCTCCCTGCCTCTACGGCTGAACGATACAGCAAACCATTTCGGTTTTGCCTCAGTTTCCCCATCTGCAAATGCAGGTGACACCTCCTTTATAAAACCCGATATAAAAGCTCAAGCGTTTGCTTCAGAGGAACCTGCCAGCTGCTTCGCAGGAGTCCAGCCGAGCTGCACGGCTCTCCCCGCCTGAGGGGAGCAGCTCCCGGCCGAGAGTCCCCAGGATGTGGCCACCCTGTTGTCCTGTGTTCTTGCTCTGGCCCAGACTCTCTCTCTGCCAACAAACTGCTCCCAGCAGAGTCACAATGGCCAGCAAAGGGGAGGCCCTGGGGCTGCGCCTGCCTGTAGACAGTTTGGTGACGCTTCTGCCGAAAAGCCTCTCCTGATGTTTAGCCTAAATCTTCCTGTGTACCAGGAAAAGCGTCGGGGTGACAGCCGGCCACCCCTTTTTCCTGAGAATTGCTCCTTAAGTACAACACAACTTCTGTCTTGCAGCTGGCTTTAAAACATCGCCAGGGCAAGAACCACAAGATGCGAATCATCGCCTTCGTTGGGAGCCCTGTAGAAGACAACGAGAAAGACGTGAGTAACAGGCGAAGGAAAAAACGTTGGGTCAGCCTTGTGCTCTAATTTGTGCCGTAAATCGGGTTTCTCGTTTGTTCCTTGCTCTGTACTGAGTCAGGTTTTACACCCCAGCGCGGAGGCAGAGCCGCTTGAGCAGAGCGGCCCTCGGCTTGAGGAGGGGGGGAGCGGGAAGGCCGCGTCCCTGCGTGCAGCCAGGCCCAAGCCAGGGACAGGGATCCCGATGTCCCACGGGGAGCTCGCGCCACGTTCGGGTCCTCCCGGCTTGTGACTGTCACCAAAACCACTTGGGGCTTTTTGCCCGAGGAGCTGGGGGAGGAAATCTGTGTCCCTGAGTCTGGGCCATCGTTCTGTTGGCGCTTAAAACGGCGCAAGTGAAGTTAACGCAGATGTGCCGGGTCTCTGCGAGAGAGCGTGAGGGGACGCTGCCTGTGCCAGGCTCTGGCTGTCCCCAGCGACAGGGACGTCAGCTCCCACCCAGAGAGGTGAAACACCTCCAGCACCGTCCTGCTGGGAGGGATCGAAACTGGGAAGCTGGTTCTGGGCTTCGTGCCTCCAGGAGTGAACCCTGAGCGCTGCTGTCTGGGCTCTGAGGGGCTGAGCACGGGTCAGGGCTGGAATCCAAGCGAACGCCGCCGCCGTCTTCTCCTTGCAGCTGGTGAAACTGGCAAAGCGCCTGAAGAAAGAGAAAGTCAACGTTGATGTCATCAATTTTGGAGAAGAGGTGAGACTTCCGCTGGGTTTCTGGTGTGAGAGCCAAGGTGGGATTTCGCATCCCGGCCAGCCCAGAGCCCTTCCTCGGGCACGTGAGGGTACCAACAGCTCTGAGCCTCGGTCCGAGGCTGCCCCAGTAAAAACGCTACTGGGGAGAGTGACGTGGCCCCTGGGCAGGGACCTCCCCGTCTCACTGCGGGCGCTTTGCTGCTTTCCGTCGCTCCTGGCTCCCTCGTGGTGCGGAGAGACGCGGGGTGTGCGGAGCAGCCGGCCGTCCCTCGCGGCGCCAGGCCGGGCTCTAGTCCCAGCCTTTCTCTCCGGCCTAGGAAGCCAACACGGACAAGCTGACGGCCTTCATTAACACCTTGAACGGGAAGGACGGCACCGGCTCCCACCTGGTGACGGTGCCGCCGGGGCCGAGCCTGGCCGACGCCCTCATCAGCTCCCCGATCCTGGCCGGGGAGGGAGGGGCCATGTTGGGCCTCGGCGCCAGCGACTTCGAGTTCGGCGTGGACCCCAGCACGGACCCGGAGCTGGCTCTGGTGAGCGCGGGGAGCGGGAGGGCGGCCGCGGGCGCCGAGCTCCATCCAGCCCGGCCCGGCCCCGCTCAGCTCCCTGCCCGTCTCCGCAGGCCCTGCGGGTCTCCATGGAGGAGCAGAGGCAGCGGCAAGAGGAGGAGGCCAGGAGGGCTGCGGCCGCCTCCGCGGCTGAGGCCGGGATTGCCGCCGCTGGCGGGGACGGTAAGGACTGGGCAGGGAGTGACGCGGGCAGGGACAGGCAGGACGTTCCCTAGGGTGGGCGTGTGGCCGGCCCGCGGGCTCCCGCGCTGCCCGTTCTGCCCCGGAGCGTCGGGGGGCGGCAGTTTAACGGCAGCGTGCCGGGGAGCCACCTCTGCTTCCGCTGAAATTCCCCGACGGAGGCTGAGCCGCTTCCGTCCCGGGCGCCGCGGGCAGCTGCCCCGCTGCCGTCCCCTTCCCCAGCGAGGCCCGAGGCGGGACGGGGGTCGCGGGTGGTTTCTGCTCTGAGCGCGGGGTCTGTGTGCGCAGATTCGGACGATGCTCTGCTGAAGATGACGATAACTCAGCAGGAGTTCGGCCGGGCCGGGCTGCCCGACCTCAGCAGCATGACGGAGGAGGAGCAGATCGCTTACGCCATGCAGATGTCGCTGCAGGGAGCGGGTGAGCCCCCGGCGCCGCCGCTCGGAGACCCAGACGGAACCGCCGGCCCCTTCACGGGGGTTTTTGTCGCCGGGGCGGGGTCCGGAGCTCCCCAAAGCTCGCGGGGTGGGTGCAGGGGTGACCCCCCCACCCTCAGCGGTCCCTCTCCCCCGCAGAGTTCGCGCAGGCGGAGGCCGCGGAGGTGGACAGCAGCACGGCCATGGACACCTCCGAACCCGCCAAGGTGGGGTTTGGCCCTGCTGGGAGGGGACCCCTCTCCGTCCGGGAGGAAGATGGAGACCCCCAGCCCCTCCCCGCCTCCTCTTCCTCTCTCCCCGCAGGAGGAAGACGACTACGACGTGATGCAGGACCCCGAGTTCCTGCAGAGCGTGCTGGAGAACCTGCCGGGCGTGGACCCCAACAACGAGGCCATCCGCAACGCCATGGGCTCGCTGGCCTCGCAGGCCGCCAAGGACAGCAAGGACAAGAAGGAGGACGAGAAGAAATGAGGGCGCGGGGCGGCGGCGCCGCCGGCCCCGGGGTGAGTGGGAGGCCCGGGGGCTGCCCGGGGACAATAAAGGATTTCACGGGGGGCTCTGTGCTGGCGCCTCAGTGGGGATGAGCCGGGGGGGGGCAGCCCAGGGCCCTCTGAGGGGGCCTCAGGTTCCCACTGCACTGGGGGGAACTTGGCCTCGGGACTCCCTGTACTGGGGGGACTGGGCCTCTGGAATCCCCTGTACTGGGGGGAACTGGGCCTCGGGACTCCCTGTACTGGGGGGACTGGGCCTCTGGAATCCCCTGTACTGCGGGGAACTGGGCCTCGGGACTCCCTGACACTGGGGGGAACTGGGCTCCTAGGATCCCCTGTACTGGGGGAACTGGGCCCCTGGACTCTCCTGTACTGGGAAAATTGGGCCTCGGGACTCCCTGTACTGGGAGAACTGGGCTCCTGGGATACCCTGTACTGGGGGGGACTGGGCCCCTGGAATCTCCTTTACTGGAGGGGATTGGGCCCCTGGGTCTCCCCTGCTCTGGGGAATACTGGGCCCCGGCTTTCCTCCGTACAGGAGGGGACTGGGCCCCAGGTCTCCCCTATACTGGGGGAACTGGGCACGGGTCTCCTCTGGGCGCCCCCCCCTCCAACACGTGCCTGGGGGCGGGGCCTGAGTGCCCAAGCCCCGCCCCCTGCGCCACCTCCCGGCGTGCCCCGCTCTGCCCGCAGGATGTTTACAGTGAGGCCGGAGGGGGTGGGCCTTGGTGGCTGATGGGCAGCGGAGTCGGCCAATGAGTGAGGAGGTGGCGTGGATGTTGTCAGTTCGTGGGGCTGGTGAGGTTGCCAATGGGGTGGGGAGGAGAGCCCGGGGGGGCGGGATTTTGGGTTGAGTGGCGGCCAGGCGGCTCAATGGGTGGTGTTGCTTTGTCATGGCGGACTGGCGGGCGGGCCAGCCAATGGGGGAGCAAAGAGACAGGGGCGTGACTGAGTGACAGGGCTCTTCACCAACGGGGCTGAGTCTTTGCATCACGTGCCAGACGGAGGGGGGCGGGGCAAGCACGCTGCTCGCTCTTTGAGTGACAGCGTTGCCAGCAAATGGGAGAAGACGGTTGAACCACCTCTGGGAGCTTCAGACCAATGGGACTGGTGGAGGGGCGGGCCCTGGCGTTGAACGACAGGTCTCTCGCCTAATAGGGAATAAACAGCTGGGAGACACCCTGATGGACATTCCCTGCGGCCAATAGATGCGAGAACCCGTGCTTGAAGGGCAGCCTCATTTGGCCAATGGAAAGTGGGAGGAGGGGCGCTGGCTTGATGAACAAAGCCTCCAGCCAATAAGCAGCGAGGCTGCCCAGTGGGCGAGCCAGCGCCAGCCACCAATAGGAAGCGGGGCAGCGGGGTGGGCGGGGACCATGCTTTGAATGGCACCCCCACACCCCAATAAGCACACGACACGGGAGGCGGGCTCCGGCCGTGGAGTTGTCGTCCGCTCCGCCAACGGCGAGTGCGAACGGTCGCGACCACCCGAGAGTGACAGCGGTGCTGGCCAATAGAAACGCGCGCAGCGGCGAGTGGCGGGAGGCTCCGCCAATGGCGCGGCGCGAGGGGGGCGGGGGGGCGGGAGCGCGGCCCGCGAGCGGCCGGCGGCGGAGGGCGGGGGGCGCGAGCCAAGCAGGAAGTGGCTGAGGAGAAGCGGCCGCCGCGGAGGGGCCTGGGCGGGAACCAGCCGCCCCCCGCCCGCAGCAGCAGGTACCGCCGCCGCGGGACCCCCGCGCCTCCCGAGGCCGAGGGAGGGGCTTCGGGGCCTGGAGGGGGGATCCGGGCCTAGAGGGGGGGGGGCCCAGGCCTCGGGGCGGGGGGGCGGTTGGAGGGGGCCGTGAGATACGGGGGGAGGTGATGGCGCTGCCCCGCTCCCCTTTCGGGACCGCGGTGAGTCAGAGCCGCCCCCTCCCCGCTCGGGATGTGGGGCGGCGGTCATGGCCCCTCCCCTTGGTGCCGCGGGGTGGGGTCACGGTCATCCCCTTCCCCCTGCGGGGTTTGGGGGGGGTCACGGTCATCCCCTCCCCTCCCGCGCTGTGGGGGGAGGCACCGCTTATCCCCACCCTCTCCAGGAGATTGGGGGGGGGGGGGGGGGGGGCAGCCTAACGGTCATCCTGTACTATTCCCCTTTGGAACTGGGGGGAGCGTAACAGCCCTTCCCGTTGGGATTTTGGGGTGGGGGAGCGGTCGTGTTCCCCTGCCTCTGCGGGGAGGGCTGAGCGCATCCCTTCCCCCAGGCCTGAGGGGTTTGGGGTTTTTTTTTTTTTTTTGGGGGGGGGAGGGGGGCGCTGGTCGTGATCCTCGTCCCCTCTGTCTCTGGGGAGCCTGGTCATGTCCCCCTCCCTCCCCAGCAGTGGAGGGGCTGGCAGTGCCCACCTGCATCTCTTGGGGAGACCTGGGCTGGTTGCCCCCGCCCTGACATCACCGCGAATAGCGGGGGGGGGGGGGGGGGGCGGGCGCTCTGGTCATGCCCAGCCGTAGTCAGGGGCAGGCTGAGACCTCCCACAGCCGGGGGAGGCTTTGGGGGGGCGCAGGGGCTGTTCGTGTGCCCCCACAGCTCCGGGGGGGGGGTCGCTTCCGGCTCCCTCTCTCCAGCGCTGGGATTTGGGAGTGTTGTCATTCCCTTCCAGCGCTCCTGGGGCTGAGCTCCTTCCTCTTCCCTGCCCGGCGGGGGGGCGAGGCAACCTCCCCCCTCCAGCCCGGGGCTCAGAGAGGGGCTGCCTGTGGTCCCCCCAATCCTTCAGCTGTAACATCTCTTGCAAATAAGGTGATGTCTTGTTTTGTGGCCCCAGTTCCTGGGGGGATTTTCTTGCTCCTCCAGTTTTTGAGGAGTGGCTGTGTGAACAAGAAGCCGGTCGGGTTTTGGGCTGTCTAAATCCTCTCCAGGTACCGGTGTCCCGAGGATGGTGTTTGAGAACGGGGCGTGTGGGTCTCTTATCGCACCCCAAGGTCCTGGGAAGAACAGTGCTGCGGCTGCTGAATGGTTTAGGGTTTGGGGAGGAGGGAATCTCGCTATTGCGCCGGGTTTGGCAGGGGAAGAGAATATGGGAGGTGTGGAGAGGATCCTGTCGGGGCCTCGGTGTTGCAGCCTGTGTGTTTTCAGGTCCTGTAGCAGCCGTCTGCCTTTTGGGGGGCGGTTGGGAGGAATTGGGGAGCTCGGTGTGGTTCCAGATGCAGGAGAAGGCTCGTGGGGAGGTGGGCACCGTCCTGAATCGAGGTCTAGGTCCACCCTGACTTCCTGCAGGGAAGCAGCTGGGAATAGCAAAGCCTAACGGCAGGTTCTTGCTGTCGCTTCTTGAGGTGCCCGGCGAGATTCGGGGAACTCTGGCCTGTGGGCAGCGAGGTGGCCCTGGGCTGGGGGTGCTTTCCCTGGGGAGGAGGAGGAGGCCAAGCGGCAGGGAGCAGACCTTCTGCAGGGAAGTCGAGTGTTTCAGCGGGGGTATTTCTTGTGGGTCTCGGCCACTTCCTTAAGAGCCTCCTGGTTTTGCTTTGTGAGAGGGAGAGTGGGTTGGTAGTACAAATGTGTTGTTTTCTTTCAAACCCAGTTTCTTTTCTCTCTTCTCCTCCCATTTCTTGGTCTCAGCCCCTGTAAAGTCCCTTAATTTGTTGCTGCTGGTGTCTGCGTGCGATCGGGTAACGGGCAGCTCTTGGAGGCTGTGATTAGCTTCCCACAATTAGTTTAATTCAAAGAGACTCCCCTAGAAGGGGAGCAGGGGAAGTTTGATAGCCTCCCTACTTAGGTTTTAAGCAGCACGTTAGGAGCTGAGCCTTGTTTGTGGAAACAGCTGCCTCAAAGGATGTATTTTTAGTGTGTCTGAGGAGGAAAAAAACTGCGTCACCCCACATGTGGCCATGCTGGCATTAGCAGAGGCGGGAGGACTGGCAGAGGTGCTTCCCAAAGACTTCTCTTCCCCTGATTTTTCTTGGTCAGGAGCAGCAGGAGCTCTGCCAGCACTTTTCCTCCTGGTGTTGATCCTGGTGCGAGGGAGCCCCCATTCCCCGTAGCGACCACGGTTGTTGGAGAGGCGGTGCCGGTGTGGAGGTACCTCAGGATCTCCTGCGATGACCAGCAGGACCAGCAGCACCCAAAGCTCTCATCATCTTGCAGGAATCACGTTTGTGTCTAGTTTTTTGGGTTTATTCCACCCCGATTAGGTTCTCCAGGGTTTAATCCCTCCTTCTGCTAATGCGTGATTGCCCCCTGCAAGGTATTTTCTAGAGCTTTAATTTATTTGTACCATCAAGTACCTAAGCACGCATCTGGGTATTATAACAATAATAATAGACTAATAGCGAGCGAGCGCGGTTATGGCGCGGGGCTGTCGTAGCGTGCAACAGGAGCGAGGGAACTCAGTGTTCCCTTCCTTTTGGCATCCTACATGGCAGATTTTCTATTTATACCGCTAGAATAAACGGGGTGTCCTGGCTGAGTTTAGAAACTTTACGTTGTAAAAGCCAGTGCGATGAAATAGCCCAAAACCCGCCGGGATGGAGATAACCGGGAACTGTTCACCGCGACGTGGAAACGATCCCAGGTGAGGGGAGTGTCGTTAGGCTGAACGCTTGGCAGGATCCTGGGCGTTCTTCTGTGAAATGTCTGCCCGGAACCACCAAGCCCTTGTCCGCGTTACACCGGTGTGGCTCCTGGTCATACTGGTAAATCCGGGAACAAAAACCTCCCCGCGTTGACATTGAGGCTGCTTTGTGCGGATCATGGCTGCAAAAACGCCTGCCAGTGTTTAAAAACTTAATTTTTCAGGCCGGCCAAATTGTCAGGATTTCTGGATCTCGTCCACCCCTTGTTTGTTTTGATATCTCCAGAAGTTAGCAGATGGTAGAGACTTAATTCTGTTAAACGTATGGGAATTTAATCCCCAACCAGCCTCCGGTCAGGATGTGTCGTCTCTGCGTGGCAGCTGTGCTCTGCGCCGGGGACCGGGACGGGGCTGCCGGGCTCCTCTTGCGGATTTGCACCTGATCGCGGGCATGGGGGGACGGGGAAGAACTGAGTTTCCTTCTCTGTTCCTTGATGAAGCATCTTTTTTGCTTGAATTCAGTGAAATCTGTGAGCTAGCTATTCATATCCCGGCAGGGGGAATCTGTGTGTTTGCTGCGTGTTGGTGAGAGACCGTCTCCTCTCCCCCTCCCTTCGCAGCTGATTTTGGATTCGCCTCTTGCTTTTAAAGACTCGCTTGCTGTCGCAGAACCTACTGAAAGATAAAAAATGATGTTTCAGTGGTGATAATCTGGTGGGTTTGGGTCTGACACCAGCCCTTTATTTTTATTTCACTGTAAATGTTATTCTCTTCTGTTTTTCTTTCCCCCGACGTGTTGGAGGGGGATCTGGGGTGGTTTCATTCTTGCCGTGCGTGATCCAAACAGCGGGGAGGGATCCCCAAGAAGCCGCCTTAGATGGATGGAGCCAGCGTGCAGAACAAAGGGAGCACATTTTTTAATCACTTTAATTACAGCAATCATAAATCTGTCTTTAAAAAAAGAAGATGGTTCAAACTCTTTGGGACCAGCAGCTTCAGCCTGAACGCATCAAGAAGGTTGTTTCCTTCCCGGTGCATGAGCCGGGCCCGTCTCGCTCGGCCCAGCGGCGCTGAGGAGCTCCAACCTCTGCCCAGGGTGTTCGGAGTCGGTGCCCGAAACGATGGGGCAGCCCGGCCTGACGGATGCCGCTCCCTTGTCCGGGAGGGTTGGCATGCTGTGGAAAATAACACGGGTTGTTTTTTTTTTTTTCCTGGGGATGTCTGTACATGACTAAAACCAAGAGCCACCTACGCCCATCCTCCAGCAGATAATTCAGCCTCCGTACTTCAAGCTGCCTCGAAATCGGAGGCAGTGGGCAGACTGCAGCTGGGGATGCTGCCAGGGGGAGTTCTTTGATGGGGAGAAAATGTATTTTCTGATTAGATTTTAAAGCGGAGACGATTGGGGGGTGTGAAATAGGAGGCAGTGTTTAAAAAGGAGGGGAGAATGCCGCTGCTGGGCATGGATCTTTGTCCCCCGGCAGAGCGGGGCTGGGTGGTGTCGGGTGCTCTGGGAACACAGGCGCCTTGTTTGTGGCGGCAGGGCTGGAGCTGGCGAGCCCTTTGCCCAGATACGTTATATCCTCGATTTATAGAAATAGATATGTACTGCCTGGCCAAATTAAGTCGTGGTAATGCGAAAAAAAACCTCCCTTTTTTTTTTTTTTTTTTGCAGTTTCTGGCCTTGTTTGTTGGTCTGGAGTAGGCTTTTCCTGCTCTTTGCTCCCCCTCCCACGGTTTTTACCCCACGCCGAGCGAGTTCTGCCAGCAAAACCTCTAGGTGTGCCTGGGCTGGGTCCGGGCGCAAGGACGGCCTCGGCTCCAGGTTTGGAGGCTGGGATTTGCCACGGCGTTTGCATCATCACGGCTACTTGAGGGGTGATTTCTCCTGGTCGATACGGTCGGGAGCATCCGAGCGCGGCGTGTTTGCGTTGCCGCGCTGGCGGACGGGGCCGGGGCGCTTCGCCGCGCAGATTTACCCGCCCGGTGCAACTCCCGTGCGAGCGCCGGGCCTTGCGCCGGCCCCAGCGCTCTGCCCGCTCGCTCTCCCGGAGGAAATGGAGCCAGGAAGGGGTTTTCAGGCGGCGCTCCTCCTCCGCGAGCTGAACCGCCGCGGTGCTGGCTGGCTTGTGCAGGCACGCAGCTCGCCAGCCGCTTCAGCCGCAGCGTCTGCGCTCCCCTTGGGTTTGGGGTTTTTCTGCGAAGGGGAACGGCTGCTGCAGTGAGCTGCAGTAATAATCTGGACGTGCTTATTCCAGAGCAAGGGTGAGAAGGGCCTTGCCTGTTCCCCTCGGGAAGGGATCCCGCTCTTGCCACGCGGCAGAACCGCGGGCGATGGGGTTGCTGCGGCCCTTCACAAAACCACTGCCGGCGCCTCGCATTTCTCCTCCGCTCCCGCTTGACCTGCGGAAGCCTCCAGCCCGCTGGGCTCCGGGGCAAGGTCCGGCCATTGGGCACAGGGGGAGGAAGGGCCAGCGGGCCCTGGCGAGGCTGCTGCGGCGGGGAGAGGCCGGGACCCCAGAGCCGGCTCAGGTCTGGACGTGGGACCCGTTTAGATGTTAATGCGGAGGGATGGCTGAGCCGAGCACAATGGAGCACAAAACATGCGCATAATGGCTGAAGTTTTAATCCCCTGCTGCTGCCTGGAGCAGGGAAAACAATGCCTAGGGTTTCAAATGGCCCATCCAGCGTCCTGGCAGAGGATTATTTTCTACCTGGTACCCCAAGAGAGCCTTTTCATGTGCCAGAAGCAAAGAAAAAAGGGAAGGGGGAAGGAAGGAGAGCCAACCAGCCAGCCCTTTCCATGTCAGCAGCGGGGCATAGGCTCTGCTTGGGGCAAAGCAGCATGCCTCCCGGGAGGCAGTAGATTTCATAGGGAAAAATTAATAATTAAGCTCCTGGAGCGCCTTAAAGTGACCGTTCTCCCCCCGCCTGCCAGTGAGCCGATAGCTGGGCTTGGCAGGAGCCGCCCAGCATCCCGCCTGCCACCTCCTCCTCCTGCCTCATCCGGGCCGTGCTGCAGAAGCCGCTGGATGCGGGGTGAACCGGACCTGTCGGGGTTTCTGGCCGTGCCGGTCGTCCACCGGCTGTCGCGGCCGAGCTCTTGGCTGGAGAGAGGGGACCTGCCACAGCGAGCCCCCCTGGACCGTTGGGGCTCGGAAGGGCCTGATCAGCGGGACGGGGAGAGGTGCCCTGCCCAGAGCCCAGCGGAGATGGGGGGACAGGCTGTGAGGAGAAGGGTGTCTCAGCGCAGACCCAGGGCGAGGGAGTGTTTTATTCCAGCAGAAGCGGAATTTGTGCAGCTGGAGGTGTGGGAGAGGAGGGATTGGGAGCGAATAGCCAGCGGGTTGGCTCAGCGTCGGCTCTCCAAGCTGAGCCCGTGCTCGTGTTTGGAGGCTGCAACACCCTCCTGGCTCCTTCCCTCAGCACCGGGACTGCCGGGCCGTTCTACCCCACCTTGCTAACAGCAGCTGGGAATGTATACCCGGTGTGCTGGGATCAACTGAAATCAAATCCGTGCTGAATCACGCCGTCGTTTTGTCCCCTTGGCCTCCACATGGGACATGCTGGGACGTGAGGCCACGGGCTGCTCCGTGCAGACCAGCCCGGGGGATGGGTTATCGGATCCTCGCGCGCAGGAGCCGTTTCGGCACCAGTGTTTGCCGTTATTGTGGGTGTCTAAGCACGTTCGTGTTCAATAAATGCCAAAAAACCAAAAGCCTGAAGCGCTGGAGCAAACTCTGCAGGGATCGTGTCATCGTTGTCTCTTCCCTTAAATCCTGCAGCCACGGCTGCTTTTGGGTGCTGCCAAAGCCACTCTGGGCCTCCCAAAACCCTCCCTGACTCCCGAAGCCTGCACGGGGGCTGCATCTGCCAGGGGCACGTCCGTTGCTCAAGCACGTGGCGCCTGTGCCTTGAGAGCGCGAAACCCTGCCCTCCTGCCACGGCCGGGAGGTGTTTGCTGCTTCACGTGGGGGGAGACGAAACTCCAGGGAGGGGGCGGCCGTCACACACCGAGCACGAGGGTGTTTCTGGGTGCAGACTTTGTTCCCGGAGGTGCCGAGCGCCTGGATTTTGTACCGGGAGCATTTTGCACCCTGCCGAGGCCTTCGTTGCTCAAGCTCCTGCCAGCCGCTCCTCCGGCATCGTTTCCCCTTCTGAGCGTGTGCTAAAAATGTTGCTTTAGGGGTGATCCTTTCCTCGTTTGGTCTGAACCAGGAGCTGCGCGCTGGTTTTTGGAAAGCCTGAAGTAACTGTCTCTCCCCTGCGCTCTCGGTAAATCACGCAGAGCTGGGCATTTGGGAGAAAATGATACTGTTGGCGAGCAATAACCCTGGAAAACAGCTGAACAAAGGGTTGGCTGTGGCAGGTGGAGGCCCCGCTGGGCAGGAGAGCGGCCCAGATTGTGCGAGAAATGAGACTGAAGTTTGCTGCTGAGCAAGGGACGGGCCTCGCGCCTCCACAGTCCGGCAGGATCTGCCGCTGCCTCGGTGCTGCTGGCGGGGGGTCCCGGGACCCCCGTTCCTGCTCTGCTGCTTGTGCTTGTGGGTGGCTGCGGGTAGCGCGGGGGCTCTGGCCTGGGGACAGCCGGGCTCCAGACCTCCCCAGGTGCTCTTCTCCCTGTGCCTGGTGCTTGTCAGGGGGTTCTCCTTAGCTCCGAGTGGATGCTGAGCTGCAGGCCTGGAAAAAGGGAACTCGGGCTCCCAGAGCCGGGATCCTCAGGGCTTGTGTGTGTTTCCCTCTGAGCAGGAGCGTGGGGGATCTGGCGTGGAGGTGACGGCTTATGAAACTGCCCAGGTGCTGCACGGCTTTGTCGTGAGCTTGGCTCCTCAGGGCCTGCTTCTAACCCCGCTGCTGAAGCTTCAGCAGCCCCGCTGAGGTGAAGAAAGGGGGGACCGGTGACCTCGGGCCTCTGGATGCTTCTGGGGTTTGACTCGGACCTTTTCCCCCTTTGCGAGATCTTGAAAAATCCTAAAACCAGAGTCCCTGCACCTTTTCCTTGCTCCGTCCTTCAGAGGGGCTGGAGGGATGCTCTGCACTGCACCATCAGATGATATTTTCTCACTCTAAGGTCTCTCCCATGTGGTTCTTGATGCTCTCAAAGCCCCACAGCGTCCTTGGGGTGCCCCAATCTTACAAATGGGGTGAAGCACAGGGATTCTCGCTCCCTTTCCCCCTGCAGGGCAGATCCAAGCCTGGCCAAGCTCGGGACCACAGAGGCTGCTGCTCTGGCAGGCGCAGACCCCGCTGCGCCCCAGGGCTCCCTGCAAGGTGCCTGGGCATAGGGAAGAGCCTCCAGGAATATCGAGGATTTTGCTTTGGGTTTCAGGCGGAGGGGAGGATGCAAACGCTGCCGGGGAGGCTGAGGAGCCTGGTTTGATGTCAGCAGAGCCCGGGCAACTGTAGTCGCTGCTGGTTCTTGCAGCCCCCGTCTCTCCCCAGCCTGCCTGTGCCGATGGCAGCAGCGGGGAGGCTGAGCCCTGGAGTTGCTGGATCCCAGCGCTGGCAGAGGGAAGGGGAAGGGGAAGGGGAAGGGGAAGGGGAAGGGGAAGGGGAAGGGGAAGGGGAAGGGGAAGGCTGCCCCAGCCATCAGCCGCTGCGCTGGGGGGCACGGCGGCGGGGAGGGACCCCTCCAGCTCGCATGGCCACCGCCTGCAGAGCCGCCAGTGGTTGCCGTTCGCCCACCGCCGTACCTGGAGCCGTCCTCCCGAAGTGCCGGGGGCTCGGAGGAGTTTGGTGCTGGGTTATTTTATTTATTTCTCTCTTTTTTTTCCCTCTGAACCTCCCCTCCCACTGCAGCCGTCACCGCTGAGCCCTGACCTCATGATGTCATGCTGGGAGTAGGACGTGTTGCTGGTTCTTGTTTAACCAGCCTCCCTTTCTATCATTTTCCCCCTCTCCTACACATGAAACCTGAGACCACTCTCTGTCCCTTCCCCCGCTTTTTTTCTCTTTTCCTCCCTCTCGGCTCTGTCCAGAAGCTCCTTCCCATCAGGTCAGTACTGGGCTTGGGTCCCTGGCACAGCGGCAGCCTCCGGAAACGCAGTGGGGACGGCGTTTGCAAACTGTGCCACTAAAGGCTTGCTAGATAAGCAAATTCTTAGGAGATCAGGAGGCAGAGAGAGAAATCTCGTGTGCTGGCAAGGGCTTGGTGCTGCGATTTGGAAATAGGCTGTGTGGGTTTGGACTACGATTATGGAGCAAGTGGATGCGAGTGGGAGCCGGGGCGTGTCACCGGGGCGATGGCGAGGGGACTCTGTGGATCGCTGGAGGTGTAAATGCTGCCTGGGAAGGGGCGGAAAAGCATTTGGTGTCACGGAGGAGCGTGGGACAAGCGCGAGGGCTGGGCGCGAGCAGGGGCTGCCGGGTGCAGGAACCCCGTGAGGCCGGGGACGTCGCGGTGCCGGTTCCTGCAGGGGCTGTTCCCCAGATTGCTTTGCTGCCCTTGATGCTTCTCCTCTTTTTCTGCTTTATTCATCCCAAAAAGCAGGAGGGAATATTTCCTCCCTGAGAAGGAGAAGAAAAGGAGGCGTGGGAGATTTGATTCCATGTCTGTGGATCTGCAGATTTCAGTTGTGGATCCACGGACGTGGAATTAAATAAAGACTTTTAATGTGCGAGAGCCGTTCTTAACGTTAACCTTTGTTTCTCTTCTGACCTGTTGTCTCTTCCGAAGCTTGGCTGAATCCCTTCTGCCTTTGATATTAGCAAAACTAATTATAGTTCTGGAAAGTAGTGAGGGGCGGCTAACGAACGTTGAAGCTGGAGAATCTGTCTGGCACCGTGCTAGATACCAGAAGGTGGTTCCCAGAGCAGCTGGCCCGGCGGGGCCTACGCGGCAGCGCAGCCCGCAGAGAGGGGCAGGATGTAGCTCCGACAGGTACGGGGGGGTTCGGCGCGGCGGGGTCCCTCTGCTGTGCTGGGAGACGGTCCTGGGCTGCTCCAGCTCCATTGGGTGGCCTTCGCATCGCCCCCAGCCTCAGCTTCCTCACGCGTAACAGGGAACAGGGGCTAAACCCCAACTTCGTCAAGAGCGTGAGCTCGTTAGGACGTTACCCGTACGCCAGATCTCGCTTAGGAGGGAAATGCTGTTTGGAGACGGAGAGCATAACAAAGTCCTCCCGCAGGTTCGGCGTACGGCTTTCTGCTGGGTTGACAGAGCGCAGCCTCTGTTTTCTGAGCGACCCATCCTTCTGGGTGATTCCTTAATAGCTCGCTGTCAGACTAATAATATCTCTGAAAATCCTTTCATCTCTGAATTCTTGTTTGCTTTTTGGCCTTCCCTCAATTTGGACGGTAAAATGACACTGTTCTGTGTCACTTGAAAAATACCGAGCTGGTTTCGTCTTCTTTCTGGGGGAAGGAGCTCTGGCTGGCTGCTTTCAGGGAATTTTCCTCTTTGGAGATACCCTTTTGGGAGCAGGGCACCGCCTGCGTTGCAGCAAGAAACTGAAATTAAACCGTCTAAACAAAACCCACTCATCTTAAAGTGGTTTTCTACTACAAAGCCACGGCTGCTTGTACCAACTTGTGCAAAACTTCTCAAAACAACACTTCTGGTCCCAAAACAAAGGGAAGTTGCACATTTATCTCGCGCAATCTCTCGACCACGAAATCCGGGCATCTGGGCTCTGCAGCACTCGGGGCTCTGCTCCCGGCTGCGCTTTCTTTGACGAGTCGCAGGGCTGCGGGGAAGGCGAGGCGAGGCACGGCCGCTGCGCCGGGGCTTTCTCCGTGCTGCGGCAGATGCGGCCGATCCCGTCCCTCCCCGGCACCAGCTGCGAGCGGCATCACCCATTAGCGTGGCCGTTTCGTGGGAGCCTGGCGGCGGGAGGAGCTGCCCCTGGAGAGAAGGGAAGGGGGGAGATGAGCGCTGGCCACTGCATAAATAACTGAGAGCGGGGCTGCTGCAGGCTTTGCTTTCCTCCTCTCCACCAGTTGCCAGTAACAGGGGGCTGGGGAGGATTTGCAGAGCGAAAGGAGGCTCTGAAATGGAGAAAAGCTGCGCCAGGTGCTACAAGTTTGTTGCTTGGGGAATTTGCCCCTGTCCTCCCCCCCCCCCCGCCAGCCCCTCTGAAGCTTGTCTGCGAGGTCTCCGCCGGGGAGTGAGATTGTATAACACCCAGCGCTCGTTTGGCTCATTAAAAACAGTTGTTCTCACCGGTGACGTCTCCTCTGCACAAAGGCTGGGGCTTTTTAACAGGGGATCAGTTCTAAAATAGCTCCCAGAGCCCCGGGAGGACAAGAGAGGCAGCGATCCGCTCGGCTCCCTGCCGGCCAGGTGAACCTGTCCTTATTATTTTGTGTTTTGCAGATACCCACGGCGGAGATTTGTTTTTCTCCAGGGCTCCCTTGGCGCTGGCGGCCCGAGGGAGGCCACCGGCTCGAGGCCTGGGAGCAGCGGCACGGGGACAGGCTTTGTCAAAGGTTTCCTCTGTGCCTCGGAAGCTAATCCCGCCCGTCACGTGGTGCCGGGAGCGCAGCCGTTCCCGCTGGCCTCGGCCGTGGTGGCAGCAGGCAGGGCCGCAGGCAGGGCCGCAGGCCCCCCACGCGCCTGGACACGGGAGGGTGACGCGGGGCGGTGGGTTAAACCCGGCTTAACTTTGTTCCAAAGTCAGGTTTCGGAGGGTAATTTTTCGTGTTTTGGTGCAAACTTGCTGGCGGGCAGCAAGTCCCTGCGAGGGTCAGGAAGGGAAACAGGAAAAGCAGCTTTTAAAAATAGCAAACCCTTGAAATAGCCCCAGCGTTCGGCCTCTTTTGTCTGGGCTGCTCCGGAGCGGCCCCCGCTCGCCCCGCTGGCCGGTGAGCCAGGCTCGGCAGCCGGGGGCCCAGTGCTTCTGCAGACGGTTCCCGCTGGTCCCGTGCCAAAATCGTGCGGCGGGAAGCCCTTCGGGTGCTCTTGGCGTCGAGGGTGAGTGTGCAGTCCTGTGTGCCCCTGGCCAGCCCGGGGCCGAGCGGCGCTGCGGAGCCCCGTGGCCGCAGCTTCGGGCGCAAAGTGTTTTCGGGGCCGGAGGTTGGCGAGGGTGGGACCCTTCGAATATGCTTTAACACGACCCGGTGCGGGACCGGCGTAGGAACGTGGCGTGGAGATGGAGAATTGATTTGGCGTACGGAGGGGGACGTGGGGTGGCCATGGGCGAGCAGTCGTGCGAGCTGGTGGCGCGAGCGGAGCTGGTGCGTTTTGGGGGGTTTTGAGCAGGAGGAGTCTGGGGAAGGAGAAGCGGCGTCTGCCCGTGTGCTGTGGCCAACTTTGGTGCTGGCGTCCTGAAACAGTGAGCTGGGCAAACCCCTCCTCGTGAACAAACAAGCCTTTCTTTTAAGGGAAGCTTGGCTGCAGGAAAGGAGATTTTTAGCAACATTTTATCTTTTCGTGGTAGACTAACTAAGCAAATGAGCCATAAAAATAACAGTTGTGTTTCAGCAGCTACTCATTGTCTTATTGTTTTAGCTGTGAGCCTCATTAACTTCGGGGGGGGGGGCCTGTGGTGGTTCCCCTCAACAGGACCGATCCAGGGCCTGTGTCTCGGTGGTGCCGCGATGGTGCTGGGGCCGGTGGGAGCCCTGGACCAGCTTTTCGGCGTTGCTGACACGCGCTCGGCGTTGGTTTGCTCGTGGCAGTCGCGCTCCGGTGGGGGCTGGTGGGCTGGGGGGGGGCGCCGGGGCTCTGGCACGGTTGGGTTTGCTGGAGGGAGGTTTGGGTCGCTCCTGACTTGGTGCTGCAGGTCTGTGGACCCAGACTCGGAGAGTGGAATCTCCTCATCCTCACTGTTGTTCTTCCAGAGCTTGTGGATTTTTATTGTCTTTGCTGTGCCGTGCAGGGCAGCAACCCAAGACCTGCCTCTTGCCCAGCCTCCTGCTCTTCTGAAAGGCAGAAACCTGAACCTCGCAGCAGAGCTGCAGAGCCAAACTGCTTCCTCTTCCTGCCAGGGACCGGCTAAAACACGTCCCCGCCGCGTCTCAACCAGACACCGCGACATCCCTGCGCTCGTTCGGGGAGCGTGCTGGGCGGCTTGTGCCCCGGGCAGGATGGGACCGCGGTGACGCCGCTGACCCCGGAGCAAAGCTGCGCTGCCGGCGCTGTGTCCTCCCGGTGCGTCCAGAGTGCGCTGGGCCCTGGGCCCAGTTTTGTGAACAGCAGAATAACGCCAAGCTACCTCCTCCTGCCTGAAACTGAAAGCCTGGTGATTATTGGTGTGATTTGCTTTTGTGTGTGTATATTCATTATGCAAATCAGGGGCCGGGGCTGCTCTAGGCCCCTCTCTCCAGCCTTGTGCTTTGCTGGAGGAAGGGCTGGTTTTGGCACAGTTGACGATTTCAGTTCAAAACCCTGTGTAACCTTGGGGTGACTTGCAGAGAGGTGACGTCCGGCGTTCCTGGCCTTAGGAGCTGCCTGCCGAAAGGCTGCGGCTGGCTCGGCAGCGTGGTCGGGGTGGGAAGGGGATCTTTGGGGTAGAAAAGGGATCTTTGGGGTGGAAAAGGGATGCTAGGAACAACGTGGTTTCAGACTCGGCAGCCTGCTCCGACTTTCTTCTCAGGCCAGGGACCCAGGTTCCCCAGCTCGGCCTCCTCGCTGATCCCGTGGCGTGTCCCGGTGGCGCGTGGCTCCGTCGCCGTGTGCCGTCTCCCGGCCGCGAGGCGTGGCCCTGGTCTGGACGCTGCGCAGAGGCGCACGGCCCCGCCTTGCATTTTCCGTCGGGGTGACCATCTCCAGGGAGGGTTTTTCGGGGTGATCCTGTGCCCGATGTGTTTTTGGTGGTGGGCAGGATCACAGAGCGGGGACTCTCAGATGTGGTGTCTGCCGGCCTGTAATTTAGAACCGGGGCTGGGATGTTCAGGGCAGGCTGGCAAACAAGTTTGGCAACCTTCTGGTCGCAGCTCTTCAAATCCAGAGAGGATTTGGGGATCTTTTCCACAGATGGATTTGGATCCCTGACTCCCTCTCTCCCCTGTGCTGCGGTTTCCCAAGCTGTGAAGCCAGGGGACCGGTGGCCACCACGCTGATGGACGATCGGTCCGGCTCCGAGCCGCGTGGCCACGGCCGGGTCCTGCCAGTGCTTCCGCGTGTGGGGGCTTGTGCGCGGTGGGACGCCGTTGTCCCCGTCAGAGTGTTCCCATGCAAAACTGGTGCTTGTTGTAAACTCTGCTTTTTCTGCGAGGCAAGATGGTTAACGCCGCTTGACCAGTGAGGTTAAAAATACCCTTCCCTTCCCCCCTCGTTGGCTTTGTTTTGCCTAAGAAAAATAGTTGTTTTGCCTAAGAAAATAGTTGTGTTTTGAGCTACTGAAATAACTCCCCGTGTCAGCCTGGTAGAGTTGGAGGTGGAGCTGGGCTCTTCCCATCTCTGCTGTCTCCTTTATGATAGGAGTTACTGACTTGGAACTGTGACTCTCCTCTTCCATCAGAAGGGGCTGAATTGGGGGATTTTAGGAGTTCTAAGATTAGGATCTTAGTATTTCTAAGAACAACAAAAAAACCCCTCTGGGGTGGAGACCTTCCTGTTAGCACCAAGCAAGGAGAAACACTGGTGTAATCAGTTCTGTGCAGGGTCTCCTGCGAGGAGGAGCCTCCCTTTCGTGGGAAGCCTCAGCTGAAGAGCATCCGCAAGCGATGAATGGTTGGTAAATGACTGAATTCCTGCCCTAAAGCTGTGAGCTCTTAAAAAAGAGACAGAGGATCCGGAATCAGTTCTGCTGAAAGGAGGGCATGGTTGGCCAAGACAGAGGTAGGGTGTTTAGAGGTGAGAAAGGCCAGAAACTTTTTAGTGAGGGGCTGGGAAGGAAGTAATCGAAGGAAACACTTAATAAAGGTCAGCGGGGTGTATTAAAAACCCATTGGTGAGCCCAGAGAAATCAGGCGCTGGGGGTTCCTTCTTTCCTCCCCCCATCGGGGAGCCTGATGAAGGGGAATTACGGGTCTTGAGCACAAAAACAAGCAATGAGCTCGGCCTGGTCCTTGTGCTGGCCCACGAGGCTGCCCCGTTTCCCTTCCTCGGTGGTGAGAGGAGCCGGTGGTGACGCAGGCCAGCGCCTGGGAGAGGGGAGCGACCTCCTTGTGCCCGGAGCCGGGCCACCGCGCGCCGTCCGGCCTCTGCCAGCGTCCCCGGGTCTGCCCCCCCAGGCACCCTGGCGCGGGTTCGCTGTCCTGCCAGCGCTGGCTCGGGCGTCCTGGCCAGGAGAGAAGCTCTTCTCGGCAGCGCTGCGGTTTTAGCCGGGTCTGGTTTTGCTCGGGGAGGTACGAGGGGGATTTCTGCCTTGCAGGAGGTGCTGGGGGTTTAGGAAGGTCGGCTCCTCTGCGCCGCGGGGAGCAGCGATGTGGAGCCTGAGGAGGGATCCACCGTCACCCCTTCGGGCTCCGCTCCCCTGGCCGAGCCCACCCCGCTGGGAGGACAGCGCTGGCCCCGTCGCCCCCCGTCCTGCGCTGGGGGGGATTTCCCTCACGCCGCCTCTTTTCTTCTTGGGAATCTTTTCCAGCGTCGCAACCTGCTTCTCTCCACTTTACTGTCAATATTTGTATCCTGCTAAACAGTGATTAGAAAAGTCGTTTGCAAAACAAATGTCCTTGTGTCACACCGTTCTCAGCAGAGATCCTGGGCTGAGGCACCAGCTGGCAGCGCTGGAGGAGCGTAGCGTTCGGTATCTCCCCCCGCCCAGTATTTTAAAGCCTGGTGCTTTTCCTTCTGGTCCCCTCACCGACAGCTTCCCTCTGCTGAGGTCACGGCTGAAGTGCTGCCTCGCCTGGAGGAGCATGTGGTGAAATGCTTTTAGAAAGCGGGGTGAACTTGTTAAAATCTCTCAGAAAGGAGTCTGCTTCCCTAAAGCCAGTGCTGGAGGAGAAGTTTAGCGGCACAGACTGGGGGTCTGCTGGGCAGAGCAAGGTTTGGGGGGCACATGCAGGCAGCCGTGGCAGCCGGCGGCAAAGACTCATTTTAATTTTTGGGATGTAGATGATCAGCCCTCCTGCAGGAACGGGCTCTTCCCCCAGAGGCAGGTGCACTTTGACTTCCTCCCAGAGCGGAATGGGACATGTGGTTAAACACCCCACACGTTTATGGGGAGATAAAGAAGCACAATCCCACTTGAGCTCTTTGAGACCTTATTCCTGTGTATTTGGGCCTCGTGAAGATGATCCTCCTGTTGCTAACGGGGTCCCCTCTGCTGCCTGGCAGGTGGGGCCAGTGCTGCAGCATCCTCGGCGTCCCCGGGGGCGGCTGCTCTGCTCTCGGGAGCATCCCTGGCTAGAAGCAGCTCTGCTGTTTGCCTCGGCGCTTTTCCATTTCGGGGTGCGGGTGCCTTCGTCCGAGGTCGCCCTTTTCTTGTCTCCCAGTGGCTCATTCTGATGTCAAATCTTTTGTGCTTTCGCAAGCAAGAAACACTGCTCTTGCCACGCAGAGCTGCCCTTCCCGTGCTGTATTCCCCTTCGGCCTCAGTGGAGATTTCAGTGCCATCCAGCACTTGCCCTGTTAACTTCCTCCCCCGCGATGCTGCGGTGGGATCTGTGGGTCGGCAGACGGGGCCGCCGGGGCACAGCAGAAGCGATGCCGGTAGGAAGTCGCCCACTTGCATTTTAAACGTCGGCGTCGTTCTGGAGCAGCAGATTCCCCGGTGCCCCACAGACCCCACGCTGCACCCGGCGGAGATCCCCTTGGGGTGACCTACGGTGAGAGTTAAAAATAAAGCTAGACTAAGTCTCCTTGCTAAGCTCTCTGTCAGGAAAACCACCAGAGTCTTTGCAACGCTGCTAAGCCTGAGAATGGCTGAATTGAGCATCTAAGGGGGTTTGCCAGGTACAAAAAAAAGACCCAGCCATGTGCGAGAGCAGTCCCAGGACTATTTCTGAACCCTGTTTGGCCTCCACACTGCTTTGTCACCAGGTACTCGCGTTGGAGAGGGTGAAGGCTGGTCCGGAGGCTTCTAACTGCACAAGGCAGTAGGTCTTTTGCTTCGGGCGCAAGCAGAGTGGAGCTGTGATCGCTGCTGCTCCCTCCCAGGAAACAGCCCGGGCGGGAGCTGCTGCTTCCCTGCGGCTGCCGTGGAGGTGACGGGCACCAGCTCCGCTCGTTTCCTCCATCCGCCGCCAGTTTGGGACAGGAAGCGCTGCGGGATGGAGCTCTTTGCCATGGGAGCGTGTCTGCCCTTCCGCACCGCGGGGGCTCCGAGGCAGAGATCACCGTGGAGGCTCAGAGTTGCTCTTCCAAGGGTGCAGCCCTTCCCCTGCGCAGCGCCGGCGCGCGAGCAACGCGTTCCTGGCCCGCGCAGGCTGCGCTCTCCCCGGGACGCTGCCCGCTGCCGGGCTGCAGCCGTCGGCAAAAGCCTTTTGGCGACCAGCGGGAAGCTGCAGCGGCACGTCGAGGCGAGAGGAAGGGCCTGGACGCTCTGAACTGGCTGTTCCGGGTTGTGCAGGGGCGAGGATGAACGAGGCTCGTACAGGGACGTGTCTGAGAAGAGACGCTGCTCCTGCAAGGGGAAAGCTCGTCTGTGTTCATCCCTAATTAGATAGGAGAGATGGAAACCAGCTCCCTTAGTGCTGCTGCCTGCCTGGCCCGTGCCAAGAGCCCACCGACCCACCCATCCATCCATCCATCCTACCCCTCACAAAGAAGTGGACAGGACTGAGGAGGTTATTAAATCTTTATTAAAGAAATAGATATCACAGCAGCACGTTGGCAGCGTGGAGGGGCCTGGCAGGGGGGACTCTGAACCGCTCCCCTCCGCAGTGGCCGTAGGACAAGGGGACGGGGGCTGTGACCCGGAGATGTGGCAGCTGGAGGTGCCAGTAATGTGCCACCGGCCGGGAGGATGCTCTGACTAATCTGTTGAGACAAACGCCGCGGGTTTTCTGCCTGTCGGTGGTTTGGCAGGTTTCAGAGCCGTGACTTGTCTCTGGCATAAATCATGGCAAGGTCGAGGGCTTCCAGCACGGGGTTGCGGGGGCTGTCGGTCCCTGGGTGTTGGCGTCGGTGGGTTTTAACTGAACCGGGAGGGAATCCCTCCCTTGTGCAAAAAGCAGATTTACCCCCGACATGTCTCGTCCTCGTCCGGTCTGCTGCGGCACGGGCCTGCCGGTGGGTCCTGCCGGGGCTGCTGGAGCAGCCTGTGCCGCTCGCTGCCGGCAGCCGAACGGGCAGCGGGTGCCCCCGGAGCGGCTGGAGCGGGCTGTGAGCTGCGGCCGGTCCCCCGGCGCGGGAGCTGAGCCCTCCGAGGAGCAGCGCCGCGGCAGCGAGTGCTCCAGCGGCCTTGGCTTAATCTGCGGCAGCCGAGGGGCAGCGACGAGAGCTGGGGAAGAGGCCAGGGCTCGCTCTCCGCGGGGCCGCAGGGAGTTTGTGTTTACCCCTTACAGCCGCTGAGATAAAGGTTTATCTTTTTTTTTTTTTTTTTTTTGCTTTTGCTGATTGCTGTTGGGAGGAACCGTCCACCCTCTGTGCTAAGAGCAGAAGGCCCGAGGGCCGTGTACCCCGATACCATCCCCGAGACCCCCCCATCCCCTCCCGGCAGATCTGCTCCCCTGGCCGGACACGTGTCCAGCTGCTCTCCAACACGTGGGGTGTCCCCCGTCCTCCTGCCTCCTTCGCCTGGTTATCCTTATAAATCAGAGTCTTTCCTGCTGTCTAAGCCGCATCCCCTGGCTGCAGCTTAATCCTGGGATTTCTTACCCAGCCTGCAGCGACGGGAGGAACATTATTCCCTTTGTCTCTGCTGCAGCCATGTTTTGAAACCTGTTGCCATGTCTCCCCTCAGCCTCCCCTATTTCTTCATCCTGCGCTCCGCAGCCCACGTGTTCAAGGTCTCTTATCTGAGTCTTCTTGTTACCGCCCGGACGCCTTCCTCGTGAGCCGTGTCCTCGTGGGGCCGGCCTTGGGACGGCCTCGCTGCTGTGGGGGAGGAAGGACAGTTCCTGCCCTGTATCGGGTGCCCCTGACGGCGCGTTCCCCTGGCGAGGCGCTCGCTCTGCCCGCAGCTCTCTGGTCCCGACTCGCGTTCGCCCGGAGATTCGCTGCAACCCGCCGACCCTCTGCTGCGAAGCTCTTGCCCTTCCTCGGCGTGTACGTCCGTGGGGAATCGCTCCGGCCTCGGAGCCACGCTCCTCGCCAGGCTCAACCCCGCGGTCTCAGACGTCTCTCCCGGGGCGCTGGGATCCTCCTGCGCTTTCTGCGCTTCTCATCCAAAAATGAGACGCAAACAGACGAAGCGAAAACGGCCGAGGAGCGTTGCGCTTTGCCCGAGGGGCTGGAGGCCGGGGTTCAAAGGGAAGGCGCGCGGGGATTTTGTGCTTAGCCTGGGGCTGAGGAGAAGCAAGTTCCCGTCCGTGTCGCTGCTGGCATCGCTCGCGTACCCGGGGCACGGTGCTAACGCTCCTCTCCTTGCTCTGTTGCAGACTCTGCCATATTCCCCACCATGGGTGACATGAAAACTCCAGATTTCGATGACCTTCTGGCAGCTTTCGATATTCCTGACATCGACACAAACGAGGCCATCCATTCCGGCCACGAGGAAGCTGACGCTCACATCAAGCCAGTCCCCGGGGAGCCGGGACCCCCAGACCACGTCCTCCCTCACGCGGACATCACCGCTGTCAGCGTGATCGTGAAGAACACCGTCTGCCCCGAGCAGCTCGATGCCCTGGACGGGCGCAGCAAGGATGGGCACGTCATCGGGCCCCGCTTGCTGCAGAATGGCTTTGGGGCCACCGAGATGCCCAGGTCCCCCACCTCCAGGTCCGTGGAAGCCGTGGCATCCTCCAACGGGGAGTGCTGGGTGAAGGAGAAAGGCCCCAAACCCCTGGATATCTTCTCCCACTTCAGCCCCGATCCCAACGAAGACAACGCTGCCAACCTGATCGACAGACCCCGGGAGTGTAAGCCGAAGGAGAAGTCCCTCGCCGTGCCCTCGCTCTCCCCGTCTCCCACCCCGTCGCTGGACTGCAAAGAGCCCATGGGAGAGAGCACCGAGAACCTGCCACCGGCTTTCCCACAGCCCTTCGAGACCAGCCAGGCTGGGGGTGCCAATGGGTCCCCTCCTACCATCCCCTGCATCAAGAAAGAGGAGTCCGACTCGGAGGAGGTGGGCCGCGAAGCCAGCCCGAAGGGTTTGGCTGCAGCCTTGGCTGACAGTCCCTTGGATCACCTGAAATCCGTCACCGTTCGCTACTCCACGGATGATTCTCCCATCGCGGCCTGGCCCGGTTCTGACCCCAACCTCGACAGCAGCACCAGCAACCTTCCTGAAGTGAAACGCTCGCCCGCCAGCCCCCGCGAGCCGTTCTTCAAGCCTTCCTCGCCGGTGGTACAGAGCCCCAGACTCCCCCCTTCTCCAAAGCAGCTGGACAACATCACCCTCAAAGAAGAGCAAGAAATTCTGGAGAAGTCGATGGGAAGTCCGCAGAGTATGTCCAGCGCCGAGGAAGAGGAGGAGGAAGAAGACAACAACAACGATTCCCCTTCTTCCAATTCCTCACGGCCCCTGAAAGTGCGGATTAAAACCATCAAAACATCTTGTGGCAGCATCACCCGGACGGTGACCAGGGTCTCGTCGGATTCGGAGCCGGGTTCCACCAAGGGGCCGGCGGAGCAGAGCTCGCAGGAGGCTGCTCTCGAGGCTGCCGGCTTCTCGGCGTCGGCAGAGAAAGAGGAAGGGATTGTGCTGGAGGTGCCCAAGGAGAAAATGGAGCTCTCCAGCCCCTTGAAAACCATCGAGGGGCCAAAGATCGTCAGCGTTCAGCTCGGCAATGGCACCAAGCTCAAGGGCACTGTCCTGCCCGTCTCCACCATCCAGAACGCCAGCAGCGCCATGCTGATCGCTGCCAGCGTGGCTCAGCAGAAATCCGTGGTGCTGCCGGCCAAGACGGGGAAAGCCGTGGCCAAGAACATCATCAACCTGGTGCCCCAGACCCTGCCCAAAGCCGACACCAGGACCAACATCAGCACCGTGACGCAGACCACCACCATCACCACCACGGCCAACCAGAAAGTCAACGGCACCACGGTCGTGATGGTGCAGCCGCAGAAGCCTTCCCCCACCATCGCGGGCACTGTCATTTCCAGGAGCCAGTCCAGCCTCGTGGAAGCCTTTAACAAGATCCTCAACAGTAAGAACCTCTTGCCAACGTACAAACCCAACCTGAATCCTCCGGCCGACGCCAGCCTCACCCTGCCGCCCTTCGGTTACCGCTGCCTGGAGTGCGGGGACTCCTTCGCCCTGGAGAAGAGCTTGGCTCGCCACTACGACCGGCGAAGCATGCGCATCGAGGTGACCTGCAACCACTGCACCAAGCGCCTCGTCTTCTTCAACAAGTGCAGCTTGCTCCTGCACGCCCGCGAGCACAAGGACAAGGGCCTGGTGATGCAGTGCTCCCACCTGGTGATGCGGCCCATCGCGCTGGATCAGATGATCGGGCAGCCGGACATCACCCCCCTGGTCTCGGTGACCTCCTTCCCCGCCGGCAAAGTGACCGGCGTGGCTCAGGATGCCCTGGCCACGGCCAACGGCGCTCAGGACCTCCCCATCCTGCCTCTGAGCAGCAGCTCGGAGCAGAGCAACTACAGCTGCTTCAGGTGCCTGGAGTGCAAAGAGCAATGCAAGGACAAGGCCGGGCTGGCTGCCCATTTCCAGCAGGCAGCGGCCACGGGGACCACCAGCAGCACGGTACGTGGCGATGGGGAACGGCGGAGCCGCGGCAAAGCGTCCGCGGGGGCGCGGGGAGGAAGCGGGGGGCTCCAAACGGCATCGGGGCAGCGCCCGCCCCGTTCCTCCCCCGTGGGGGACAGCAGACGCGGGAGCTGGGGCTTGGTCTGTGCCCGCGGGGCGCTGGGTGGAGGGAGGGGGGGCTGGAAGTCGTCCCCCGCTGATAACGCTGCCCTGGGGAGGGAAGAGCCCCGAGCGCCCTGCTGGCACCCGCTGCGGGTCGCGGCCGTCCCCGCGGAGCCATGTTAGAGCCGTGGGCGCTGCTTCCTTTTTCGCCAGCTTGAAGCACAAATGGAGCCTGGAGAAACCAGAGCGGGGGGTGTTGGTTTGGGGTGTTTTTTTTTTTCTTCCCCCACTTCGAGAGCCGACGTTGAGATCCCGGGCGCTTCCTGCTGCTGCCAACACATCCTGGTTGGTGAGGGCAGGCAGCATCCAGAAAACACCCGGGGTTAACGCTGCCGAGGGGTGACCTTTGAAAGGCGAGGAGGGAAAAGAGGTCCCCGGGAGACCCTGTCCTCCCTGTGGCACCTTCCCCTTTGTCCAGAGGCGCGCAGCCCCCTCCCCTGCCTCTGCGTAGAAGGAATTTGCTGTTTCCTGGTAACTCTGTTTACTCCGGACGCTGTTCAAATGCAGATATTGCGGCCCTGCTGCTCCAGGGGAGGGCTGCTCTCTGTCTGAAGGTCACCAGGAGCGCCAGGATTCCCGTGTTTGTGGGGATTGTGCGGAAGAGCTTTATCGGGGGAGGATTTCTGCCTCCCACCCCCTCTCCTAGCCGAGGTGTCGATGGAGGGTTGGGGATGGAAGACGGAACGTCCGCACCGGGGCTGCGGCAGGAGCAGGGAGAGGTGGGGGACAGGAGAGCTGGGGGAAATCGTCCTTATGTCCCCGCAGGGACCCGCACCCTGCGCGTGCAGCACTGTGGTATTTCCAGTCAGAGCCCATCTGCGGGGAGCGCTTCAGCTGGGAAATTCAACGTGAAGTTGCTGGCAGGGCTAAACCTGTTACAGCCTTCACCTAGCTGGGGTGGCCTTGTCCCTGTACCCCGCAGACAGATTCCTCCCTAAACCAACACCACCTACAGATGGGATTTTTTTTCTTTTTAAAAAAAACAACCCATGACCCAGCAGCTTTGCTCGGCACAGCGAGGGATGGGGATAGCTGAAGCCATAAGCCTCCGTAATCCTCTTCCTCACCTGCCACCTTTCACCCCCTCTCCCTTCCCGACGTGCCCTGCCCCTGCTCCATCTCCCAGCCTGTCTTTAGCTGCCGTTCCCTCTCCGATTTCTCGTGCCCCTCTTGTTGCCCTGCGGCCAGAATCACCCTTGGGTCTGTCTTGGCAGCGCTTTGGGCACCGCAGCGAGGGGAGCTGAGGGCAGCTTGTCGCTGGGGGCTGCTCCTTTCCTTCCTCGCCCGCCTCCGCTCTGGTTATCGCATCTTTTGGGGCAGCTCCTGTTGGAAGCCCCATCCTTGAGTCCTTGTCACTTCTCCCCTCGACATCCCCACGGCCGCATCCTGGCGTGGAGTTGGAAGTAGTTTCGAAACGGTTTTGGCAGCTGGTTTGAATACGCCCCCGCTCCCTCTGGCACAGCTCCCTCGCTGAGCGGCTGGTCCCGGCTCACCCTTGGCACACGCTGCATCTGGGATCCATCTGCGGCGACGAGCCTGGAAAAGGCATCGTCTGCTCGCGGAACGCCCTCAGCAATCACCCGGCAAGCTGGCGCAAGCAGATTATCTCCTAAAACGTGCCCTGCAGAGTCCTGGCACTTCTCTCCCCCCGGCAGCACGTGGCTGCGTCGGGCCGTGCAGGCTGTTGGCCCGTCCAGCTGCGGAAAAGGCTTACAAGCCCTTTTGTAGCCGTGGGTGCGTGCCAGGCTGAACCCCTCGCTGCTCTTCTCCCCCCAGGTTTGTTCGACGTGTCCCATGATCATGTCCAACCGCTGCAGCTTTAATGCTCATCAGCGGATGCACAAAAACCGGCCTCCCCACGTCTGCCCCGAGTGCGGAGGGAATTTCCTGCTGGCCAACTTCGAGAGCCACCTGAAGGAGGCCTGCCTGCACTTCTCCCGCAGAGTGGGGTACAGGTAGGGCACCGCGGCCTCACCGGGGGGCAGAGGGACCTTGGGGGGCCGCCCAGGGCCCCGGGGGAGAGTCCCGAGTCTCCAGTTTGCCGATGGGGCAGGAATCCACCTTCCCTCTCCCCGCCGGGGCGGAGGGTGGCCGTCTCCCTTCAGCCCCTCTCTGCCTCTCGCCCCTTTAACCCCGGGGGAATCTCCTCCCCCCGGCACCCCCTGGCCCCTCTCCCGCAGCGCCAGACCCGCAGCCTCTCCCTGCTCCTTCTGAGGAGCTGCCCGGGCCGTGGCTCCAGCAGCGCGGGGCAGGGCTGCTCGCTCCCAACTGGAGCTGTTCCCAGAGCCCGGAGCTGGTTCGGATCCCGGTGTCTGTCGGGACAGAGGCTCCCCCCGAGCGCCGCGCTCGGACGGGGAGCGGTTTCTCTTGGCTGGTGTGCGCCAGCCTCTGCGCCCGGCTGAGCTCCCCTCGCCCCCCGCGCCCCAGGTGTCCCAGCTGCGCCGTGGTCTTTGGCGGCGTCAACTCCATCAAGTCCCACATCCAGACGTCCCACTGCGAGGTGTTCCACAAGTGCCCCATCTGCCCCATGGCCTTCAAGTCGGCCCCCAGCGCCCATGCGCACGTCTACACGCAGCACCCCGGCTTCAGCAACCAGCAGTCCAAGTAAGTGTTCCAACAAGTGACAGGCCAAGAGGGAACGGCCTCCAGCTGCGCCAGGGCAGGGTCAGACTGGCTCTTCGGAAGGATTTCTTTGCAGAAGGGGTTGTTGGGCGTTGGAATGGGCTGCCCAGGGCAGGGGGGGAGTCCCCATCCCTGGAGGGGTTGAAGAGTCGGGTTGACCCAGCGCTGAGGGATCTGGTGGAGTTGGGAACGGTCAGGGGGAGGTTCGTGGTTGGGCTGGAGGAGCTTCAAGGGCTTTTCCAACTGAGATGATTCTGGGATGCTGTGAAGAGATTGCACCTGGCAAGCAATAGGACATGAGAAAATGGCCTCAAGTTCCACCAGGGGAGGTTTAGATCTGATATTGGGAAAAATTTCCTCGCAGAAAGGGTTGTCAGTCATTGGAACAGGCTGCCCAGGGAAGGGATTGAGTCACCATCCCTGGGGGTATTTAAAAGACGCGTAGAGGTGGTGCTTAGGGGCGTGGCTTAGTGGTGGCCTTGGCCGTGTTGGGTTAACGGTTGGACTCGATGATCTTAAAGGCCTTTTCCAACCCAAACGATTCTGTGATTCCCAGCCCCGGGAGCGTCCTCGGTGGGTGGGACACTGGGGCAGAGCTCAGCCCCAGCGTGGGGGGCTGCGTCCATCTGGGCACAGCCTGAGCCGCTCTCGACCTCTCGCCAAAAGGGTTCTTCCGAGATTCTCCCGATCCAGGCCCGGGCTGTGCCAACGGGTGTTTTTTCCCCCCCAACAGAATGATTTACAAGTGTGCGATGTGTGACACGGTCTTCACCCACAAGCCCTTGCTCTCCTCCCACTTCGACCAGCATCTGCTCAACCAGCGGGTCAGCGTCTTCAAGTGCCCCGACTGCCCGCTGCTCTTCGCCCAGAAGCGCACGATGCTGGAGCACCTCAAGGTAACGCTGCGCCGGGCTCACACGCGCTGCGCAACCCCGCGCTGCCAAGAGCTGGGAAGGGTCCTTCGGCCGGGGCACCCGGGGCTGGGCGGGGGCTGTCCCTGGCACAGCAGGGCCCCGCGATCCAGCTCCCTTGGCCCCCACGCCCCGGAGCCTGAGGAGATGAACCCGGCTGGGCAGGCTGGGGCCTGGGAGTGGGCGGCTGCTGCGGTGCTGGGGGGAAAATCCCGACCCCAAACAGCTGCCAACCCCCTCGCCTTTGCTTTCCAGAACACTCATCAGCCCCAGAAGCCCAAGGAAGACCTGGCAAAGAAGGCGGCCGTCCTGCTGACACCGAAGCAGGAGCCTGTCGAAACCCCCGTGTCCAAGATCTCGGAGGAGTCGTCGTCCTCCACGGAGGAGGATGAGCCCCCCAGCTCCCCGGAGCTGCGCAAGACCAAGCGAAGCCGCTTCCAGCGCAAGACGGTCAACAAGTCCAAGGGCAGCGGGTGGACGTGCGGCGTTTGCCACTCCTGGTTCCCGGAGCGCGACGAATACGTCTCCCACATGAAGAAGGACCACGGCAAGGTGAGGAGAAGGCTGGGGGCTCCGCGCCCTTGGGAATGTGGGCAGGGAATGTTCACGGCACCGGGGAGGGACACCCGGGTTCCTTGCTGGGCCGGGAGCGTGTTCTGCCGCAGCCTGGACGTTACTTCTCCCCCCAGTACAAACTGGGTTGGGGTTGTGGTTTTGGGGAGCGGGGACGTTCCCTGTTCTGGTGAACAGCAAAGACCAGATACTCGTTACCCAAATCTGCGGCCACGGGCCGGGCCGGGAGAGGGAACCTGAGGCAGCGCCGAGTTCCCGCGTCCGGCTTCTGGTCGCAGCAGGGAGCCCCGCGCTGGGCCTGGGCCCAACCTGCCTCTCTCCTCCCCACAGTCGGTGAAGAAGTTCCCGTGTCACCTGTGCGAGCGCTCGTTCTGCTCCGCTCCCAGCCTCCGGAGACACGTGCGAGTGAACCACGAAGGGATCAAGCGCGTCTATCCCTGCCGGTACCCGCAGCGCTGGGGGAGGGGGGCTGCTTCCCGAGGGGTCACTTTGGTTCCCCCCGGCCCAGCGTAATTGGGGGGGGGATAAAGCTACAGATGGTCGAAGCGTGATGGGGATTGAACCAGCGTCTGGGAAGCGGGAGGGAGAGGCGGTTCCGGGAGGGCTCCGGGGGTTTGTACCCTCTGGAGGAATGTGGGTGGGTGCGTCTGGGGTTAGAGGTGGGGGTCGGGGTGCCAGAGGCGGCTTTCCTGGGGCTCGGCTCTGCACTGCGCAGCGTCGCCTCACCGCCGCCCCGCTCTGGCCGGCAGATACTGCACAGAGGGCAAACGGACCTTCAGCAGCCGGCTCATCCTGGAGAAGCACATCCAGGTGCGCCACGGCATCAAGGTGACCGACCAGACGAAGAGCCAGGAGGTCGTTATCGCCCGGATAGGGACCGGCACCGCGCAGGTACGGGGGCACCGCACGCTCTCGGGCTGCTCGTGAAGGGCCGGGGCCTTGCGGAGACTTCGGGCAGGGCTGGAGGCGTCGCCGTGAGGGGAACGGGCATGGGGGGGCCCCTTGGCCGGGGTTACCGGGGGGGGGCGCGGCGCTGGGGGCCGGCCAAGGCCCGTTCGGCCTTTGTCTGAGCAAACATGTGCAGGAGCCGCTGGGAAATCCCCGAGCAGGTCGGGTTACGCCAGGAGCGGCTGTTGGAGCTTACGCGAACCCTTCCCGCAGGTGTCCGGTCGGAAGCGGAAACTGTCCTCGGACGAGGGCGACTCGTGCAGCGAGGAGCCCGACAGCACCACCCCTCCCTCCAAAAACCCCAAGGGCGACCGCAAGGCTCCGTTCCGCTGCCGAAAATGCGGTTACCTCGCCAGCAGCTCGGCCGACTTCCAGGAGCACATCCCCCAGCACCGGACTGACGAGAGCTCCCACCAGTGCCGGGAGTGCGGCCTCTGCTTCACCTCCCAGGTCTCCCTCAACCGCCACCGCTTCATCACCCACAAGAAGAAGAAGGGAGCGGCCGAGATGGAGGAGCCGGGGCCGCGGAGTCCCCTGGAAGGCGGCGCCCAGCACGTGGCCGACGGCAAACTCTCCTGCAAGGTCTGCGGCCGGGGCTTCGACAGTCAGCTCAACCTCAAGACGCACTTCCGCACCCACGGCATGGCCTTCATCCGCGCCCGGCAGAACGCCAGCCCCGAGAACTAGGCCCCGGCCGAGGGGCGACGCCGCTTGCACAGACTCGGCGCAGAGCTCCGCGACGGCGCCCCCCTCCCTCCCCCCGGGCAGCGGCTCCGCGCGGGGTGGGACGAAGGAGCGGGGAAGCGAGAGGACGCGGGGTGGCGGCTCCGGCCCCGCGCTCGGGGAGCCCCAACGCTTCGCTCGCTGCCCCGTCCTCGCGCGGGGACGTGACCCGGCCCGCGGCCGCTCGAGTCTGCGGGGAGGGACAGTGGCCTTTGTCCCGCGGGGCCGAGGACGGGAGAACGACGCCGCCACCGCGGATTCCTTCACCCTGCGGGGCTCGTCCCGGCCGCGCCGGCGCTGGGCAGGACCCGGGGACCAGGGGAGACGTCGCTGTCGCGGGACTGTGCTGACAAGGTCACAGCAAAAATCCACCTTTTTTTTTTTTTTTTTTTCCTTTTTTGTTTTCTTTTTGGTTCCCTTTTGAATGTCGCTTATTTTGTATTTTGCCGGGAGCTGCGGGGAGAAGCCGATGGCGGCCGCGCAGCCGCTCTCCATCGCTGCAGAGACGCCCCAGCCCCCTCCCGGGCTCCGCTCGAGGTCCCTCCTCATCGTCACTTGCACTATGGGGGCGGCGCTGCCCCGCGGACGCTCGTCGCTTCGTGTCCCGCGACGCCGCGCTCGGGGCCCTGGCTGGCGGCCGCCTTCCCCGGGGAGGAGGAGGAGATTTTCATTTGCAGAGGAAGAACAGAAGCCAAGAAAAGGCCTTTGGGCGAGATCGGCGCGAGCTGGCGGCACCGTCCCCCCCCAGCACCACGAAGCCGCAGCGAGGGGGGATCCCCCCGGCAGCCACTCTCGGGCGAAGGGGCCGTGAGGAGGCGAAGCCGCTGCCGAAGGCCGTTACGGACCGAAACGCTGACGGTGAGTCTCGGGGGGGGCTTCACCCACGGCCCCCCCCTTCCCGCCCGGCTCCGGGGGCTGAGGGCTCCGGCCCACGAGCCCCTCGGCCACCGCCCCCCGTCCCCGCGCACACGCGTGTGCGAGAGCTCGGCCCCGGCCGCGCGGGGCTGTCACCGCGTCCCCCATTTACCTGCGGGGAAGGAGAAAAACAAAACAAAACAAAACAAAAACAGCCAGAAAAGAAACTTTCTACTTGTTCTGTTTGTTTAGCGCCTGTGCTTGGGGTAGGGTGTTTGTGTGAGTAATTATTTCAGTAACTTAACTTTGGGCTCCTCATTTCCTTGTGAATAACCTCTAACACGCTGTGTAAAGTTGTATCATACACTAAAAGTGACAAAAAAACAAACTATTGTTGTGATTTTGGGTTTTGTTTTGGGGTTTTGTTTTGGTTTTTTTTTTTTTTTTTTTTTTTCCCCCTTATTTTCTGGGGTGGGGAAAGCTGGTTTGCTGGGGTTGGGGTTTGGTTTCTCTTTTATTTTATTTTTTTTTTCTCCTTTTTTTTTAAGTGCGAGGGGGAACTCCTCCCCCTCGCTGCAGGTGGATTCAGCTGAACGGCACACGCAGAGGCGGGCGGGGGGGGGGGGGGGGGGCGGTGGCTTTTAAAATAAAAGGAGAAAAAATAAAAGCGACCAGCGGTTCCCACAGCCCCTGGGCCAGGGTCCCCCCCCCAGCACTGAGCCTCCCCGCTGCATCCCCCTTCGCCTCCCTGCCCCCCCCCCCCCCCCCCGCCACATCGCGTGGGGCTGTGAACGTGTAAATGATGTTTAATAATAGAGAAGAACCTAAAGTTTCTACGAGTTTTAGAGGAAGGAAACAAAACAAATTGCTTTGTAATCGGGGTTTTCAAGCACTTCAGTGCCTTTAGAGTGATTTCTGTTAACGCGGGAGGGGGGAGCAGCTGTACCGGGGGGATGGGGGGGGTGTGATTATGCTACAGTAAAACTACGGGCACTGCAAGAGGCTCTCAGGTATCCTTTATTCTTGTAGTAATAATGCAATTAATTAAACTTTTAGTGGTTTAACCCCTGCTGTGCCCTGTCTTGCTTACCTGGCCCCGCGTGTGTCCCGGGAGGGGGCCTGTGTCCCCCACCACAACAGTGTTGGTCCTGCCCCAAAATGGGGGTGGAAGGGGCTGAGTGCCCCCCCCGCCCCCCTCCCATCCGTGCTTCCCCAGAGGGGCCTTAGGGCTCCTCTGGGCCCCCCCCACTGTGAAGCTGGGGTGGGGGGGGGGGGGGGAGGAACCCCCAAATGAGGTCTGTGAGTGCCCGCGACCACAGTTTTAGGGTGCCCTTGGCATGGGGACCCCCCGCCTGATTAACACACCCCCCCCCCCGCCCCCAGCTGGTTCCTGGCCACTGGCAGCCAGCATTTTAAAATAGAATTTTTTGCTTTTTAATGCTAAATAATCAACATGACAAATAATTAGTGCTAAACAAAGAGACCGAGGACAGCCGGGGTCACAGGCCGGCGAGGGGGGGGGCCACGGAGGGGACAAGGGGCAGGGAACAACACTCGGGGTGTCACCATCTGACCAGCAGGACGGGCTGAGCCGGGGGGGGGCACACGGGGGGCAGAGGGAGGGGGGGGTGCTGCTCTTAAAGCCAAGAAAGGGGCTGGAGAAGGGGGGCGGGGGGGGGGGGGGGGCGCCACCCTTTCCTTCCTTCTCCTGGGGACCCCGGGAAGGCACCAGGCTCCCTCCAGCGCCCCCGGGAGGGGATCCGCCCCCCCCCAGCCCAGCCGCAGCCCCCCCAGCCCTGCCCGACACTCAGGGTGAGGAAAAGCAGCCAGAAATTATTGCAATGGGGGCGGGGGGGGGGGGGGGGGGCAGGTGTCGGGGTGTGTGAAGCTTCACAGTCCCAAATTCCTGGAACAGAGTCAAAAAAAAAAAAAAAAAAAAAAATGACGCTCAGAAGGAGCACGAGGCTGTGCCAACCCCCCTGGGGGGGCACCAGCCGTGGGGAAAATCCCCCCCCGCCCTTGACGCAGCAGCCGTGGGGGCTGCGGGACGTGCCGGGCCAAGGGGGCTTCAGCTTTCGAGAGAGGGGAAAGGGGGTGCGAGAAACAAAGGAGGGGCCGAGGGGGGAGCGGAGCGAGGCTGAGGCCGCGGGGGGGGGACGACATGCGGGGCCGGGGGGGGGGGGTGTGTGTGGGGGTGTGTGTGTGTGGGGGTGTCACCTTCGTGTGGGACTGGCGGAAGGTTCGAGTCACAGCAGACACCAAAGGGTGGGGGCCAGGCCCGTGTCCGTGTTCCCCCCCCTCCCGCCCCCCGCCAGGTCCTAAAACATTTCATGAGATTGTGGGCGAGTTCACAGGAACCAGCGGGCGCTAACACTGGCGGGAGGAAGGGGCGGGGGGGGGGCAGGTGCTGCCCCCCCCCGTCCCGAGGCCCTTCGCCGGCTTTCGCCCGGCGGCCGCCGCACCCCGCGCTCGCGTGACAGCGACGGTTACCGCATCATCCGCTGCGCTTGGATAGTTTGTTTTTTCCAGGAGTGGGATTTTTTTTTTTTTTCCTTTTTTCCTGCTGCGACCGCTTGGTTTTTCCTGGTTTCATTTTGCTGAGGAGTCTTGGCAAAAGCAGCCCCGGGAAGACGCTGAGACTCGGCCTCCTCCGTCGAGGCCCAAGAGCCGGCGGGCGCGGAGCCGCGCGGGGAGCGGGAGGCCGGCGGCCGTCACATGATGCCGTTGGTGAGGTACTGGAAGCCGTCGTAGAGCTTGGTGGTGATGGAGCGCATGCTGCCGTCCACCATCTGCTCGATCAGCAGCTGCAGCTGCTCCTCCGTCATGTTCATGTGGAAACGCTCCTTCAGGTTGCGGATGGTGCTGGAGCCGTGGAAACAGGGGAGCTGCGACCCTGCGGGGAGGGAGGGAGGGAGGGAGGGGGCTCAGCGCAGCCCCTCGGCGTCCCCATCCGTGCGTTGTCGCGGGCTCCGAGGCCGGGCTGCGGCACGGGTTGGCGGTGGGGTCAGTTACAACCCACCACCGCGTGGTCAGGGCCTGCTCCCACGCCGCGGGAACAGCAACCCCCTTCCCTGGGTGTGTTTTGGGTGTCCCCGTGGCCCAGGTACCCCCACACCCCGCGAGGTGTGGAGGAGGGTCGGGGGACGCTCCCTCGGCACCCCGCAGCGCTCACCCCTCCCGGGATCCAGCGTCCCCCAACCCCTTTCTCTGGGCCAGGAGCTCTCCCCGTGCACCCCCCAGACCCTCCCGGGGCTGCCCAGAGCCTCTCCAGGCGCCCTCCAAACCCCACCAGCTTTCCTGCCCTCGCTGAGGGTCTCTGGGCGAAGCTCTGCACAGCCGGACCCGCACGGGGCAGCTCTGGGTCCCCTCACCCTGCTGCATGATCTCCACGATCTGCACAACTTTATCCATGTGCTTGCGGGCCGCGATCAGCCCCTGCAGCATCAGCATCTTGTAGTAGTTGAACATGTCCCCGTCCAGGCCGCCCATCACCTGCAAGGGAGAAGCTGCGTGGGCCGAGGGCAGCGGACAGAGAAACCGCGGGACAACGGCGTGTGCGGAGCAGAGGGACTGGCAACGGCGGGGGCACGACGGGACGTTTTAGGGAATTTCACTTCTCAGAGTGAACCCACGCTGCAGAGAGCACCGGCAGCTTCCCACCCCCCGCCGGGCCTCGAGAGCTGCCGCGGCCTCAACCCGGCTGCCAAAGGCTCCACGGGGCCCCCGACGCCGTGGGGTCACCCCTCGCCCCTGCGCCCCCTCCTCACTCACATCCACAAATTCCGTGGTGAGTTTGAAGGCCGAGGTCTCGAAGCCGAGATTCCTGGGGGAGCTGGAGAGGATGAACCCGAAGTCGATGTGGATGATGTGCCCGTCCGCATCCAGCAAGATGTTGCCGTTGTGCCTGCGCCGCCGAGGGAAAACGCCGCATGGAACCGTGCGATGGTGGGCACGGCCCCGGGAGCAGCAGCACTCGCTGCTCCTGGGATGTCCCGGCTGCTCCTGGGACAAAATGACGAATCCCAGCAGGAGACGCGGCCGCGGCGCAGGGACCCACCTGTCCTTGACCTGCAGCAGGTAACACACCAGGCAGTAACCGGCGCAGCTCTGCACGAAATTCCTCTGGGCCGTCAGGAAGGATTCGGTGTTGTAATTGCCATGTTCCTGCAGGAAATAATCCAGCAGCGACAGCAGGGATTGCTTCTTGATTTGGTGGATGGACACAGCATTCACGACTGGCTCAATCATGCCGCTGTCGGCGGAGATGACGAGGATTTTGTATGGCTTGATCCAGAGCGGGACGCGCTCCTGCTCCCAGATGGACTGTGGGAGAGAGCGAGAAAATCCCTCAGGATCCAGGGCGGCCGCGGGCCCCGCGGGCAGCCCCTCTCCCGTCTCACCTGCAGCTGCTTGAGGACCTGGAAGGCGAGCAGCTCCTGCCGGAGGTCGTCCCCGCACTTGACGATGACGGAGAGGAGGCGCCAGGAGGGCAGGTGGCCGTAGGGGGACCCTTCCCGGATCCTCCTGCGGGGAAGGGACAGGGTTGAGAGCGTGAGGAGAGGGCGGGGGGGCAGAGTCAGCCCCGAGGTCTCCTGTCAGGGGGTCGGTGCAAAGAAAAACCTCTGGGAAGGCTCAGTCGGGGCAGCAGCAGAACGAGCTCCGGGGCCCAGGAGGGCGGAGCTGCCCAGAGCACGGTGCCGATCTCACCTGAGCCACAAGCCACCCCCGAGAACAGCAGAAGGGAATCAACTCCCCACATCCCCCAGCCCCTCCGTCAGAACAACGTGGACAAGGTACCCCCAAATTTACAGAGCTGAGGGTTCTCCCTCTTGTTCAAGTTGAAATCTGGGGGTTGGATGTAGAACTCGAAGAGCCGGAACCCCAACGGGTTTATTTTGGGACAGGTCAGACTCTTCTGATGTAAAGGATGTTGATAAACACCTGGTAAAGCCCCTCAAAGCCTAACGCAGGAGCAGCAAACCTGCCCTCCCTCCCCCAGCACACCCGCTGCCCCGCGCCCCGAACACACCCACCCCGGGGCTGAGCAGGGCCTGACGTCGAGGCCACGGTTATTTCCTGCCCAAATCAGAGGGCAACTTCCTTGGATTTCTGGGCCGGATAAAGTCCCTGCGGCGCCGAGGCCGGCGCGGCCCTTCCAGCCCTACCTGACTTTCTCCTGCCAGGGCTCCTTCAGGGCGACGGCCGACGGGTCCTCGGGGTCCCTCTTGAAGGAGGTGGGGGTGTGTGCCAGCTGCTCCGAGAGCCGCCGCCTGCAAGATGGAGCCGTTAGGCAGCGAAACCCTTTGCTGAGGGAGAAAGCGGCATCGCCCGGCGCACCCAGAGCCACCGCGACCCAAAGCGCTTTACAAAGCTCGTGGGTTCACCCCAAAAACCCGAACCAAAGGTGCCGGCGGCCGCGCCAGCCCGGAGCGTCTCTGCTGAGTCTGCACAGCCCCTCCTTGACCCGTGCAGATGTTTTTTCTCCAGGAATTTAGCAGAGAAATTTCTCAGCCCGTCCTTTTCGCATCAGAACTCATCACCCACCCCAGCGAAGGCACCGCCCGGGCCGCTCTGGCCGCGCCAGCCTCACCGGATGTCTCCAGCGGCGATGAACACGGGCTCCCTGCTCTCCTGGCTGGTGATGCTGTCCACGGAGAACTGGGAGATGTTGTCGCAGCTGTTGGTGTGAATCTCGGGCAGCTGGGAGGGGAAAGGGGCGAGAGGCGGGATGTGGCGGCCGCTGAAACGCGATTTCCGCTCGTCTCTGACGGCGCCGCCGCCTGCGAGGGGCTTCCCGTCCCGCCCCGGCAGCGTCCGGCAGCACCAGGGAGGGCTCGTCCCGGCCCCCCCGCGCCTCACCTCCACCTGCAGCTCCACAATATCGTCCACAGACCAAGCCTCGTCGTCGTTGTCGTAGTTGGGGACGGTGGTGAAGCTGCTGGTCCTCTGCTCGTGCGTGATCCCGCACTCGGGGAGGTTCTCGGCCGAGCGGGTGCTCCGGATGCGGTTCTCGGGGATCCGAGCGGGCACATTCGCTGTGTCGAAATTGTCACATTCAAGTACTTCAACGTAGATTAAATAGGGAGCCTGGGGGAAGCAAAACCAAGCGTGAGCGGGGAACAGTCCCTGCGAGTGCAGGCAGCTGCAGGAGGGAGCACGACGCTCTGCTCTTGCAGGGTGATGCTTCTTCTTTTGGGCATATGGTTTTTGGGGGCAAAGTGGTGCTTTTCACTAGACGTGGAACAGCACCCAGGGCAGGGCTGGACGTCCCGGTGACCCCCTACGGCGCCCGTTTCAGGGGGCCGTTATTCTCAGGGGTATTTCCCCCCCTCCCAGCCTCCTGCACAGATCCTCTCCCCGCTGCTCCCAGCCCTGGAGCAGCGACACAACCCCCTGCGCCGCGTGGCAGCGGCCGGGCTGCGAGGGGGGACCCCGCTCCGATGCCCTGAGCACGTTTATTTTGCTTAACAACCCAAACGGGGGCCGTGCCGAGGACAAAAACCTGCCCTTCCGAGGCAAAACTGTTCTCCGGCCACTCGTACCTTGTCCTTGGAGTTGAGGACGACGGCCTGGGTGTGGGGCACCCGCACGACGTGATGGTCGAAGCCCGCCGTCGGGAGCCAGGCGCGCGCCGGCAGCTTGTGGTTCAGCAGCGACAGCTCCGAAATGAGCCGCTGGGTCTTCTGCTCTTTGGTCGGCAAAGTGGCCAGGCGCTTCCCGATGGCGATCAGGGACTTGATGAATTCTCTCTCAGGGGCAAGTCTGACAGGCTAAAAAAGGTTTAGGGAAGGAGGGTGGGGGGAGAGCGTTACAAAGGCAGCAGGTTGGTAAGACGCCGGTGGTTTTGCAGTCAGGTTCCGCAGTCTAAAAGCACCGGGATAAATTCCGGATAGAGGAGGAGGCTCTGCCCGTCCCACCCTCCTCCCCACTCTCGGATGATGCTCCCGGGAGCGGAGAGCTGGGCTCACCATCCGGAAGCAGAGCAGGGCAGGATCAAAGCCCTTTTTCCCTCCCGCTGTGTTGTGAGAAAGGCCCAGAACTGCAGAGGCAGCGTCCTCCCCAGATCCCCCCTCCCCAGAGCCCCCCGGCTCCCCCCCAGAGCCTGCAGCCGGCAGAGGGAGCATCAAGCGGCCTCGTCCCCGGCTCAGCGCTGGCTTTTGTTGTAGCCTCCCCCGAAGCCTCGATTGTGGCTCAATCCAACCATTTTGCAAAGATCAAACTGCGATTCGGGAAGCGCCTTGGACCCAGGGGCCCCCCCCGCCACCCCGCAGCTGAAGCCGAGCTCTCTGCTCGACTTTTTCAAGCTTTTAAATCAGAACAAACAAACGATTGTGGCTGATTTTGCCATTTAAGATGCAGAATTAAACTTGCAAAGTGTTCACTGTACAATCATGCTGGAAATGCACATGCAAAAAGCTACGGAGCGTGAGGAAAGGAAGCAAAGGAAAACGTCGGAGAGCCGGGAACGGCTGCACAGCAAAATAAAGGGATGGTGAAAAGAGGAGAAGGATCAGTCTGGTGGTTCCCTTTTGGGGAAGGGCAGGTGGGAAATCGTTTGTATCTGTAGTCCACGTCAAAAATCCTGCCAAGCTCAGGGGTAAGCGCTGTCCTCTCCTCCCAAGTGCTCTGCTCTCCTGCCCACCTCGCTAGCGAGCGCAGCAGAGGCGTCCTCGGGCCAGGAGGGAGCATTCGCACAGCACCTAACGCGGCGATGCCGCTCTCACCGACCAGGCAGAGGATAAAGATTTAAAACCCTGCACCAGCTCATGCTCCGTCCCCCGACGCGCTGGAAAGCGCCTGCTCCTGGCCGGACCCTGCTCTGGCTCAGCTCCTGCCACCCAGCCCACCCTGCGCCCCAACGCTTCTCTGATTTCCGGGACCGTTTCCCTCAATTGCATTTAATCCAATTTCTGCAAAAAACAGAACAATATTCAACAGACGGTCTGCCCCTTCCGATGCCTCTTCCCGTCCTCTCCCATCGAACCCTGATGGCTGCGACGTCCCTGCTCCTCCAAGGGCCTTCTGCTCTCGGGTTGAGGCCGGATCCAGGTTTGGCACGTAGTCAATATTGTCCCCAAAACAGCCCCGTGCCCCCTCGCTCACCCCGAGGTCTCTGGGAATTACTTGTCTCAGCAGAATAATTTAACGAGAAGCGCTGGTGGGAATTTGGGCTTGTGCCCAGGCGAGCAGGTGCCCACGTGCAGGAGCAGACCACAAGCGAAGTGCTCCTGGCTCAGGCCTGTATCGATCGGGGCATCACGAGCACAGGTGGTTTTTAAGCTCCTTCTTCTCCAGGGATCCCACGGCACCTCCTGACGCACCTTCTCCCTGTTTCGCAGCGAGCGGAGCGAAGCCGTCCCGACCCTGGAGCACCCGTCGCCTCCGTGACTGGTTCTGTCCCTCCAATGTTCACGCTCTGGTTGAAAACCTTCAGGTTTTGGCTCCTCTGGCCCAAAACACGCGGCCGGGGAACGTCCCCCCCATCCCGTCCTGCTCCAAAGGCGTCCCACCGAGCTCTGCTCCGCTCTTCGCTGGTATCGGGGACTCAGCGCAGGAAGTTTCGCATCCTGTTATGGAGCAGCAGCTCTGGAAAACGGCCTCAGCTGAACCGGGGCCGTCCCTGGCCCGAGCCGTCGCAGGAAACGCCGTCTCCAGCCCGCCCGAATCGCTGCACAAAGCTGGGCTGCGGGAGCTGCTTTGGCCCCGGCTCATTAATGTCACGGTCCTGAAGCCAAGCGAAGGGAGGACGGGAGATGCTCTTCCCTCATCCGACCACCCGAAGGATCCTTCTGTTGCTCTGAGCCAACATAAATATTTACTTTTTACCGTTTCCTTCCTACTACAGCAAAACACCGCACTGGCAGCGCTTTGAAAAAAAAATATTCCTGCTCTTAAATTAGGCAGGGCTTCGTGTTTTTGTTTTGCTAAGACACGCTCCAGGAGTGTCCTTCTCCCCACGTCCCAGGGACGATGACACAGATCTGCTCCCGGGTACGGGACCGGCTTCGGCCGACGGCTTCGGGGCGGTGCCGGAGGTGTCACGACGTGGCAAAGGGTCGAGGCCGGTGTCGCTCTGCGCGGCCACCGCGAGGTTTAAGCCTCTCCAGAGCCAGTGGGTTCACGTGGACACTTCCAGCCTCGGCCGCCCCAGTGTTTTCTGCTGCTCTACCCACCTTCACCCTGACGTCCCCCCTCTGCTCCACTCAAACCACCACAATTGGCCATTTCAGAGCTTTAGACAGCAAAATCATGGCCACCCCCCATTTCTGCTGCCCACGGCCACTCGCTCCACGGGAGTGAGACCCACCCGATCTGCTCGGGGTTGGAAACTCCTCAGCGGGGAGGAGCAGAGCTGCTGCCCGGCCCCTTTAGCTCAGGCGCCTGCCACGAGGATTTTGGCGTCGGTGCTGGTGACCGATCCCCAGCACCGTTTATAAACGCCGCGACCGTTCAGGTCAGTGCAGGTGTCTGCAGGGGTTTATAAACCTGGCAGCAATGTGAGCAAAGAGCCCAGCTGCTGCAGTAACCACCCGCCCCGGATGAACACCCTGGCTCTGCAAAGCCTGGCAGAAAAGGTCTCCTGCCCCCGGGGAGGGGCAGCGGTCGCCCGGCCCCGGGTGACGGCCAGACGGGTGGCACGGTCGAGGGGATGGGGTGACGGCAGCCGCCATCGCCACAGGTGGGGGACGGCGCGGACGCTTCCGACGCCCTGGGACCGAGCGCCCTGCTGCTGCCCAGCCTCAGACGTCGCTGCCTGCGCCTGGCAGGAGGGGGAAAAACAAAGCGACTTACCTAAAGTTGGGTGGCAAAGTGGGACTCGGAGCCCGGCGTCCTACCTCCCACCCAAGCGCCGGCACCCGCGGCTGCCCCAGCGTCCTGCCGTCCCTCGCGCCTCTCAAAAACGGTGGAGTTGGAGATTTATAAAACATGAGAGGAGGAGTCTCTGCGGGGTAAAAGCCTCGTGCCCTGTGTCTGTACGCGGCTGCAGCATCAACGCTCCTGCCCGCACCGTGCCGGGCGTTAAAGGTGGGGAGACGTTCCCTCAGAAGGCCCAGAGGGACGCCCTCGTAGCTCTTTGTCACGGCTAAAAAGGCTGGAATTCACCCCAAACCCTGTCCTGGAGGAGGGGGGCTGCGCCAGGCACCGCTGCCCGGGTAAGTGCTTTTGATCATGGACTACATATTCAACGTGTGGAAGCCCACTGGGAATCCCAGACGGAGAACACACATCCACCGCAGGAAAACGACACAGATGAGGAAGATGCTATTGATTGAAAACAAATAAATAAATGAAAAAGGTTCATTTCGAAAGCAAAACGCTCTATTAGGGAAACGCTGGGTTTTGATTGAAAGACCAAAGTTTAACACACAGAAGGGGAAGAATAATGATTCGTGGAAAAAGCAAATTAAATCCCATCTGGCAGAGAACTTTTAAGTAAAATTCAAGGAAACAGCATTTCCTCTTTCATCTGCGGACGCCGCCACGCAAAGGTCAGCGACTGCTCAGACCGAAATCAGCAGCATCAGCCAAGTCCCTCCCCTGCCCCCGCCGTTCGCCGGCGGTACGAGGGTTTCTCTCTCCCTCGCTGCCTTTTTTTGAGGGGGGAAATGAGCACCCAAGGGTACCCCCCAGCCCCTGGGGGTTTTCTGCTTTATTTTAGCCAAACCGGTGCAAGCGAATTTGCCCAACAGCTCCCTTTCCGCCGGCGTTCCGCTGAACAAGCAGGAAACGTTCAGCCGACGGCGGCACCGCCGCCACCCCGGCACGAGAGGCGGCCAGCACGGTGCCGGCGGCGGGGGGGGGACACGCTGGCTCTGCCCTGGCCGCGGGCTCAAGCGGTGCAGACACTGGGGGGGGCGGCTGGGGACCAGAGCTGCTGGCGGTGCATCGCCGGGTGCCGGGGTTTAGTATTTTCGTGGCAGAGAGGAAATGCTGCTGTGGCGGGGAAGGCAGGCAGCCCGGGCGCAGGAACAAAACGGGCCACTTACGGGAGAGAGTGACTTATCGAGACTTTCCGTACTCGAGGAGAGCTCCTGGGAAACGGAGGAAAGGGGGTTTGTTGGCAGTTTTGGGTGGTGGTGTTTGTTTAAAAGGAGAGAGAGGAAGGAGGGAGAGGGGGAGAAAAAGCAATAGTTTAGCTCCAGGTTCACAACCATCACTTTTCATTTAATTTTTTTTTTTTTTCCCCCATCCCGTCATAATTTTGCTGCCTTTTTCTCTTGGCTGGGAAGCGGCACCTACGCCGGCACGTGCCGCTTCCAGGGTCACACGACAATCTCATGGATCTAACCTGGAGCCTCCCCTGGCCGCGGCCGCTCATGGTGGTACCAAACGGGGAGCAGGGCTCAACGGCAGATCCTAGCGCTAAATGCCTGTAAAACCCTCAGATTTTTCCCCATTTACAGCCTTTAAAATATTCTTCTACCCCAGAAGTGTAACTGAGGTCTCGGCTCTGACTTTCTTGGCCCAAAGCAGCTGCAGAGACGGGAGCTGCTCAGGCGGGCAGGGATGCTCGTGCTGCCCCGCGACCAGCCTCTCTCCATCAACAAACACCTTTATTCTTCTCCCTTGCACTCTGATTTAGCCTCCGTTTTCAGCAGATAAAATTAATCCCACGGAAACTGTCCTAAAGATTAAAAAAACCCAACAATTAAACTATTGTCAAGTTGACGAGACCGTTTCATCAGCGGAGGGGTGGTTTTACGAAGCGACATCCCTGTGTGGCCAAGCAAACCTCCGGTACCACGAGCACAAGCCACCGACCACGTATCCCTGCGGCCACCAAAAGCCACCCCGTGCGGCCACCTGACCAGCGATTTCCATCTCTACCCCAACCATCCCATGATTTCAGCAGCACCGCACTTAGAGCCCGAAAATCCATTATTTTCATGCCAAGAAGAGCTAAAACGGAGCTTCACGCCCTTGAGACTGCTGTGTAATTGGTTTTAAAATTCGCTTCCCAAAAAGAAACAAACAGGTCTGGGTTTAGTATGTTAATTACAGGGATACGTTAATTCCAGCAGGCTCAGTCTCACCCTAAGAAATAACAGCGTTGGCATTAATCGCTTCCGTGTGACCACACACAAACCCCAACAGCGCTGAGACCCCACAAGCCTCACCAAGAAAAAAAATACCTGGAGCCTGGAGGCTGCCGTGGGCTCAAGCCGCTGCCTTCCTTCCCAGGCACTCACTGGGTCTTAAATCAAGGTATTTTGGGGTCAGAGTTTCGCGTTTTGCTGCAAATAACACATGTCTAACCAGGAGATCAGCCACGGGATCAGGCTGCGGGACGGAGCCGTCGGGAGGTGAGTGAAAAGCTTTTAAAAACACCATCGTGCCACGCTTGCCCGTAGGCACAACGAGAGCCGCCACCTCAAACCCAACGACCGGACGCGCTTCGCCCAGTTCAACTCCCGTTAAAATAAACACGATTTTGGAAGCTCATCTCGCAGCACCCAGCCGTCCTCCGCCGTGAGGCACCTCTCACCCACGACCGGCTGCTCCCCCTCCACCTCGGGCAGCCACGACGCCGGCGCCTGCCGAGCTGAGCCGGGGCTGGACCCCGTCCCTGGTACATTTTTGAGCACAGCCTATTCCACTAAAGCCGTGCCAGTCTGCAACGATCAGGGGAGAATTTTCCAATTCCTCTCAGATTTAGGACCTGAGCTCCTCATTTTTATTTCAGTCTTAAATCAAGGTCACACACAACCTGTCCGGCGCAGGAGCGCGCCCTGTCTACAGCCTCCGCTCCCCGACGGCTTTGCGAGCCGTTAGCTCTTCACTCCCGCTGGAAACCTTTAAAAATTTATTTACCAACTTTATAAAAAAAATTGCTGTCTCTGAAAATCGCAAGCAGAGGAGCTGGAGGCGACCCCCAGGCAGGCATCAGGCAGCTCAGCAAAAGCTGCTGTTAAACCAAAGCCCTTCGGTGAATTTGAGGTGTCAGTGCATTAACCCGCCTAAACGAAGGGTCTGCCTTCAAACGAGGAGGTAATTAGCGCCCAGAAGTACCTGCGGCACCCGAGCAGGAAGAGCCGCGCTCGGGGCAGCACCCGCAGGAGCCTCCCCGCGGAGACGGGGGCGCCGCGAACCGGCCGCGTTAAGTCCCGCTGCCGTATCCGAACCCCCCCGCAGACCCGCGGCTCGAGCCGTCAACGCTTTGCTCTTCCCCAGGACAACCCGCAGCGGCCGCGGTCCGACGCCGAGCTTCCAGCTCGCGGGAGCCCCCAACCCGCCACCGCGGGCTCTGAGCTCCCGAGGGCACCCGCGCCGGGATTTCGCCGGTTCCTCCGGCTGCGGCACAACGAGGCCAGGGCCGGGCTGGAGGTGCCGGGAAGCCGCGTGCTGCCGCCCCGGCGGCCTCGCGCCGTCGCGCAGACAATGAGCCAGAGGCGGCTCGGGGAGGGGGGGCCAAGGCGGGTTCTGCTCCGGGTCTGTCCCCGAGCCGCACGCAGGCGGAGCGCGGCCGTCGCCTGTTTAACCTCCTCTCGGGGGAGGGCCCGGAATCTGCTGCGGCTCAGATCGCCGGCTCGCCACGCCGGGCGTGAGCGACAAAACCTGCTCGCAGCACGAGGCCTGGCTCCGGAGAACAGGAATAACCAACTTGGAGGGGGAATTCAGCGCATCTTATTTTTCTGCTTAGCGTCTAACCCTCTGGCATAATCTCAGCAGCTCCGGACACGTTCAGAGCCGGTTCCTCCGCACCTGCCTGCGCTTCCAGCAACATCACTTCACGGGCAGCTTCACTCCCCAACTCTGAAGGACGGCGAGGTGCAGGGCAGGAAAAGCTGGGGCAGAGCTTGGCCTAAACCCACCTGCTTCACCCCAAGGACGTGGCTGCAGCAGGACCCACTGCAGCCCCCCAGGGCCTCGGTCATTCCCTATTTCCCCACGTTCCCGGCAGCACGGCTCTGCCCCGGGACACAGCGGGGCAACCGGACCCACTGGCCACCCAAGGAAAGACATTTTCGGGGTCGCTATTCAGTATTTGATGATTTCCCCAGAGAGGTCAGGTAGTTTTACAGCAGCCAGGCAGCAAACTGTAATAAAAAAGTGCAACAGGGAGCAGCTGGCTGCGCGAGCAGACCTCGCGAAGTTTGGGTTCCTCCAGATGCATCTGACGTCCCCCAAACCGTCCTCCCCCCACAACAGCTCCAGCCACCCCAAGGCTTCCTGCGACACCTCGACACCTCACACGTCCCCTTGTCGGGGACCTGGGGGGCGGCTTCGGCTCGGGACATGCTGGCTGGCATCAGCGAGGGGCACAAACCTCCACAAAGCAGCTAATTCGGTAAAACATAAAGAAACATGGCATGTTTCTGGCTTCTCCTCTCTGCAACATTTGGTTGATGCCTCAAAATTTGCTGCTGGAGGAGACCAGGATCGCACGAGACCCATTTTTCCGGGAAACCGGGCTGGAAGGAGCGGGAAAACGAACCACATTCAAAGGGTGCCAGCAGCACGACTCCTCTCCCTTGCAAACTCGACATATGGATGAGCCGTTTGCCAAGCGCGGGCAAGTTTCCAGATCTGTCACTCGGGAAACAAGAAGCCTTGAACGTTGAGTACCCTGGGCTCAGCCGAGATGTAGGTGCAACGCGGCGTTTCCAGCCGGTCGTGGCCATCGCCGGCTCTCTGCCCTTCACCCATCGCTCCGCCCTGCGCCGGGGACAAGGCTCATCCACCGCCACCATCTCGGCAGGGTTTGCTTTGGGGTTTTAAGGCTAAAATTCTTGGTCTTTCTTAAGATGTAGGAACATTCAGCACAAGTTTCTACCCAGTAAACACGTACCGTCACACCAATAAAAATAACCTCATCTCTTTGTAAAGCAGCAGCTCGGCACGCTTTGGCCTGACATCGCTTTCCACCAGTCAGGAAGGCGTGGGCTCCGTCCTACTGGCTGGAGACTCTGCTCAGCTAAGGCAGGTATTACGGATGGCAGTGGTTCGTATCTTTAAAGATAATCTAAAATCAAGACAGCTCTCGAGAGGCAAACGCCTCACCAGCACTGCTTGTGTTACGGGGAAATGCGGAAGTTTTAGCTAAAAGCCATCAACTGGGTGCCCGGAGGAGTCAGGCTTTGCAGCCTGAGCGACTGCTGTCACCGGGGCCATGTGGCTGCAGGCAGGCAGAGGAACCCCACCAAATCCAAAGGGACGATGCAGAAAAGATACAAAACCTCCCAAGTCAGAGCTGGCCGTGCAGCGCCGCCCTCGCAGCGGTTTGCCACGACAGCATCGAGACCGATTCTGCGGCAGCCATGCTGCTCTTATCGCGGCGGGGAAACAAGCTCTGCCAGAAAACGCACCTTCGCCGGTGCTGCTGGGGGTGCAGTTCCAGGGGTAAAAGGCCAATGCTCCTCCACACCCCGACTGGCAAAGGCAGGGTGGGGACGGGGGCTAAAAAGTGAAAGACCAGGGTCAGATGTGTTGGGCAACCTCGAATAAAAAGCAGCTTTGAAATCCAGAAGTCGCCTGCGAGCGCACACACACCCTCTGATAAGCGAATCCGTGCAGAAACACAGACGTAAACAGATTTGCATATAAACCCTCACTGCCGTTTCTCAAGAGAACGCTGATGCTGCTGTTAAAAAAAATAAACCCCCGCGCCGTGGGCAGCGCTCGCGTCGCGTGAAAGCTTTGCTCTTCCTCCACCACCACCCACACGCCGTGGCCCCGAGTTAACAGCGAGGCGCTGGCATTTAAGCAGCTGCCATTTCCAGCGCTCCCTTCCCGGCAGCCAGCCTAGATTCTTAACTGATTATTCAATTAGCAGTTTTCTAATTAAAATTTTTTTTACTTGACTAGTAGAACCAGTTCAGCCAAACACCTCGGTTCGCATGGAGACACAAGTCTGCCCGGCTCCTCGGCCACCAGCCCGGCTCTGAGCAGGCGCTGGCTGCAGGCTCGCAGCTAAAGCAAGCCGTTCCCATTTAAAAATAGCTGGCTTCAATCCAGTTGGTCAAAAAAAATAATAAAAAAAGCTGGTTTTCCCCCCCTGCTCTGCCTATTTTGAACCTTGATCTGAGCTCCTGAAGGGATCTGAGGGATGAGCCACCCCTCTCCAGGCAGTCGCTCTGATTTATTCTTCCCACCTCTGTGGCTTCAGGAGTTGAAACGCTGGTGGGAGGCAGAGCGGGGGCACGGGGAGCATCCTCCCTGTTCCATCCAGGTGCAAAGTCTCAGCCATAAAGTTTGAGGCATCCGCCCTAATATTAAAATTTCTTAAGCTCCGGGACTCGCCACCTCGGCCCCAGATTTCTCAGCACCCTGCGCTGCTCCCTGCCACGCTGGCAGGGCCGCCGGGGTCACGCCGGGGAGCGCGGCTCGTGGGGGAGATAAAGGGCCACGTATCGGCGACTGGGGCGAAGCCCGGCCTGCCAGAGAGGAAAACTGGGGAGTGAGAGCGCTCACAACCAGCCTCGGCTTCAACTCGGAGCGCAGGGTTTCACCTTTAAAGTGTTTTCCAAAAGCAACAGCCCGTGAGAAGGGCGAAGGGGCGCACAGAGCAGCGCGCTCACCCCCCAAAATGCCAATTCAGCCAAGCCCCAGCTCGGGGGGTGCAGAGCCCGGGGGGCCTCGTCCATCCCTGCAGAGGTGGGGAGATGAGAGCAGGGAACTGGGGAGGGGTTAAGGTGCCGGGAGGAACCAGAGGCATTTGCTGCAGAGGCAGCACAACCTGTTTGTGCAACAAACCCCCCGGGGCGGACGCTGGCGAGGCCTCGCTGCACCTCTACAGCAAAGCCTGTCGGTTTACGGAGGAGGTGTTATCAAAAACCAACCTCCCCGGAGCCAGCAAGGCCTGAGGTTTGTAGAGCTCGCTAAAACGGAGGCGATCAGTCACCAGACAACTCTCTCTGCTCCCAGCTCAGCCCTCCCTCACCCCAGCAGGTATCTCCAGGCTGGATCAAGGTGTTCCTGGCAGCCCGGCCCAGCCACCAACAGTTTTACTGACATTTAAGCAGCAGCTCTGCCCTGGGTGAGGTTCTGTTTCCAGGTCGCTGCCTGCAGCCCTGCCGAGACCCCGGGGAGCCGGGCACGAATGGCCCACCCGTGGCCAGTTTCCAGCCGGGTTTCACCAGCCCCCCCAGCCCAGCCCCACCGTGTTCGTGCCCAGGACCGACTCAGCAGCATCACTGCTGGCAGGGGCAGGACCAGCTCGTGCCACAGGCAGCGAGGGACCCATCTTAGAGCTTTAACGTTTACACAGGCAAGAAAGAAGCAAAGCACCTCCAGGGCACAGCGCTGGGATGGCAACCTGTCCCCGTGCCCACAGCACGGGGATCCCGGCCACGGCCCGTCCTTGCGGCGTCCCAGCGGAGCGCGCAGCCCGGACACCCACCAGCACACCTCGGACCAGCGCCCGCAGCGGAACGCTGACCGGTGCTCCCTGCCCCAGCGTCGGGTTACGGCAAGTTCCTCCCCTCCAGGTCTCAAGTTGCTCAGGTGGAAAATTCAGTGCGGAGCAGCCGCAGCACATTTAATCCACCCTTTGTCTGTAAGTGGATCAAAGAATGGGGCACACCTGGACACCAGCAAAACACAACCCCCACCCTGGAAACCGGGGCTGGAAGAAAGGCTGAGCCCGTCCGCCCCGGGCCGGAGGGACACAAGACAACGTGAGCTTTGAGCCTGCAGCTTTTCCTTTGCAGGCCTCTGTGTTAATTGAAAAGTAACAAATGCAAAATAAATTTATACCATCAGAACCATATCACGGAATCACGTTACAGATGCATAACCCGGTGAGGATTAAAAACCCACAATGCGAACGGCACTTGAAATAAAACCTCTCCTGCCCATTATTATGGTGGTTGCGCAGCATGAAGTGACACCTGGAACGTAAAGACCTCGGCAGGAAGAAATATTCTCTAGAAACAAACTGCCACAGCTGCAGGCGACCGCGGGGGCGAGGACGGATTCGTCCCAGCAGCGACTACTGACTTTGCTAAGAGCCATCCCCCACCACGCTCTAAATAAAAAAAAAAAAAAATGCAGACTTTTTTTTCTTAAGCAGCATTAATACCTGCTTTGGGTCTGACTCAGCTAATCCGGGAACGGCTGGTGTCGGAGGCCCTCGCAGAGGACCTGCAGCAAAGGACAGAGGCACCTTTAAGAGCCTAGAAACAGGGAGGACCTGGCACCGCGCTTCAGGGAAGATGTGGAGCAACGGGCAAAGGTCCAGAGGAGAAATAAAAACCCAGAGGTCTAGAGGAGGTGACCTACGGGAAATGTAACAGAGGCCAAAACTGTTCAGTGGAGGGAAGACTGATGGGAAAATAACCCCAAAATTGTTCAGTGGAGGAAAGACTGATGGGAAAATAACGCAGCCAGACCCAGAGGGGTGCTGCTGAGGAGGGAACATGGTGCCACCACCTCCTCGGCAGAGCTAAAAAGCGGCTTACGAAGGGGAGACGAAGCCTGGATGTGGGAAACCCTGACCAGGAGAAGCCCTGCGCAGGCTGCGGAGCCTCCGGCACGGGCAGAGCTTGCAGGACATTTCCACAAGTCCTGCAGGGATGGGTGGGCCATCCTCCTCCTCCGGGACTGACCCTGGGCCCGGCTGATTTGGCTCCATCCGCAGCAGCCGACGAGTTCTCCGTGTTCACACACCAGCCCCACGCTGGCAGCGCACGGGAACGCGGCGTTAGCAACACGGAGAGCTGAAGAAATGTCATGTTTTACCCCCAGCTGGGCTGTACCCGGCTTTTTTCATTAAAAAGACTGGAAAGAGAGATGCGCAGTCGAACGCTGGACGAGTTTGCAGGCCGAGGCCAACGCAAGAGCAGGCGCTGCAGGCAGCGCTCGGTAAGGACGTTCGAGCATCGCAGCCTTCCCCAATCCAGACGAACGACTTCTGGCTTTTACATTTTGCAATTTTTTTTCGAAGAGAGAAACAGAAGTTTCTCGGGAGGCACAGCAGGAGTGGGTTCCCGACCCACGGCTCGATGGCACGGACGCTGGCAGCAGAGACACAACAGCATAAAGGGAATAAAGTAACTCCCAGAGGAGCAGACATGAGATTTTAATGCTGTAAAATCTCCAGTTTGAGAAAGTCTGGGGAACAAGCTACAGCTGACCCAGCACACCACAATTCAGACATCTGCGGGCTTCCTGGACCAAGCAACTTGTAGATTAAAGTAGATTAAAGTAGTGAATTCCAGAATTTGCTGGAATTTACCCCAGACTTCCCGGCCCCACCACCACCTGGCCAGCTCCAGGGAAGCAGCTTATCGCAGGGGATCGCTGATTTCAAACAGGAGGCAATAACAGCACTTAAAATAATACAGGTCCAGGAAGCTGGCGGGGGCTATTCGGAGGCCAGGGAAGTTCTTACGGCGCCTGGAGTATCCCTGTTGCCGTGCACCGTTTACAGCTTGCCCGGCCTCTGGATCAAAACACGTTTCAAACGCTGCCAAGAGAAACTCTGCAGCGCTGCTTTCATCCATCATTTATGTAAAGCTTCGGTTTCCATTATTCAAGAAGCTGCAGCCAGCGTGAGCAGAGGCCTCGGCGCGTCCTGCTCTCCACCAGCCGGTTGTTTTCCATCGAGCAGCCGATGGGCTGAGACATGAAAGATTCATTTACCCATCGGCAAATGCCACGACCCCGGCTCCCGGCTGGGTTTTCACCCAAGAACTGCGGGGAGCAGGACAGGGCGGTTTTAACTTGAAACCAACCCAGACAACTGCTGCTTCACACCTCCAAACCCTCCTTCAAATCCGTATCCAAAGGAGCCTTCCCCAAACCCGGCAGACGGGTAGAAGACCACGCAGCCCCCTCCAACGATTCACAACCCCGGGCGGAGCTGAGGGAAAGGGGGAATATCTCAGGCAAGGCAGGAAAGCCAAGAAATGCTCCACCGTTACGAAAACAGTCACGAGATCTCGAATGTCTAGACGGAGCCGCGGGGAAGGCGGCTTTCCAGGTCTCATCCACACGAGGCACAGGGATGACCCAGAAAAGGAGCTGGGCAAACGGCTGCCGAAGCCCCGCCGGGACCCAACCTTTGCTACTGTGGTTTTACGAGCCATTTCCAAGCCCGCTGAGCCATCCCCGCTGGAGAGGTGAACCACCTCCCCGGGGGAGTGTTTCAACTTCTTAACTCCTGGAAGAGATGCTGCTTTTCTCCGATCTGGTTAGCACTGCTCATAAAATCTGCATTTAGCACCAGCTCACCTCCTCCGTCCTCCCCTCCCGCTCGGCATTCCCACCTCAGCCCTGCATTTCTCACCATCTCAGGCTGATGCTCACGCTAAAAACCATCAGCCCTTCTAAACAAAGCAGCAAAATAAAAAAATTCCATTTCCAGCTCTTTTCCCCCCAGCCTTGCGTCCCCGCTACCAAGGGTGCTGCTCATCCTTCTGCTCCGAAAGTCTCCGTGTCAGCAGACGTGTGAAATGAATAATCTGCATTTTCTTTGGGAGAAATCCTGCTCAAGCAAAACCACTCTCCAGCGAGCACCGACACAGCAGCTCAGCCCCAAAGCCAAAGCAACTTTGTGCCGATAACTTTCTGACACTTAAACCAAACGCCACGAAGCCCGCGGGAGCTATTTGGGTTTGGAAGACACGTCCCGCGCACACGCCCGAGTTCACCTGTTTAATTGCCGTTTGCTTTGGCATTAAACCGCATCAGCGCCCAACCCTGGAAACTGGAAGCGTCCCCTCTGCTTCCAGCCCCTCCAGCAGGGAAAGCCCAGCTCTCCACCGCCTCGGAGCTGCGGAAAGACGACGGAAATCCAAAGCAGAGCTCGGCACGGGACGGCAGCCACGGACTCTCGGCCCTACGGCCAGGAGGGTGCGTGCACCAGAGGCTCGTTTTGGCCAGGGCACTGGGACGCCGGAGCTGATGGGATTTACCTCCTCCTGCTCCCAGCTCCCAGCTGCCCAGGGCCTTTTCCACCCGCGAATAAACCTCATCGTTGCTAAATCTGAACAAGTCAGGACAAGGAGGAAATCAGGTTTCCAGCAGCGATCAGATGGCTGCAGATTGCAAAACGGAGACACTGGCCGAGGTGCCCAAACCGTGTGGGAATTGAGCAGCGTAGGAAGCGACTCAGCCCTCCTGACCCAGCTTTCTGCCTTACCTTGAAGCCATCGAACGCCCTCCCTCCCCCTCGCACCCAGAAACCTCCCCTCTGGAGTCCCGGCACCCTCAAGTGACCCACCAGCACCTGTCAGTTTGCTTAGAGACACGGGAATCAAAACTTCAATCATTTGCAGCAACTAGGACAAAAAAGCTGCGGTAAAGGAGGAGCCACGAGATGAGAACCGACCGCCCGAGCTCGGCCCCGGGGCCATCCCTTCCCAGGCAGGCTGAGCCCTGGAGAGCCCCGGCATTACCTCCTCCTCGCTCTCGACTTTGGGATTGCTGGCTGTGCGCTTCAGATTGCTGCTCAGGCTGATGGTAACGGTGGCGTCCGACTTGGACCTCTGGTGAGTCCTTTTGGAAGGAGACAGCCCCGTATCGGGCGCCGGGCTCAGCGACGGCAGCTCCCTCTTCTTGTAAGCTGGTTTCAACTCGTCCGAGAGGATGAGTTTCCGCAGCTTGGTCCCGCGGGAGTGTCGCTGAGTGGAGATGTGCATGTCCGAGGAGTAGGCGCCCAGCAGCAGGGCACACTGCAGGGAGAAGTTGATGCTCTGCCGGCAGCGGTGCACGATGTAGGGCTTGATCGCATCCCCCACGTCCTCGTCCATGTGAATGTACATGTTCAGCAGCTGAGGCAGGTAGAAGTCCACTTCTTCGTTCCTAAAGCAGAACAACCTATTCCCAATGTAAGCCTGCACACCAGGTTCCTTTGAATTGTACAAGTATGAAATGGCCATGGAGATATCAAAGAGTTTGGATTCAAAGAGCCGGAGGAGCCAGGACTGCTTAGCAGAGTTATTCTTCTGCCGCTTCCGGGCGGTTTTCACCGTGTTGGCCGTGGTCTCGTCCTCCTCCTGGATCTTAGAGGCCGTGCCAGGCGGATCGTCCAAGCACTTGATTTCACAGCCCTCCCCAATGTCTCCGTTGGCCAAATCCACCGCGGTCCGTGGGGCTCGCTCGGCCTCGCCGCCATCGGCCGGTTTCAGTAAGCTGTCGGAGGAGACGCCGTGCATCAACTTGACCTTCTCCAGGACCTCTTCGCAGGCTTTCTTCGCCACCTCGGGATCGATGACTGCCAGCTCCCCGACGCCTTCCGTGATGACGCTGAGCGACGTCCCGCCATTCCCCTGGGGCGCTGAGCCGGGCGCCTGCTCCAAGCCTGTCCCTCGGGCTGGGTCTCCAACAGAGTCTCCCATAGCAGTGGCGGGTCTGCGCACCTCAAAGCTGAAAGGAAAACGAGACAAAAAAAACAAAAAAAAAGAGTCAGGGACACAACCTGAAGAGGAGACCTGCTGCCAGCCCGGAGGTGGGAAAACAGGAATCCGCGCTGGGACACACCTCAAGGGAAACCGAGCGGCGAGACGAGGTTTGGTGCAAACCTGTTCAAAAAGCCTTTGTCTAGAGGGGGAAGGTGTCCCAAGGCAACTCACGCAACGCAAGCTGGCCCGGCGCAACGCCCGGCCAGTCCCGCTGGGTTTTAAAGGTCTTCTCGGTGCCCCTTCCACTCAAGACTTGGGAGCCGTGAGCATCTATCAGCCATTACACAAAATTTCCCTGTTACCATGACGATAAATAAAACTGAGCAAGCCAAAAGGAGAAAGAGAGAGGGGGGAAAAAAAGAAATAACCAGGTTGCTTTATGGTCTCCACCTCAGCGGAGTTCTGCAAGGCTTGGGCTTGGAGGGCCACAGGCTGGGCGGACCCAGTGGCCCTGCTCCTTGCGGAGATGATGAAGTTTATCCCTCGTGCTCAGCTTTTGCTCATTTAACCTCCCTCCGGGACAGAGAGCGACGGCAGCACACGGCGCCCCGATGGCGAAATCCTCCGCCGGTGCCGGGCGATGGGCGAGCAGAGAGCCGGAGCAAGAACCAAGTTTGTTGCAACAAGGTCCCTGTTTTCAAAGTCCAGACACTACTGCCCAGATTCCGCATCCTCACCAACGATCAGCACTTAATTACGGCTTAAAAATAAGATAAATGAAGGATTGAGCGCACTTCCTGGTTTGCCATCGCGATAAAAAGAGCAGCGGTGCCTCTCTATAGATAACCAGCAAGAATAGAGAAGGCCAGTGCCAAGTGAAATCGTCCTCTAAAAATAAAATAAGGCACTCTATTCAATCTAACATCATTACTGCGGCTCTGACTGCTTCCCTTTATTGCTCATACGCTACAACAAGACAGCTCGTGATCAGCAGAAGGGCACAATGCCTTTTACAAACGTTAAGCACTGCAAGCAGATTGCCAATTCCCTCCTGCTTTTCACGTCCAGCACGGTGGAAAAAATTACTGTCTTTGGAAAAGAAGTTCACTGAACCATTTTCTGCCTGTCGGTTCCCCCAACGACCCCCAGACCGTTTTGCCCACAGAGGCTGCGCCGGTGGGTTCTTGCAACGAGATATTTCCCCGTTAATTTAATGACCTTGTTTTCTGTTTATTTTTACAAGCGATTACAGCTCCCGACGCGGGAGAAAGGGGCGAGGAAACCCACGGCGTTTCTGAAAATTCCAACCGAGTAAAAACGAGGTCGGCGTGTCCAGATGCGAGCGCCGCTTCCCAGAGACCGGCTTCCTCCTCTTGTTTTCAAAGCACTTAAGCTCTAACTACGAGGTGAAAAAAGCCTGACCAAAGTTCAGCAGTCTGAGCGATATGAATAGCATCTTTCACCCCGTCCGCACGGCAGCAACACACAACGTTTTCCTCTGTGCTTGCCATTCCCTTCGGTACAAATCCCGCATGCTTCAAATATTTGTGGTCATTAGATCCTAAAGACCCTGCGAGCTGAAGGAAGTTGTTTTTCCTTCTTAGTGAGCCCAGCCTTGCCCCACAAAAATCCAGACGATCTAATTTTTAAATTAACACCACACCGGCAAAACGGAGATCCTTCGGCGTAACTCGGCGCGGCGGGATTTGAAGAGGCACGGAGTGGGGCCGGGTCCAAGGCAGAGTCGCAGAGAGCTCTGCTCGTGCCAGCACTCCCAGGGTCCTTCAAGCGTGCACAGAAAGACAACTGGGATGACAAACTGATGGAAAATTAAAAAAAAATTACCGGTGGCATCTGCAGGAGCCCCAGACGCGGCTCCGCAGTCACACGCCGGGGGCAGAAGCGCCTGCGATCACGGGCGGCTTGGTTGCCCGCAGAGGGCTTTCCGAGCCCCGACTGGTTTATCCGCCGCAGGGAAACGCTTTTGACGTCCTCCTCGCTGGGCTGTACAGGGAGAAAAAGCCCGGAGGGTCCCAGTAAACCTCCCTCCCCATCAACACGGGGCGTGCAGGTGAAGCCTGGTGCAGCGTGACGGCGCACGCTGCAGTTCTGGGCGTTAAACCTCCTCCACGTCCGCGGGAGAGGCTGGACCCGACCCGACCTACTCACGCAAGGTATCCCGATGACTCCGAGGCGCCCGCGGCGCGAGCGGAGCCGCTCCCAAACGCCCCGATCCTTCGGCACCTTCGTGCGGCCGGCGAGGCCCGGAGGGGCCCCGTGCACCGGCCCCGCACCGCGGAGGCACCGGCCGGCCAGAGCTCGCAACTGCTGAGTGGGTTAAACTTGGATTAAGGAACTGCGCAAGATAAATCCACCCACGGGCCTGCGGGGTTACCTCCGCGCCGCAGGCACGGCTTTGAAATCCATGCGTTGCCTTTTTTTTTTGTTTTTAAATCCGCGCACTGCTTTTTTTCATTATTATTTTGCTCTTCAGCCCCACCCCCCCGACACTTACACAGCCACCTTCCTGGGTGACATCCCGGGGCCGCCCGGAGCCCGCCAAGGACACGTCTCCACTCCTAAAGCTCCCTAAAATCCCAGCGAGGGAATTCACCCCCCACCGCCCGCACCTCTCCGCGTTTTTCCGTGACTCACACTTGTTAAATGTATCACAACGCACTATTTACCTCTCGAGGCTCAGCATAACTCCCCTATTCCAAATCGCTGGTCTCAACAGGGATAAAAACCCCATCAGCTGCACACAATGAAGCAATCCAGTCTGGAAAACAGGCTGAGCTGAATTCATGTGGCTCATCCTCCACCCACAGCCATAACGGGCCAAGTCTCTCTCTGGTGGAACGGCCCTGAAGTCGGTGATTAAATACGAAATAAAGGGAAGCCCCTATTAGCACAGAAACTACCGACGGAGCAGCCGCGTGTCGGGGCAGCGATTCGAGAGCACGGTTCCGTCGGGAAGGGACAAAAGCCGAGGGAGATCTACAGGAACAGAGCTGGGGCTTTACAGGAAAAAAAAGTCTCGCTCCTGCCTGACTTGAATAAGAAATATTAGCCCTGGCAAACAACCAGGAGGACAGGATGAAGCCTCACCAAGACATCTGGTCTCTATTACGCTGCATTACTTTTTGTTTTGCTCAGCACTGACGGCCTCCGACATCTCGCTGTGCCTTCGGGAAGGCCACAGGAGTCGGGATGGGGGCAGAAAACATCGCAGCGGCGCCGGGGGCCGGAGGAGGACGTCCTGTGGGTGCCCCTCACCCCGCTAAGGGGAAAGCCCTTGCTCCCCGGAAAGCCCCTCCGGACCCGCTGCGAACAGAGTGACTCAGTGCAACTTAGGAGCTGACAGCTGAGGGGTTGGGGAAACTGAGGCACAAAGGGTCTGGGAGTGACGCAGCGCACGCGGGGGAGACGGGGGCGTGCTGCCAGCACCGCCCAGGCGAGGACAAATAATTCTTCCTGGGGGATGCTGCGCCCTCTTCCAAGTCTGAAACCCCCTTCCAGGAGAGACCCGGCACCGACACGGATGGGCTCCCACCCATTTTTCACACCCGGCTGAAGCAGATTCAACCTCTGCACAGCACAAGGGTCTCACTCTGCTTCAAAAAAAATAAAACGCCAGGTTCCAGACAAACTCTGCCCGTAAACCGCCCCGGCTGCACAGGGGCACTGCTGGGCAACTTGTCTCTCAGGGAGCAGCACCGCTTCCATCTCGAAGGACACACAACATGGAGCAAATGGCAGAGGGAGAGCAAAAAAGGTGAATTTTCAGGGAAAAGGGCAACGAGAGGCCATGAGACAGCGACTGAGCGATCGCTGGCACCGCAGACAGACGGGACGGGCTCCTCCATCCAACGCAAGCGCCACACGTCCGGCCTCGGGACGGAGCCGCCCCCGGGAGCCTTCGCTTGGGCAGCAGCAGCACGAGCAGAGGACAAGTTCAGCTCCTCTCGGCTGAATCGGTGCCTCAAACCGGGACGTCAAAGCCCCCACCCACTGGACCAGCGGTTTTCTTAACAAAACAGCAGTTACAAGCACCGTTCTGCTGGAAGAAACAGCATCAGCTAAAGGAACCGCCGCGGGCGGCCTGAGCTCGCGCCTCACGGCTCCTAAAACCCATCCCGGTGCCCGGCCCCACGGCGGGGCTCACCGACTGCCCGGCACCGCTCGGCAGCTCCGGCAGGACGGGACCCAGGAGCGCTCTGCTCCGGCTCAGCCCCTCCAAGATGCTGGAAGGACTCTGCATCCCGGTGCCGAGTTGTATTGGGCCAAGCCAGCGCATCCGAAACAGCAACAACCGCAGGGCTCGCACAGCGCAGCACGACTCGCCCCTAAGCCTGGAATAAAACGAAAGCCACGCTGCAAGGACGCAGCAGGAGGATGACGAACCACACGACGCATCAAAGAACGGCTCCCAGCACTCCTCGGCCTCTTGGCTCCTTAAGGGAGATGCTGCTAACTCCCTACTCCCAACGTCCATCCGCGTCAAACTATTTATGATTTGTCTCCGTGGCATCTTTCCTAGGAAGCTGTTCCGCCTCCCGCGCTGCAGAGGGGACGGAGGCGCAGGGAAGAGGAAGAGCCGCAGCCTGACAACCCCCAAACCGCACCGCCAGCACTTCCGTCGTTCCTTCCTCCTCCACAAATGATACAGCCCCACGGGAAGGAGTTAAATCCAGTGATTTACTTATAAATTAACTTCCCCATTTAAAAAAAAATAATAGCGAGAGCACTAGAATCCCTCTCACCTCTGAGCGTCGCTGAGAAGCGCCCCAGCCCCGCGGAGGTTTCCCCGGCTGCAGCAGGCGGGTCGCCCTTCGCAAACCCACCCCGCACATACCACAGCTGCGCCTCATCCCACACGTTACTCACACAAACACATCCAACCTTTTGTCCTCTTCCCTCGCACCTCTCCGCCCCTGAGGAGCGTTAATTAGAATCTGAGCAAGCGAGGACAAACCCTTCCACCCCAGCAACTTGCTTCCGCGCTCACCAAAGCCTCAAGCAAGCCGCGCTGGCACGGCCACCATGGGAAGTTTCCTCCTCCCAGTCATCACAAGGTACTTTGCACCCGAACGTTCCCACACTCGTTTATATATGCAAATTCACTATTTCAAGTTGCTGTTGTTACCCACAGTCATGTCTGAGTCTTTCTCTAAAGCGTCACTTGAAATAAGCTGTCTAGATGCGACAGAAAATGGAAGGAGGAAAGGCAGGAGCCCACGTCCCCGGCGCGGACTCCACGAGCTGCCAAGCCAAGCGCAGACCCCGAGCTGCGTGTTGACAAATCGCCTGTGATTTAGGGAGCCCGCGACTGCGGCACAGACCGAAATCCCGCTCGGATTTCCAAGCAAGAACTCAGAGACTATTCTCCGCACCGAGCAGAGCCCCCGGCCCGGGGCTGACTCTGCGGGAGCAGATCCCTTGGCAGTCGAGGGCGGCCCCCGGCGCGGCCGCCGCTTCGCGCAGAGAGCGGTGAAGTCCCCGAGGAGAGTTAAAAACCTCAGAGGCGCTGAGAAGCCTCTTGCAGCCAGCGCCGAGAGCAGGACGGCAGCAGCGCTGGGCCAAAGAGCTGGAGAGCGGCGTTTCCACCCAGACCGGCGCCCAGTTAATTCCCCACGCTGCTTCGCAAAGTTTCACCACGGGTTAAGGAGGAGCAGGGGACAGCAGAGGGGGGATTCAGTATCATTGTTATTATTTATCTTGCCTAAAGCTACTACCAGCTCAAAGCAGGAAGTTTCGGGGGGGGAATCATCGCGGGATTACTAACCCCCGGCAAAGCGTATCTCGCAGAACCTCTGCTCGGCAGCCCACCAGCCGAGCGCGTTACATAATATCTCCGGTCTTTAAGTAGATATTTTAGGCAATTACAAAGCACGAGGGGCACCAGATGGCTCCGGGGGGGTTGGCAAAGCCTCCTCAGAAGTGACAGTCTAACGGCGCGGGGAGAACCGGCTGAAAAAGTCTCTGCCCGGGCCCTTGCGACACTGAATCCGGCCGCACCCCCGAGGGGGGCCGCGCTCTGGGGCCGGCCCCGGAGCCCGAGAGGCCGGTGTGTCCCCCCCGCCGGCGCAGCGGGACCGGGGGCTGGCGGAGGTTGTCGCCTGCGTCCCCGGGGACGAGAAGGACAAGCAGCGGTACCTGGGGCGATCCCATCCCGCGCGGCCGCGTCTCCGGTCCGGGATGCCGAGGCACGGGGCAGCGCAGGCGGCTCATCCTGGGCAGCGGCTCCGCGGGGCTCCGGGGACGATCGGCTGCTGCTGAGGGAGGAAGGAACAAAATAAAAAAAAAAAAAGAGGAAAGATGATTTTCCTGCGCGACGAGGCGCTCTCGGCCCGCAAAGCCCCGGCCGCCGGTGCTGGCGAGCCCGGGGCAGGCGGCAGAGGCCCCGGCCAGCCCCGCGCAGCCCCAGGGGGCCCGGCCCAGGGGAAGGAGGCGACAGCTCCCCGGTAAAGGGCGCGGGCCGGCGACCGACCACCCCCTCGCCCCGAGCGGCGGCAGAACCGACCCGGGAGACACCCCCCGCTCCCCGGGGGGGACGGTGCCGCCGCGGCCCGGGCCGGGCGGACGGACGGACGGCTCCGAGGGAGGCCGCGGGGTGCCGGGGAAGACCTCGGGGGACCCAACGCGTCCCGGTGCGGCGCTCACCTGCGCGGGGCCGGGCCGGGGCGGAGCGGAACGGGCCGGGCCGGCGGCGCGGCGGGGGCTGGCGCAGGCCCCGGCGGCCGGGGCTGCCCGCGGCGCCGCCTGACGAGGCGGAAGGACCGGGCCGGCCGCAGCGCCCCCTCCCGGCTCGGCGGCACCCGCGCGGCGGGGGGCGTGGCCTCGGCCTGAGGGGGCGGGGCATGAGCGGAGGGGGCGGGGCCGCGTGGGTTGGCGAAAACCGGCGCTTTTCCCGTCGGAAATCGCCTCCGCCGTCACCCTCTGCCCCCGGGAGCGGAGACCCCCGCGCCGGGCCCGCCGCTGCCCGCACCCCCAGAAGGGAAACTGAGGCACCGCTCCGCGCCCACCCGCCCCCGTGTCCCCTCCCGGTGTCCCGTCCCCATCCCCCCGCCTGTTCGGCACCACCCGCCGCTCCCCCAGGCCACAGCTGGGTCACCCGTGGGGAGGGGTCCCGCCCTCCCCCCCCCGGGGTGTCCACCCGGAGCCACAGACAGGACAGACAGACAGAGTGTTTGCTTTTTAATGGGGGGCGCGGGGGGATGCAGCAGCGGGAACCGTCCCTGCCTGCGTCTGTCCGTCGGGGGGTGGGGTGGGGGGGTCCCCGCCATCTCGGGGGGGACAGGAGTCCCCCGACCCCCCGGCGTCACCCTGGGGGGACCCGGCTTCGTCCAGGCCCCCCTGTGCCACGACTGTCGCCTCCTCCGGTGCCGACTCGCGGCCGCCGGCACCCCTGGCCCCAGCCCGGCCGTCCTGGATGACGCTGACCTGGGCGGGCAGGGAGCCCCCGGGGGGGCTGTCCCCGGGGGGGCTGTCCTCGAGGGGACTGGTGACACCGCCACCGCCGGGCGAGCCCCCACCCTCGGCACCCGCAGCCGGCCCGCGCCGAAGCTCCACCGCCTCCCCCGGGGACCCCCCGCCCCCATCCTCCGGCCTCTTCCGCGGTCGCCCGCGTCGCCGCTTCGGGGGTCCGGCGTCGCCAGCCGGCTCCGGGGGACGCTTGGTGGCCTTGGGGCGTGTCGCGTCCTGGGGGCCGGGACCCTCGCCCCCCCCCGCACTCCGGGGGTTGGTGGGGCTCTCGGCCGCGGGGACGCCCACGCCGGGGAGCAGCACGTTGAGGACGGGGACAGCGGCTTGTTGGCTCAGCAGCCCCGCTGGCCCGTTGGCCCCCGGGGCCAGCCCCAGGGGCAGGGAGGGGGAGGCCGTGCCCACCGGCAGCGGCAGGGCCACCTTGACAGTGCCCCCCAGGGGGGCAGCCGTGATTTTGGGCGCCAGGACAGGAGGGGAGGAGCGGATGGCGGCGGGACCGGGCGCTGTGGGTCGCTCCCCCGAGGGGATGCGGGGCAGGAGCAGGGGCAGGCGGGCGACCAGGGCATTCACCTGGGGGCTGTTGGCCGTCCGGGGGGGCTCCGGGGGCTTCTTCTTCTCAGGCCGGGGCGGGCCGGGGGGCTTGGGGCCACCGTCCTTCTTGATCTGCAAGCAGAGAGGTGCTGGCAGGGGGGAGGACATCGTGGCGGAGCCAGGCTGCCTCCCCGAGCGTGCCCCCCCTGGCTGAGTGGGGGGGTCCTAACTCCCCACCCGGCCCCAGTGGGGCCTCACCTGCCCCTGGCTCCTGTCGCCGCTCTCGGAGGGGTCCAGGCCATTCTTCTTCACCGTCGCCGGGGTCCGACTCTCACGGTGGATCTTCTCCGCGCTCTCTGCGGGCGCACAGAAGGTGACAAAGGTGGGGCACATTCCCCCCCCCACCCCCCAGCTCAGCCTCACCATGGAAGGGGACCCTGTCTCCCAAACCCTCTGCGCCCCTCAGGGGTCCGAGTGAGCCCGGGGAGGGGTGAGCGGGGCCCAGGCTCCACCCCACCCACCTGAGACCACCATGGCCATGACCAGGTCTGCGCGGGCCGAGCGGGAGCTGATGATGTGCTGCTGGATGAGGAACTGGGCCACCTCCACGATGTTGTTGAAGGAACGTTTGAGGATCTTCTCGGCCCAGTCGCAGGTCAGGGCGCAGGCCGCCTCCATCACCTCGCTGGTGTAGGACTGCACCAGGTCCGTCAGCTCCGACTGCTGCCGGCGGGACGAGCCATCAGCCCTGCGGCGCCGGACGGGACGTCCCGGCTGCGACCGGGCCCGATCCCAGCGCCACGGGTCCTCGACCACCCTCGGGGAGGCTCCAGGCACAGAGCAGAACCTGCCCCGGAGAGGGAGTCCCTCCACCCCCTGCCTTCCTTAGATCTAACGAGCGAGGAGGTTCGTTAACCCGCCGGCGAAACCCGGAGGCAGGTGAGGACTTACAGTCTCCGTCACTTTGAGGTCCAGGCTGGGCAGGGGAGGCAGGCTGACCACCGTCTTCCTCCGGATCCCGCTGTAGCAGTACGTTTGCCAGGGTTAAGGAGTTTTGCTGCCACACGAACGCGGCCGTGACAGGTCACAGCTCGAAGCGGGGCGGCCACGGGGCTCAGAGCGGGCTCGTCCTGGAGGCGTGACGGCAGCCGGGCTGCCCCTTCTCGGGGCGCTCCCTCCCCGCTGTGAGCTACCCCGAGGGTACGGCAAGGACGGGGCAACTCCTCAGACAACTGAGCTGAGCCTTCAGGAGCCAAAAAAACAGGAACAGAAGCTACAAAATACCACCTCGTACACAGACTTATAAACGGGAGAAGCTGGAGAAGCAGCAGCTCCCCGGGCTGCCCCGGCCGGCCGCGCACGTGCAAGGATATTTCGACTGTCCTCGGCCTCCCAGCCGTCGGGCTTTGATGTTCGGGAAGATCTCCCGGATGATCTTGCCAAAATTGGCGGCGCTCAGAGGGCGGCAGCAGAGGTTATCGCAGTATCGCCTGCGGGGAGAGCGGCGGGTTAAAGCCGTCGAGCCCTTCTCCGGACGCACCAGCCTCCCCCCGCCGACGCGGCTCGTTTCAGGAAGCCCGGGCTGGGCCGGGCCGTTCCCACACAAGCCCGGGTACTCGCCACCCGCCAGGCCGGCCCCTGCGCTCACTTGTAGGCGTCGTAGACGTCCTGCTTGGGCAGGCAGGTGTCCGTGTGCTCTTCCAGGTGGTTCCGGATCCAGTTGCACGCGTGCATGTACTCGGCCGTGCTCAGCGAGCTCAGGTCCAGGCTGCTGCTGCTCCCCCGGGAGCCCCACACAAACATTTCATCAGCAGAGAAGCGGCACAAGCGGGACAGGAGGAGGCGGAGCCGTGGCCATCTGCCCCCTGGCCCCTCACGATCTGTGTCCCCCCCCCACCCTGACAGCCCCTGCTCGCCCAGACGCGGCCCCGCTCGCTCCAGCACCCACCTCTTCTCCCCCAGGCTTGGTCCCGACGGCAGCTGGAGGTAGAGGTAGAGCTTGTCATTGTCTGAAAACTTCTGGACATCTTGCTACGGTCAAAGGGTCCACAGGGAGGGGGAGAACGGACCAGAGACAAAGAAGGGTTAAGGATCCAAAATCAGGAAGAGCTGGTGCAGGCGCCTCTCGTTACCCTCTGAACCGATGGGGCACCGAAACCAGAGCAGGCGGCGCGTGGGGGAACCGGGTAAATGGAGCCGCAGGAGCTGCCCCTCGAGGGGCCTGGACAGGGCTGGGGGGTGGGTGCTCAGGGGTTTCTCGGGGTTAATCCCCACAGCCAGATCCCGACCCGACGGGGAACGGGATCAGGCAAAACCCAGGGTCCGGTTTAGCCGGGAGAGGAGAGATGTGTCAGTGCCCGGCCCTCAGCACGACGCGCTGCGGAGGCTCTCACCAGGATGGCGTCGACTTTGCTCTGCACGGATTTGCTGCGCGGGACGGAGAGAGGAGGTGTTAGTGCCGAGGAGCGGCGTGACCCCGCAGCGCCCAGGGCACCCCTCAACCCGCCCAGCCCCCTGCCACAGCCGCTGCCCAGGGCTCCTGCAGACCCGGGACCCTCCCAGACCCCCCCCCGTGTGCCCCGGGGGACACGGGAGCACCGAGGGCCGAAGGCTGTCTGCACCCACAGCTCTCCCCACGCTCCGGGTCTCCCCGTGCACCCACAACCCCGCTGCAGAGCTGCGCCCTCGACCCTCACCCCAGGGAGAGCAGCGCGGGCGTAAAACCACATCCCAGGGGGTCGCAGCCGACCCTTCTGAGCTCCTGCGACGCCCCAAATTGATTTTGCCCCCGAACCAGGCCCGGGGCTGCGCTCTGTGCTCAGCTCCCGGGGGAGCGAGCGGGACAGGCCTGAGGCCACGCCGCGACGCTTATCCCTGGGGCTGCAAATTAATCAACCTTATCACATTAAGCCACGTTTGGTAAGGCTCAGATGAAGCGGGGGAAAGCGAGCGCCGCCCTTACGAGATGGTGCTGCGCAGCTCCTGCAGCAGCGTGCTCGACTCGGTCGTGCCGCCCCGGGAGCTGCTGGGGGACAAACTTCCCTTTTTGGCGGCGCGGGTGCTCAGCTCGTCAGCCATGGCATCTGGTTCCTGTTGGGAGGGGGAAACCAAAAATTCAATTAAAAACAAAAAAAGGGAAGGTGAACCCTTCGGAGCTGTGGAGCCCCCGCGGGGCAGCCTGGGGAGCGGGACAGGGCAGAGGTGGGTGGCCGGGGGGTTCGGCGCAGCCCGGAACTCGCCCGCCCGCAGCCCCGGTCTGCCCTGGCCCGGGACGTGCCCCGGTCACGAGTCACCGAAGGTCACGGAAATGGCCCCAGCGGTCCCCAGGAGGGGGGTCTCCAGCAGCACAGACTGCGACCGGCCCCGGGTCCCCGACCCCGGGGGTGCTGGGGGGCACCGGGGAGCAGCCCCGGGCCTGCGCAGCCCGGGCCGGGCCGGAGGGGCAGGTCCCCGCAGGCCCGGGGATGCTGGGGGGGACCATGACGGTCCCGGGGCTCCTGGCTGCAAGTCCCCAGGGGCGTGGGGACAGGAGAAGGGGGGTGATGGGGGCGGCGGGAGGGCAGGTCCCCGTGGGGACGGGGACACCGGGAAGGCAGGTCCCCGGGGGGACCGGGACGGGGACAGCGGGAGGGCAGGTCCCCGTGGGACGCGGCTGCCCGGGGCCCCGTGACAACGCAGCCCCGCCGGTGCCGACTGCCGGGGAGGGGGCGGGGGACAGGGACAAGCCGCGTCCCGGACCGGGCAGCACCGGGCCGGGCCCGCCGGGCTCTGGGGACGCCCCGGACCGGACCGCGCCCCCCCCCGCCACCTCCCGCAGCCCGGCGGGCCCGAGGCGCCGCGACCGGCACCCACCTGCGGGCGGCCACAGCCTCGGGCCGGTCCGGGCCGGTTCGGGCCCCGCCACGTGCCGCTGCCCCGCGCGCAACAGGAACCGAAAGTGCTGCGCCCCACCGGGACGCGCCCGCGGGCCCCGCCGGCCGCTTTATTTTCTGATTGGCTGCGGCGCCGCCGGTCTGCCCGGATACTGGGCTCTCCTTTAACGCGATTGGCTGCTCTGGCTTTCCTACCCGGATACAAGCGGGGTCGGTCTCCTGAGTGGCCGCGCCTGAGCTGAAGTCTGCCTAGTAACAGCCTTCTGATTGGTGGGGCGGGAGGAGGAAGCACGAGGGTAAAGGGGTCCCCGTGCGTGCGCGTGCAAGGGGTGCGTGTGCAACGGGTGTGCAAGGGGTGCGTGTGCAACGGGTGTGCAGGCGGTGTGTGCAGCGTGGGGTGCGTGTGCAACGGGTGCGTGTACAAGGGGTTCGTGTGCAAGGGATGTGTGTGCAATGTGTGTGCACGCAGTGTGTGTGCAACAGGTGCGTGTGCAAGGTGTGTGTGTGCAAGGGGTGTGGCGCACACATTCCATCTGCACGTGCAATGCGTGTGCCCGCATGTAGCATACGGGCACGCAGCGTGCACAGTGCGTGTGCAACACGTGCACCGTGTGCGTACGCAGCGTGTCGGCACCGCGTGTGCGCTGCGTGTGCCCGCTGCGTTTACACGTGCGCCGGGGCCGTGCGGTCCCCACACCACACGTGTGTAAGCGTGTGCGGTGCGTGTGCACAGTGCGTGTGTGCACGTGTCACGCGTGTGCGCCGCGGGCGTGTGCTGGGCGTGTGTGCGGGCAGCGGGCGTGAGCCCGTGGTTGTGCCGGAGGCTCCCGCTCCCGCCGTGTAAACCCGATTTGCCTTTTTGGGGGAGAAAACGCTCCCAGCGCGGAAAAGCCGCCTGTTGGGGGTGGGGGTGGGGGTGTCGCGTCCCTCGTTTGGTCAGAAAGCAAAAAAAAGTGTTTTCTGGCTGGCGAGAACAGGTTACAGTCACGACTGATCTGCAGGCGGCAGCTGCCGCCGGGTTTATTGAAGCGAGCGCGGGTCGCCGCAGCCCCGGCGCGGGGGGATTTTGGGGGGCGGCGGCTACAGCCAGATGTCGGAGGTGCAGTCCCCGCCGGGGTAGCGGATCTCGTGCGCCAGGCAGGGCCCGTCGGGCTCCTGCCCAAAGTCCACCAGGAAGGTGGGGTTGGCTGCCAGGCCGCCCCGCGCCGCGTCCACCTCCAGCTGCAGCATGACGGAGCCGTCCCTGCGGGGCGGCCAGAGCGGGGGGCTGGGGGAGACGGACCCCCCCGAGGCGGGGACTGGCCGCTGCCTCCCCCGAGGAGCTGCCAAGGTGGGGTCCCTGAGCTGCGGGGTCCCCCCATCGCCCGCGTTTCTGGGCTCTCACCTGACGAGGTCGGGGTAGAACTGCCTGTCCCAGGCGCTGTAGAGCGACGTGGTGACGTAGAGCCTCTTCCCGTCCAAGCTGAGCTGGATCATCTGGGGTCCCCCCGACACCCTCCTGCCCTGGGAGCGGGCGGAGGAGGGTGCTGGACGGCGGGGACGCCGCCACGTCCATCCCGGGGGATGCAGCGGAGCAGAACCGCGAGGACCCGCGCCCCAGCCCCGCTGCGGTCCCGGGGCGACGCGGAGCTCACCTGGATGACAAAGGGCTCCGGCTGGCTCTGCAGCTCCTCGTCCCCGCACACCGTCACGGGTCCTCCCCGGGTGATGCTGCCACCCAAAAAGATCTGCAAGAGCCCAAAGGTCTGGGTGGCCGAGGCGGCGAGGAGGGGCCGATCCCAGCCACCCCCCAGAGATGCAGGAAAAGCGTCGGGCCACGGCCAGGAGCCCGCTGCCGCCTCACCTGCCCCACCAGCCGGGGCCGGCGGCGGTTGGAGATGTCGTACTGGCGGACGTCGCCGTGCAGCCAGTTGCTGAAGAACAGGAACCTGTCGTCCAGCGAGATGAGGATGTCGGTGATGAAGCCTTGGGGAGGGGACGACAGAGCTGCACGAACCAGCGGCAGCACCGGCAGCGCCCCGGGGAAGCCGGGGAGCCCCTCGGCACCCGCCTCTGCGGGGATGCACCCACCTGGCATGTCCGGGAGGAGCCACCCCTCCACCTTCTTGCTGGGGACTTGGATCACCTTCTCGGCCGCCCAGTCTCCTCGCTGCGGGACAGAGCACGGCCCCGGGGGGCTCAGGGTGCGCGGCAGAGGCAGGATACGGCCCGACGCGGGGCCGGTCGCTGCGTCTGCACGGCCACCACGTCTCTAGGGCTGTAGCTCAGCTGCTCGGGCAGCCACCGCTGGCTCTGGGACCTCAGGAAGGGCTTTGTGGGCAAAAACTTGTCTAATTTTCCAGCCAGATTAGCTGGTTTGGCACAGGATGTTCTCTCTCCTCACCCAATTCGTCATTACGCGTAACAACAGACACCGAGAGGAATACTGCTTGGGCTGTTGTAAATCCACAGCAAAGGTACGAATAAATCTTTATGTTAAATCGTTTCAGCCTAAACTGCTGCGGGCCAGAACAAGTCCTCTGGTGAGATCAGCCCAAGCCCGCTCGTGCTCTGGGGGCAGCGGTGTGTGCGCCGGCGGGGCCCGGAGCCGGGCTGGGGGGACGGGGGGGTGCGGGAAGGGGGATGCCGCGGCTCAGCCAGCCGAGGGGGAGCACCCCCTTGTCCACGCACGCCGGGGGAGCGCGTACCTCGGTCTTGTAGAAGTGGTGGACGGCGCTGCTGATGGTGCAGCCCACGTAGCCCTCGGCGGCGGCGGGGTTGTGCAGGAAGCGGATCTCCAGGGGGGCCGCGTCCTCGCCCACGTCGATGGCCTGGACGTAGGTGTGAGTGGTCCAGTCCCACACGTTGAGGCGGCGTCCGTAGCGCCCTGGGAGGGGGGAGAAGGAGGGGGCAGAGGGGATGCTGCGGGCGCAGGGTCTCAAGGAGAAGGGCTACGGGCTGGGGTGCGTCCTCAGCCCCTGTAGCTCCCCGCAGAGACAGTCCCTGGTCTCAGAAGAGGGTTGGCGTTTGGCCTTCCTGCTGTCCTGCTCAGCATCTCTCTCCTGGAGCATTTAAACAACGGTTTTCTCACCTTTCTTCAGGTCGTTCGGGTCAAACCCGTATCCCAGGCATTTTGGGATGCCCCACTCAGTGCTGATCAGGACGTTATGGCGCGGCTGGTACCAGAAGTCATAACCCATCGGGGGCATCTTGTCCCCCTTCTCCCAGTTCCCCTTGATCTCGAAGGTGTCTCCGTCCAGCAGAATAAAACCGCCTGATGGAAAACCACACCGGTAGGGAGGAAATCATCCAGATTAACAGTTTACGTGTTATAAAACAAGCAGCGACAGACAGATCAGCCCGCTGCAGACCCGGCTGCTGGACTGGGAGACCTGGATGGAGCCTCCGGGACAGCTCTGGGCGTGGGGACTGTTCCTCCTGTCCCCGCGCCCTCTCCCCGGGGGACGGGGGTACCTTTCCCATTGCCGGCCGGGTCTCCCAGGGCGCTGATCATGATTTCCCCGCTGCCCAGGCAGTGGGAGGTGTGGGGGTGGCCCAGGTTGCACTTCCAGAAGACGTCCTCTGCATCGACAACCTGCCGGGAGTTCACAGGCACCGTCACGGCCCCTGTGCGAGGCGGGTGCTCGCTGCGGCGCTGAGCGCAGGCTCACCAGCCCGGTGTTGCCCCGTGGGGTGGCCGGGCAGCTCCTGCCTGACCTCAAGATGGGAATTTCTGTGCAGCCAGAGCGCATGAGCTGGGGCCGAGTGCGTGCAGTCCTGCGTCCCCAGGCGTGCCGGCACACGGGGTGGCTGCTGCGGTCGCCACGAGGAGCTGGCTGCCAGCCTCCGGCCAGGCCCTCGCACACCCAGGCTTGGGGCAAAGCGCATACAGATGCCTGCGGGTCCCTGCGGGACACGTGCTGCAGGCGAGACACGGAGCGTAACCCCGACGGACAGTGCTGCGCCTGGCACCCGGCGTGCCCACGTCCCTCCCACGCGGGGCTAGAGGGAGAACTCAGTATCTGCACATCAGCAGGAGAGCAACCGCCGTCTGCAGCCTTCCTGTACTGTCATCCAGACATCAGGGTCCCGCCAAGCTCTCAAGCTCACCCCAAAGCCTCCTGGCCAAGCTGTCACCACAGGCAGAAGCCGCCATCCCAGTCCTGTAGCCTCCACCGTGCGCCGGCGCCGCCCTCGGGTACCTTGAACAACCTGGGAGCTCGCAGGTCCGTCCCCACGTCCACCACGTAGATGCGGGAGGAGATGAAGCTGGGGAGGATCAGGCGGTTCCGCTTCTTGGTGGCATCCCCGAAGCAGCTGCTGCAGGCGTTCCACCCCGAGTGGTGCAGCTCATCCCCCACGTTGGGCATGGGCAGGCGGTGGATCACCTGCGGGGTCCCGGCCCTGCTCAGACGGGTCTTTGCCGGGCGGCAGGAGCAGGCGGGGGAGCTGGGCGCAGGGCAGAGCCCACTGCAGGGTCGGGGTGCCCCAGGCAAAGCCTCACCCCACAGAGGGGAGCGATGGCACCCGGGGGATCCCAAGGACGGGGCAGGAAGTGGGTTGGACACGCCGGGTAAGCACAGGAAGGCTCAGAGTCATGGGGAGAACCAGACAGGCATCAGCCGTCAGTACTGAGCCAGCAGCTTTGGGGAGCACGAAGGGCGAGCACCCAGCTGGTTCCCGGGTCAGTTTAGTACCAAGAGAAAGCGTTTGGAACCTGGCAATAGTGCGGAGATTCGGGGTTGACATCCACAGTGGCCAGAAAGTCGGGTTTCTTTCTCCCTGTGTTCCTGTAGATGCAGGGCACGTACACAATCTCCTCCCGGGGACCTGCCAAGAGAGAAACGTTGCGTGAGCATCAGCAGAAACCGCCTCTGACAATAAACACCTGGCAGGAGTCTGTGGTCAGCCTGGACCCCCCTCCCGGGGAGCTGGTGTGTTCCCTGTACGGACGGGGCAGTTGGATCTCCACCTCCCTGCCCTACCAGAGGCACCGGGCCAGGCTCTGTCTGGAGGGGGCTGCCTGCAGGGTTCGGGCTTACTCAGATCCCTTGGCCTGGGAAGGGACCCCTGGACCTCAGAGTCCCTGTGGAAGCCCACGGCTTTGGGATCACCCCAGGCCTGCGAGGACACCCCAGCCCTTCCCCAACCCTACCAGTCTCGCGAATCAAACCACATCGTGTCTCGTTTCCATCACATCTACACAGCAGAAGCCGTAAAACCACCTGAGAAGCGCTCGTCAGACTGACGCCCAAGGCAGAAACCCCTGCGCAGTCCCTCAGTCCTGCCGAGCAGGGAACATCTACCGTGACGCAGGAGGTGCCCGTCTGCCGGGCATCCCGCGGGGAAAGGGAGAAGGGCTCTGCCCCAGGGCTGTCCTCGCAGGACACGTCTGCCACGCTCCCTTGCTGCTCCCCACGGCACGGGCGAGCAGCTTTGCTGGGAAATGGCTTCGCTGTGGGGCAGCGCTCAGCCCTCGGGAGCATTCAGACCCCACAGGGTGACCTTATCGCTGCGGAGGTGGAGCTCGCTCTCGGCTGTGTCAGGATAAAGTACTGCCAAAGCGAGGGCTAGTGGGGAAGAACTGGTTTAGGAAATGCTGAGGAAGAGGGAATGGTGGAAAACAGGCACGGAGAGGTGATTTGGACCTTTGGATCTGATCCAAACCAGGTAATAGCTGGCTTGGCAACACAGGCCCTGTGTGAAGCTCCACAGAGCGGTGCCCGTGCAGTCCTGGGTGTGAGCGCAGCTGCCAGAGCTCGAGGGGTCCTGTCCCCGCACCGCAGCGGCACCAAAGCCGGGGAGGGAACGCGGCCACAGAGCTCGTGCACCTCCCGAGGCCTCCGAGGGCCCCCGAGCAGCTCCCCAGCCCCTGCTCCGGAGCCCGACGTCTGCGTGGACGAGCAATTCGGGTGCCAGAGCTGCTCGGCACTGCTGAAGCAACCAGATAGTTCCCGAGGGAACGTGCCAGAGTAGCAGAGCCGACGGGATTTGTGCTATTCCCTATTAATTTCAATCACTGCCCAGCCCTGCCAGCACGCAGGGGTGTGCTGAAGACTCATCTCTTCATTGTTTTCTTGGTTCAAAGCTGTTTCAGGGAGAGGAATCGGGGATCATGAGCAAGCTCCAGAGCTCTCTAAGGTTTCAAGGATGCGTGTGCTAAGCCCTAGAGAAGAGGATTAAGGGAGGGATGGCCAGAGATGATGCATTCACCAGGCTCCCCACATCAGAGCACGGGTGTCGCGGTGCAGCGAGCAGCAAGCAGGATTCTCAGGCAAAGCCCCTGAGGCTGGTTTTTATACAAGGAGGTTTTGTCACGTTGTGATCCCACCATCAGGAGCGGAGTGCAAAGAAAAACCAGCGTGGTCCCCTCTCCCTCCCTGGGTTTAGCTCCAGCCTTGGCAATACAACTGCCTCTGAGAAACCCAACAATCCCGTTTGGTTTTGCAGCAGGAAGCCACAGGTGACTGCGCTGCTGGCTGTGACCCACCCCAAACCACCATAAAACCTGAAAAGGTTTGTTCTGACACCAAGCTGTCATTATGCAATTGATGTTTGGCCTCAGGACAGGCCAGAAGCGAAACCATCGCTTCCCTAACGCTTGCTGGGAGCCTCCTCGGATAATGGAGTTAATTGATAACGCCCTCTTGAAAGCATTGCTCTAATCTTCACCTAAATCACAGGCAGCGCAGGGCTTTTCCCTCCCGCGCTGGGTTGCAGACTTGCCTTTCATCGCGTCCAGAGGCGAGGCGAAGCCAGGACCACACGCTCCACACTTTTCTGCGTTGAGAAGAACAGAAACAAACAGAAATTAGACGACAGCGAGTTCTTTTAATCCCTTTTTGCAAAGGAACCGCTCACTGCACGCTCCCACTCCGTGGCAATGCCCGAGGTGAACCAGGTTGCCCACGTGCATCCAAGTGACCCCCAGAAAGGTTTGGGGCCCAAAAAAGCCAGCGGTGTGTTCCTAGCGCAGACAGGGACACGGCTCAGAGCTGCGTCTCTCCGCTGTGCCTCCCCTCGTGGGGGAGAGGAAGGGGCCATGCCAGGCTCGCGTGGCCTCGGGGAGACGCCGAGAGCTCTGCGCTTCTTCTGCGAGGAGGAGGAGGAGGAGTGGAGGCAGCATGGCCGGGCTGCTGCACCAGGGCTGAGGGAGGGGAGAGGATCCTCCTGGGAGCTGAGCGGGGAGGGAGCATCCCCTCGCTGCGGGGTGAGGAGGGGGATGAGCCCAGGCCCAGGCTCAGCTCTGCGGCTCCTCCCGACCCTCTCTGGGGCGGCTGCGCTTTGCTGCGCCTTGGTTTGGGCTTTGGGGACGTTAATGCAAAACTTTCGCACAGAAAACCCCGTTTCCACCCGGGATGTCCAGTCTGGAGGTGTCAGGCTCCTCGCCAGCCCCCAGCATCACCCCGGGAGTCCCCATCACGCTGCCGCGGGTCTCTGGGGCACTTTGACCCCTGCCAGGCGTTCTGCAAAGGACTTTCATAAAAACTGCTGAGAAAGTTGTCCGTAACGCAGTTGTAAAACAGCTTGTTAGGAAACAACCACCACCACCAAAAGGAGACCCCTTCCCCCCGTTTACGCTGGTGAGCCTGAGGAGAGGGAGGAAACCCCCGGCTGAACCAGACGACTTGGCTTTGCTGCGTCAGCTCCTTCTTTGGTTTTGTTCTTACTTGTTTTATCACTCGTGTCCCTGCTCCCCCAGGGAAACGCTCCCACCCGAAGCACTGAGGAACCCCCTCCAGCTTGCTTCTCCCTTCTCCTTGTACCCCTCCTGCAAAAACAGCCCCTCCAAGGCCAGCCTTTGCGCCGAGGGCTCCCTGCCGTGGTGCAGCTCGCCCCAGCCTGCGCAAGCTGCGGATGAATAACTGAGAGAATAGTCGGGTGGCTTTTAATCATCAGCCTACCGAAATGTTTCCTGGCACTTCCAGCAGCTTGAGACAATAAACCTGGCCAGAGAGAACACCACGTTCATCCCTAGGTTTTTTTTTTCTGTTTTCTGGGTGTCTGAGTAACAAAACCACGAGCCCCAGCTCCCAGGGAGTTTAGGAGGACCCAGGCGCAGCGCCCACGGCCAGAGGCACCGAGCCCCCAGCAGTCCCGAGCCTTCTCCTCAGCGGAGAGATCTCTTACCTGTGCTGGAGGCCGGGTTGGATCTCACCTGCTGATGAGCAGCGGGAGGAGACGATGCCGCCTGCATTCTGCCTGCCAGGAGCAAGTCAAGAGGGAAGATGCAGCTCTGCGGGGGTTCAGCTATATAGGGAGCGGGATGGGGAGAAGGAGGGTTTGGAAGAAGGATGCCAAGGGGAGGATCCACACGCGTCGGGCTGTGGGAGGTACCGGGGCAGCCTTTAGCGTCTCACAGCGCTGGAAACGTGCAGGGAAGCGACTCCAGCACTACCAGAACCTTCCCCCCTCCCACAGGGGTAGGGGCCGGGGCTGTTTGTGCGCTGCACAGCACACACATCCTCACACACTGGAAAAACGGGAGCTTTTGGCTGTGGAGGGAAAGGAGACTGTCTCGAGAGGTGTCACGGGCTGACGGGGTGCCCCTGACGGGGGACGGGCAAGCACTGCGCGCCCAACCACAGAAATAATTTTATGAGGTTGCAGATGTTAATCACGACTGAAAATGAAAAGCGAGGACGGGGGTTCTTTTAACTGCAGGATGAGCGTTTGCTGTGGGAGGTTAATTTGCTGGCGGGGAGGAGGGCAGAGCAATGTAACAGTTTTCCCCATGACACATCCCACTTAGTCAGGGTGTCGGCTGCTGCGTCTGGTGCGAAGCGGGTGTCAGCCGGCTGGGCTTCGGCAGTGCAGGGGTGCTCGCCCGCCACAGGCACATCGCTGCCTTGTCCCCTCCAGCGCTCAGCCCAGAGGTGGGCTGAAACCAGCAGCTCAGACAGTCACTCTGCCATCAGAGGCTCTCAGCCCGCTGCCCCTGACGGTTGCCAGCAAAACAACCATCGGCCTCGGCTCAGGCTCTGCCGCACGCACCTGCCCGGGCTCGTCTGTTTGTACGTGATGCCCAAGACCGCGCCGTGGAGCGCACGGCAGAGTCACGCCGCGGCGGGCGGCTCAGCCCCCTGGGTCCCGCCTTGCCTCTGGCACAGGAAAACTTCCCCAGGAGGCCCCGAAGGACAAGGGGGGTATAAGCAGCATCTGGACTCACAGGCGCCTTCCAGTCCTCATCTGTGGGAATGGCTGCGGCCGTGGAGGTTGCTGTAAGGGGGGTAATTCCCTTCGGGGAGAGGGGAGATGCAGCGGGGTCTGTCCTCGAGGGCAGCTGCTGGAAGCTGCGAAGGACCTGCCGGGTGCTGGCAGCGGGGACAAGCCCGTGTCCCAAATAACCCCAGGAGGGAGCAGAGGAAGCAGCCAACGCCAGGCACCACCGTGCGCCGCCGCCCCAGGTAAGGCACCTCCACAGCACCGCACGCGCCCCACGTCCCTCATTCCTGACTTGCACACAAGGGGGAGGAGGAGGCCCACGCTCCCCGAAACATGGAAATCGGGACCCAGCGGCCTGGGAAAGGCCTTGGAGGGGACGAAGGAGTTTGCTCACACCAGCAGAGTCACGTCCGCATCCATGCGGCGCGGGCAGAGTGCGGCGTGACGAGGGAGCAGGGGCTGGGCCTCCTCCGTTCCCGTTGGCCTTCCCGGCTCGGCGGCAGCTCGAAGCCTGGGCTGAGCCCTGGCCACAGCGTGAGGGGTGGCAGACGCTGCCCAACCCCAGAAACACAGCCCTTGGGTGGGGGGTTCTGCCCTGCGCCAGCGGGGATGGCGCCTGCCCCGTCGCAGGGAGGGGCTTCCTGGGCGGATTCGGCCTGGCCACCTCCGGCCACCTGGGCCACAGGCTGGCACGGGGGTGTCTGCTGGGCAGACTCTGCCTCCAGCCGCGGGGAGGAGCAGGCGCCGCTGCGCAGGGACGGGCTTTGCAGGGTCTGAGGCCGGTGAGATCAGGCTCCTTCCAAAGCCACCTCAGCAGGGACGTCCCCGGGGGAGGCCACAAACCAGGAGCTCTGGGTGTCACACTCAAGCAGCGCCCCAGGGGTGACGCCCACCTCCTGAACCTTGAGACCTCGGGGAATGTCGTCCTCCCTAGCCCGTGAGAAGAGGCCCCCCAAGGCAGCAATTCCTCCAGATCTCCTGGACACCTCACTGAAGCTGCGGGACTGTTCTCCAGAGGGGATTGTTTTTCTCCTGGGACCGTCAAGGGTGCACAAGAGAGCTGTAGGAATGGTTGGCCATGGGAAGTGTGAGGAAAAAAATTGAAGATCTTTTCTTCAAAGGTAAATATGTAAAATATTAAAATTTATAAAGATTCACATTATATCCACATTTTTGCAAACTTTGGGTTTCAGGAAGACTGAGGGGCGCTCCTGACCAGCCCGTGCTTCTGCCGTAGGGATTTCTAAGAGCCTGACCTGCTCATGAACCACCGCTGGACACAAGAGAGAAAAGCTCCAATGAAATAAGACACGTGAGGATCTAACTGATGCAAAGAACAATTTTATTTTGTTTAAAGCAGAACAGAAGAGCAAACCAGTGTCAGGAAACAGGCACCTCTTTTCAAAGTGAAGCACTTCCAAGCCCTTCAGCTGTGAGGCGCATCGACCCAGGCGGGGGGAAGCGAGCCAGGAGGGCTCCGGCCGGGGACGGGCTGTCCAGGAATGACCTGGCTGAAGAGCAGCAACTCAGACCAGCTGGGCACTTCACTTGCTCGTGCCTTGGTTTTCAGGTGCGAACGAGCTCCGAGTCGTACCCGAGAGCTGTGGGCCTTGCCACCGGCCCCAGGCAGCAGCAGCCAGCGGGGCTGGGAGGCCAAGGCAGGTCCCGCCAGCCCGCGGCAGCGAGGGGAGGCCCGGCGGGGGCGCAGAGACCGGCCCGAAGGCGCCGCGTGTCCTGCTCACCCCCACAGCCCCGCAACTGCCCTGGGCTCCGCGCTGGGTCACACCCGGGGATTGCTTTGCCCTGAGACCCCCCAAAACCCTGGAAAGTCTGAAACCCCCGAAACCATGCCATGTGTCACTGTTCACTGGTTTGCCTGAACCCAACCCTCACAACTAGGCAGAGCTTCCGTAGCTCCTGTTAGCAGAAATCCAGACTCCAGCGAGGAAGGGGGACCCCAAACCCAACTACCCTACACAATTCCTAAACGGCTGCGCTACGGAAGAGAGAGAAGAGGGGAAATCTTCCACATGGTGCCTAGGCCCAGATATCGGAGGTGGAATCCCCACAAGCGAAGCGGATATCATGGGCAAGGCAAGGCCCGCAGGGCTCCTTTCCAAAATCCACCAGGAAGTTCTTGTTGACGGCGAGGCCTCCATTCTCAGTGTCCACATCAATCTGCAGCATGACGGAGCCTTCCCTGCGAGGGGACAAGAGCGCAGCCGTTAGAGGAAGCAAAGCAGGGCCCTGGGCAGGAGATCGTGCCCGTCACCCTCCTGCTGCTGATGGAGGAAGAGGCTTCCCCTGAGCATCTCATCTTCTGCAGGGAGGGGGCGGAGGCTCAGGTTCGACGCTTTCCCTGAGTTCTCAGGGGACGTGAGGAAGCCGCCACGCGGGGTGCGAGGGGCAGGCTGGAGCTCGCCTTTGTGTGGAGACGGTCGTCTGTTTGCTAAATCGAAACAGCTCTGGGGGCTGCAGCGGGAGGTGCTGGGGCAGAGCCGTGGCCCGGCTCCCAGAGACCCGCAGGTGGGTTCACTCCACCCTTTGGCCCCAAACACTCGCGCTCTCCTGAGCCAGCCCTGGGCCCTGCAGCTCCCGACAGGCGGCGGCTGCACCGTGCCTGGCCAGAGATGCTTGTGAGCCAACGGCCAGTGAGAGTCACGATGAGGAAGCCACGGGGATGAGCATCGGGAAACTCGTCCCCTGCCATGGCGCCCGTGTCCCGGTAGCCCCCAGATGAGACGCCTCTCCCGCTCCGAGCACAGAGGCCACCCCAAGGAGGCTCCTTGCCCCCCAAACACTTCTCACCTGACCATGCACGGGTAGAACTGCTTGTCCCACGTGCTGTAGAAGGAGTTGGTGACGTAGAGCCTCTTGCCATCCAGGCTGAGCTGCATCTTGCAGGGGCCGCCGTACACCCTCTTGCACTGCAGACACAGCGCACGGCACCGCGGTTACCGGCTGCGCAGGAGGTGGGAGCCGGGCAGAGCAGAGCGGCCCCCTCCCCTCCCCTCGTGGCACAGCGAGCTGCCAGACCCCACAGACACGTGGCACCTCAGCGGGGACCTTGCCCAGACACCCTGTGCCCAGAGTCAGCGGCGCAGAACCGAAGGCCGGAGGACGCCAGAGGCCAGCGAGGACGCAGAACTCACCTTGACCACCAAGGGCTCAGGCTGGCACTTCAGCTCTTCATTCCGGCACACGGACACGGACCCGCATCTGGTGAGGAGGCCTCCCACAAAGACCTGCGAGCGAGGCAACGGGACACACGTTGCCGTGTCATCCACCCACCCCAGCTCCTGCTGAGGAACCCACAGCGCAACCCCGCTGCTCCTGCCTCACCTGTCCCACCAGCCTGGGCTTGCAGGTTTTGGAGAGCTCGTACTGGCGGATGTCTCCGTGCCACCAGTTGCTGAGATACAGGAACCTGTCGTCCATGGAGATGATGATGTCGGCTGTGAAGGCTGGGGCACAGAAACGAGGAGCTCCAGAAAGGCAGCAGCCACAGCAAAGCTGCCCGGCCCCCAGCCCCAGCTCCCATCTCTCCCCGCCGTTCTCTGCCTGTGCCTCTAGCTCAGGAGACCTGCCCGGGCGCGCAGGCTCCTGCCGGGGCAGCGGCGTCTGCTCAGGGGCGTGCAGAGCCCCGCAGCCCCTCCAACAAGCCTCCGTGGCGACTGCGCAGCGAGGCTTTGGGTGTCAGCGAGGGGGCTTTGCCAGGCTGCACGGCACAACGCTGCGGCAGGAGAAAGGAATCCCCCCTCAGGGCACACGAACCTGGCATCTTGGGCAGAATCCAATCTATCACGTTTATGGCCGGAATCCGAATCACCTCCTCTACTTCCCAGCAGCCTCTCTGCACAAGAAACAGAGGCCCCGCACCGTCAGCGCTCCTGGCTGGCCAGGCAGGACCCTCCCCTGCACCCACACGCTGGCACGGGCAGGCAGAGCTGCCCGAGGACGGCTGCTGCGGCACCGGCTGCTCCCAGCAGAGACAACGGGGCAGCGTCGTCTGACACCGACAGCAAGATGGGGCTTCATCGCTCAACCCCCCGCTGCTCGTCTGCCCTGGCCATGGGCACAAGACTTGCCTCACACTTGCAGAAGCGGTAGGTGACACCGCTCAGGGCGCAGCTGACGTATCCCTCGGCAGCATCGGGGTTGTGGAGGAATCGAACGTTCAGGGGCAGAGAGTCCTCCCCCAGGTCAAAGCACTGGGTGAGGTTGCGGCAGGACAAGTTCCAGAAGTTCAGGCGGCGCCCGTAGACCCCTGAGGAGAAGGAAAACCCAGTCAGAAGAGGGGGCTACCCAAGGACACTAATCCCTCCCCAGAACGTTGAGGGCAGGCACAGCCGCGGCAGCGACTGGCCAGAATCGGCCGAGAAACTGCAGAGCTGTAGGGAGGCGCGGGACAAGGCAGGGCCCGGCCTGTCGCGAGGGCAGAGGCTGCAGATGGGCCGTTCTCGGGCCGTTCGGGGAGAACCCTGCCCGTCCCCGCTCCCCGACGGCATCGCCAGCCGCCCACCACCTCGCCGAGATCCGGCTCAGCACGTGTGTCCGTGTTCCCTCACCTTTCTTCAGGTCACAGGGGTTAAACCCGTATCCCGCACGTTTTAGGACGGCTCCAGCAGAGCTGACCAGAACATCGTGGCGTGGCTGGTACCAGAAGTCGTACCCTGTCGGGGGGACTTGACACTCATTTTCCCAGTTCCCCTTGAGCTCAAAGGTCTCTCCATCCAGCACGATAAATCCACCTGTGACACAAAAGGGGACACGCGACAAGTCACACACGCCATTGCTGAACAGGCAACAGGCTAAGATACGGTAAGATGTCCTAAGATGTGCTAAGACACGCTCAGAAATCCTAAGACATATGAAGACACGCTATAGACATGCTTTAGCCGTGCTAAGACAGGTCGGCTGAACCCCTGAATGAGCGGAGACCAGCTTTGCCTCTAACCTTGTCTCCACATCCCCACTCTGCGCCTCAGCTCGTGGGTGATGGTTGTGCTCACACCAGCACAGAAGGACGGGGAGTTACAAACAAGTTATCTCACGTTTGCTGTTTGAAACCTGAAAGCCTGACGGTGTTCAGCTCGTTCTTTTACTAATAGGAATCCTGTTCCTGGAACGGTTACAGGAGAACGTACCTTTGCCATTGCCAGCTGGATCTCCCATGTTGGCAATCAAGATATCGCCGTTAGGCAGGCTGTGGACGGTACCAAGGTAGCCCTTGTTGCACTTCCAGAAGACGTCCACTGGCTCAATCATCTGAAAAAAGTTGACACACACACACAAGCCCCCTTCAGCCTCCAGCCTCTCAGTTCATTTCACGCTCCTTGGCAGAGCCCGTGGCCACCGGAGACTCCTGGAAATCCCTGACACTGGCAGGAACCTGCTTTCCAAGAACTCGCCCGCGCCAGGGCCTGCTCCTGGCAGAGGAGCCCAGAACCTCAAGCTCCCCTCTGCACGGACAAGAAGCACCACCTGAGCCCCAGCAGCCTGGCTGCCTGTGGCACCACTTGGGCCGTTGGACTCTCTCTGAAAGCCACGGGCACACAGGGACAGCGCCGTGGCAACGGGAGCCCGCCGCGCTCGGAAAGGAGAGCGCTGAGAGGGAAGCGTGACCCAGCCCTCTGCAATCAGGGAAGGAGAGAAGAGGCAGAGGGAACCCTCCTTCCCTGGGTACCATTCCAGAAGCACCAGGGCCCAGCCCCTGCCCAGAAACTTGTCCTGGGATCACCTCCAGCGTACCTTGCACAGCTTGGGAGCCCGGCACTGGGAACCCACATCCACCACGTAGATGCGGGAAGAAATCAAACCGGGAAGGATCAGCTTGTTCCTTTTCAGGGTGACATTGCCCACGCAGGCGCAGCCAGCGCTCCACCCCGAGGAATGCAGCTCGTCTTTGAGGTTGGGCATGGGCAGGCGGTGGATCACCTAAGGCAGTCAAGGGAGAGTTAGGGTCCGCGGGGAGGGACGGGGGCTTCACTGCAACCAGCAGTTTAGAGGTGGTAACACCACTCCCTGCATCAGAGGAGATCTGTGGGAAGGTTCAAGCTCCAGTGTGACTGAGCAGGTCAAAGACGCACAGGAGATGCAGATAATCTTCCTCGGCAGCCCCAGAGACAGGCGCGTGCCGGTCTCCCCGTGGGGCGGCGGGTTGGCGCAGTGCGGAGCAGAACAGCCCTGGCACGGCGGCACAACAGAACCAGGCTGAGCTCTGCGGAAGGGCCCAAGCCAGGGCGCTGAGACAGGGAGGTGCAGGAAGACAAGAAGGTGCGAGGCATAAAGGGGCAGCCAGCGTGCCAGGGGGCTGTGGAGCCGTCTGAGCTTCCCCAGCAGAAGAGAGAAAAGTCCTGAGTGCGGAGGCACCGCGAAGCACAGAGCCAGCAGCCGGTCCCCAGCCCAGTACAAGCCCAGTACAAGCCCAGTACAAGCCCAGTGCAGACGCAGGTACCTGGCCATAACAAGGAGATTTGGGGTTGAGATCGACGGTGGCCAGGAAGTCAGGTTGGTCGATGCACGTTCCCCTGTAGGTACAGGTCACGTAGGCCACCTCCTCTCTAGGAGCTGCTGTGGAGAAAGCTTGTGTTAAAACAGGCCATGGACCGGCCGGGCAGGAAAAGAGAAGCTTCAACAGGCTCTCGGACAGGACTGAACTTATTTTTGTAGGTGCTGCGACCTTCCTACGGGCAGCTGAACCGGATGGTCGTTGTAGGTCCTGTCCAGCTGGAACTGTTCTGTTCTATTCTATTCTATTCTATTCTATTCTATTCTATTCTATTCTATTCTATTCTATTCTATTCTTTCTAGTTTTCTATTCTATTCCTTATTCTATTCTATTCTATTCCGCCCACCCCAAAACGCGCTGGTGAGGACTTGCCTTTCACAGCATTCGTGCAGGGGGAGCACTCGTAGCACTGAGCTCTGCATCTGTCTGGTTTGGGGAGAAGAGAAGGAGAAATGAGAAACGTCCCCATCCTTGCGAGGCGCCTGCTCAGAAGCCTCTGTCCCGCCAGACGGAGCTTCCCCCAGCCCAGCTGCCCGTCCCCTGCTGCTGGGCTGGCACCGGCAGAGCACAGACCCGGGAGAGGATCCTCCCTGGAGAGCCGCCGGGGACATCAACCCGACGGGTTCCAGGGTGGGATGTCTGCAGCCTCCCGGCAGCGGCTGGAGCCAGATCCGGGACGGGGCTCCGAGGCCGGGGGGTGCCGTGGGCTGCGGGGAGGCTGCAGAGTCTCTCTTACCCATGTCGAAGGTGCCGGGGTCCCTCTCCTCGGGAGCGGAGGTGCTGGAGCTGGGGGTGCCGCTTGCTGTTGCCTCGCCGGGGTGGGTCGAGTTGTGCCGAGGCTGCTCCCAGGGGCCTTATATAGAGGCAAAGGGGTGGGGGAGAAGCGAGGTGCCAAGGGAGGAGCCATCGCTCCACAGTGTTTGGGAGGTGCCAGACCAGCGCTGTGGCTTGTTTCCGCCTCCCGAAGCACCAATCTGCAGGAGAAATCTGCTGGTCCATGCAGGTCTTTTCCTTAAACAACCTCCCGTATCTGATCCTGGGGCTCTGATGGTTTCCACTGGGACGTACTGGGCTCCGGAGGCCTCCGTGTCCCAGCCGAGACACCAGCTAATTAAAGCCGCCCCCCGTCCCCAGGTTCCGGCCACACAAACGTGCAGTGGCAGCAAATTCCACGGGAGGGGTGGCAAGTCCAGCTCGACAATCGGCCCCACCAGCAGCCTCTGGAAATGACAAGGTTTGCAGAGACGGAGGCCACCAGAGGCTCCTCTGAGAGCTGGACCCTGACAGAAGGCACGTCTCTGCCGCAGGGCTGAGCTGAAGGCGTCACGGGCTGCCCGGGCTCAGCGCCGAGAGCCAGGCCCAGCCGGGCCTCTGCCCAGAAAGGCTTTGGGAGCTCTAAGGGCAGCGTCCGGGGCTGCAGCGCTCGGAGCAGGGAGGGGGCTCCAGCAGCACCGACATCGGGTGAGGAGCTGCCAACATCCCCCAAACACCCAGAAAACACCTGAGGGTACAAATGGGTGCCTCTGGAAACACAGTCCGTGCCCCTGTTGAGGGATCTGCTCACCTTGCCCAGCCCCCAGTGCTCAGCTCCCACCAAAGGCCCCACGCAGCACCAACCCCGCAAAGTGCCTGGCGTCAGTCTGGGCGGAACTGGGCTGAAGTTCTACAAATGACCCACGGGAACAGCAGAGATCTCTGCTAAAGGGCCTGAGAAGAGCGTTGGAGAGAGGGGTGCTGGAGGAAGGGTCCCCTCCCGAGATCACCACGAGCGTGGCCACCCCCAGCTGCCAGACCAAAGCAGGAAGGAAACACCAAGCGCAGTGGAACGTGAACAAGTGTCGTGTCTGGTGGAAGAAGTCCTCAATCCATCGGCAAATTACATGGGATAAGTAATTGCTCCGTGTAGGAATGCAGGAACCTCCGAGAGGGCCATTACAGAAGCTCTGGGGAGATCTCTATCAGGAGAGCTGGCCTGTCTCCCCAGGGCTGTCATTAATGCTCCCTGGTTCCAGAGCAGCTCTTCAAACCTGCGGCAGGCGGCCGCGGGCGCAGCCCGGCACCGGGCCCCAGTGCCCAGCTTTAAGCAGCTTCTCCAATATCCCTGCAGTACCCGGGGCAGGTGGGCCCAGCTGGCCAAATGCTTTCTTTCAGGCAGTAGGAAAGGAAAAAGTGGGGATTTTTGTGCAGGCTCGTTCTCCCTCCTTCCACAGGGAGTGGAAATTCCCGTTGCAGGCTGGCAGGAGGCACGGCCCGAGTGCGCCCCAGGCAGCGGGGAGCAGCGGCCGCTGCCCGCCGAAGGACAGCCCGGGCTGGCAGGAGGACGCAGCCCCAGCTCTGGGCCAGAAAGGAGAGCTCCAGGCCCAGCAGTTGAGCCAGGCGAAGGGCAGAGCAGGAGGCAGCTCGCACCAGCGTGCGCTGAGCCGGAGGCTGAACGGCCGGCAGGGATCAGGGGGAAACGAGGGGCTGGCTGGCGCCTCCCCGACGGGCAGAAGGAACCCTCGGTCCAGGAGCAGCTCCCGGCCGGAGCGAGCTCCTCCTCAGAGCAACCCAGAAGGGCCGTTCCCTCCTCTCCACTCACCAGGGTGCTCCCATGCCGCTCGGGGCTGGGCACGACTGCCCCGCTTTCCCCAGCCCAACGCAGAAGAGGTTGGGGCCTCGCACCCGCCTCGCCGCCGGCCTCGTCTGCCACGCTGGCAGGAAGCCCGGCCAGGCCCGGGGGCGCGCGAGAAGCTCCCGCTCCCCCAGAGGCCCCGGCAGAGCTCAGCTGAGGCCTTTTGCGCGGCTTCTGCTGTCAGGGCGCGCGTGTCGCGCTGCGCCTTCCTCTGGCGCCCACGCACCTGCTCATTAACGAGCTCATTGCTCCTCCACTCATTAACAAAGTTTGCTGGTCATCCTCTTTGGCTTTCCCAGTGACGTCTTTGGCATCCCTCACAAAACCAAGCTGTGGGGTGTAGAGTTTTCTAATTAAAGCTGATGGCAGGGAGGGGAGGAGCAGGCTCGGCAGCACCGACAGGCCGGTGGGCGATGGTTAGCGGAGAGCACAAGCCCTGGGCGCTCGGCCCAGGAGAAGCTCCCTGCGGCTGGCAGGGCGGGGAAGCCACAGCAGGGAGAAGCCCAGATGGAGGTGGCCATGGCTCCCTCCTCCCGGCCATCCCTTCCGTCCCTGCTAGGGAAGAACACGCTGTAATTCTGGTCATGGCCAAGGCTCGGTGGCGCAGCCCGGTGCCGACTGGCCCAGCGCTCTGAATGTGCCGGGCGAAGACCTTGCTTCACCAAGAGCTCCACGTCTGCTCCGGACACCCAGACAAGAGCTCCCCCGGCTCTGGGAGCCGTCTCCAACCTGCCCCCATGCACCAGGGGGGACGTTCATGTCCCATCTCACCCGGCCATAAAACCCCTGAGGTGCCCCTGGGTGTCTAAGTGTCACTCATGGTTCTGTAAACTCAACCCCCCCTTTCTTACACTTTTCACTGGGCCTCCAAACTCTCTCGGCAGCTCCTGCTGTGTCCAAGCAGCTCAGCCGGGCACTGAGCACCCTGAGAGTTTGGAAAGACTCTGGGCAGTGCCGGTGTCCCAGCAAAAAATGCCAGCAGAGGTTTGTTGTCCTAGACCTTCCCAGCTCCGCATCTCCCAAGGGTTTCACTCTGGTGAGTCTGTTCCCCTCTCCAGGAGCAGAAGGAACACCACAACATCCAGCCCTTGTGTCAAAACAGGCACAATTCATCACCTCAACAGCAGGGGCAAGGTTTGGAGGTTAATTCACGAGCTGCTGATGCGGTACGGGAAGCTTAACAAAGTTGACTGCTAACTTCTTCAAGATGTGGCTTCGAGAGCGGCGGGTGGGAGCCCCCCCTTGGAGCCCCCCCAGCTCTGCACACCAGTGTTTGCTGCCTAACGATCCCAGTCTGGTTACCAGCAGCTGCCAGGCGGGCTGATGATGTTCCGAAGCAGAGCTTAGCTGATGAATTTAAATTCAAGGAGTGAGCCTCAATTTGTCAGTCCTACCTGAACGGCTGGGGGCCGGGCATTTCACCGCCAGCCGTGGGGATCACACAGCCAGCCAGAGGCAGAATTATTTCACTCCAAGAGGCAGAGAGAAAAGGGGACCTTAATGCTGACAGTCACTTAAGCCTTGCTGCACTGGGACGGCCTCCGGGGCTGCGAGGATAACGCTGCGCTTCCCGCTTCTCTTGGTAGCACATCTCGGGCTGAGGCGGGGCGGGCTCAAAGCTGAAGTCCCACATTCTGTCAGGAACACCCCACGAGAACAAAGGAGAACAACCACGGTTGACCTTCCGCCACTGAAGGAGAAGGAAAAGCAGCCCAGGAGTACACAGGCTGAGCAGTTTGCCTCAGCACGTCAGGTTCCACCACAAGGACCCAGCTACACTTCTCTGTACGAGGGTCTGTTCATCCGACCACGCGTGTGACGGCAGAATGTGGACCAGGGGTTTGTTCATCTGTTACAGAAGAGAATATTTTTATCTATGGTAAATGAGCCTAATCAATACCCTTTCCACTTTCTGCAATATCCATGGTTCCTCCACAAAATACTGTTACATTTGCACCCTCATCTCCCTGGCAACGTCACTTCAGGAAAACAAAGGTCACATTCACACTCGGTGCAATTTCCATCTATTCAGCCCAGCTTCTAAACACCAAAATGAGCAAATGCTACAAAAGCAGAGCAAAAAGCATTCGGGGGGGGGTAGGAGATCTCAATATTCAATATGGCACCTGCCCCGTCGCAGGGAGGGAATTCCAGGGTGGATTTGGCCTGGCCACCTCCGGCCACCTGGGCCACAGGCTGGCACGGGGGTGTCTGCTGGGCAGACTCTGCCTCCAGCCGCGGGGAGGAGCGGGCGCCGCTGCGCAGGGACGGGCTTTGCAGAGTCTGAGGCCGGTGAGATCAGGCTCCTTCCAAAGCCACCTCAGCAGGGACGTCCCCGGGGGAGGCCACAAACCAGGAGCTCTGGGATCAGAACGGGGTGTCACACTCAAGGGACCGTGATGCTGACCAGCAGCACCCCAGGGTGCACGAGAGGGCTGTGGCAACGTGTTTGCCCAAGAGAAGCGTGAAGGAAGTAAATGAAGTTGTGTTCTTCCAAGGTAAATACATAAAAGGCTAAAACTTAGAAGGATCCTCTTTATGTACTAATTTTTGCAACCTCCAAACTCATTATGGTTTTGGCTGCGACATGGACCCTTGTGAGGCTGCTCAAGGCAAACGGGACTCAGGGGAAGGGCCGTGGGTGCACAGCGGGGTTCTGCAGGCCAGTGCTCGCTGTCCCGCGCAGCAAACAGGCTCACGCCGTGGGACTGGGCTGTGACACCCCCCGCAGCACCAGATGACCAGGAGGACGATCGACATCCCCAGCAACTACACCTTGCCTGTGTGAAAACCTCCGAGGACGGTCCACTGAGGACTGTTGATGGACTGAGGTGATTTTGCCAACGCCACACCCGGTGCACGCGGAGCGCTTTGGGTGAAAGCCCCCTCGTTACTCGGCCTCAGCTAAGACTGTGCTGCCCGTCTGAAATGATCCCGCTGATCCAATGCTGAACATTGGGTGTTGATTGACAGCTGACTGAACACGGGCCAGCAGTGTGCCCAGGTGGCCAAGAAGGCCAATGGCATCCTGGCTTGTACCAGCACTGGCGTGGCCAGCAGGGACAGGGGAGGGATCTGACCCCTGGTGAGGCTGCCCCTCGATGAGTGGGTTCAGTTTTGGGCCCCTCACTCCAAAAAGGCCATTGAATGACTCGAGCGTGTCCAGAGAAGGGCAACGGAGCTGGTGCAGGGTCTGGAGCACAAGTCTGATGGGGAGCGGCTGAGGGACCTGGGGGGGTTTAGTGTGGAGAAGAGGAGGCTGAGGGGAGACCTCATCACCCTCTACAAGTCCCTGAAAGGAGGGTGCAGAGAGGGGGGATGAGTCTCTTGAGCCAAGTAATGAGCGATAAGACAAGAGGGAATGGCCTCAAGCTGCACCAGAGAAGGTTTAGACTGGATATTAGGAAGCATTTCTTTACAGAACGGGTAGTCAGGCGTTGGAATGGGCTGCCCAGGGAGGTGGTGGAGTCCCCATCCCTGGAGGTGTTTAAGAGTCGGGTCGACATAGCGCTGAGGGATCTGGTGTAGTTGGGAACTGTCAGTGCTGGGTTAACGGTTGGACTGGATGATCTTCAAGGTCCTTTCCAACCTAGATTATTCTGATTCTGTGATTCTGTGAAAGCAGCTTCTCAGGAGCTGCCAGCCAGGACTCCCCAAACACGAGGGATTTCGCTGGCGTGTGTGCACAGCGTGTCCCTTCCGACCTCCACGTATCTTAACGTAAACCCTTCGATAACCAGATGGTGGCTTTGGGGATGACACTGCGTTGCTCTGATGAGGAGCGTTTGCTTGGGGCAGGAAAGGGCCAAATGGTTGCCAAGATCCCCTGGAGAACAGGTGCCTGCAAGAATGCACACGAGAGCAGAGCAAGCAAAGACAATTTCTACCAGAAACTTCCAGGAAGACTAGCAGGCGCTCTTGCACAATCACTGTCCTGTCTTAGGGGTTTTCAAACCCTTGATCTTGTCACTAACCACTGATGGGTTTTGTTTTCCCCTGCAATAAATATGAAAGGCTCCAATGAAATAAAACACGTGAAGATCTAACTGATACAAAGAACAATTTTATTTTGTTTAAAGCAGAACAGAAGAGCAAACCAGTGTCAGGAAACAGGCACCTCTTTTCAAAGTGAAGCACTTCCAAGCCCTTCAGCTGTGAGGCGCATCGAACCAGGCGGGGGGAAGCGAGCCAGGAGGGCTCCGGCCGGGGACGGGCTGTCCAGGAATGACCTGGCTGAAGAGCAGCAACTCAGACCAGCTGGGCACGTCACTTGCTCGTGCCTTGGTTTTCAGGCGCGAACGAGCTCCGAGTCGTACCCGAGAGCTGTGGGCCTTGCCACCGGCCCCAGGCAGCGGCAGCCAGCGGGGCTGGGAGGCCAAGGCAGGTCCCGCCAGCCCGCGGCAGCGAGGGGAGGCCCGGTGGGGGCGCAGAGACCGGCCCGAAGGCGCCGCGTGTCCTGCTCACCCCCACAGCCCCGCAACTGCCCTGGGCTCCGCGCTGGGTCACACCCGGGGATTGCTTTGCCCTGAGACCCCCCAAAACCCTGAAAAGTCTGAAACCCCCGAAACCATGCCACGTGTCACTGTTCACTGGTTTGCCTGAACCCAACCCTCACAACTAGGCAGAGCTTCCGTAGCTCCTGTTAGCAGAAATCCAGACTCCAGCGAGGAAGGGGGACCCCAAACCCAACTACCCTACACAATTCCTAAACGGCTGCGCTACGGAAGAGAGAGAAGAGGGGAAATCTTCCACGTGGCACCTAGGCCAAGATATTGGAGCTGGAATCCCCACAAGCGAAGCGGATATCATGGGCAAGGCAAGGCCCGCAGGGCTCCTTTCCAAAATCCACCAGGAAGTTCTTGTTGACGGCGAGGCCTCCATTCTCAGTGTCCACATCAATCTGCAGCATGACGGAGCCTTCCCTGCGAGGGGACAAGAGCGCAGCCGTTAGAGGAAGCAAAGCAGGGCCCTGGGCAGGAGATCGTGCCCGTCACCCTCCTGCTGCCGATGGAGGAAGAGGCTTTCCCTGAGCATCTCATCTTCTGCAGGGAGGGGGCGGAGGCTCAGGTTCGACGCTTTCCCTGAGTCCTCAGGGGACGTGAGGAAGCCGCTACGCGGGGTGCGAGGGGCAGGCTGGAGCTCGCCTTTGTGTGGAGACGGTCGTCTGTTTGCTAAATCGAAACAGCTCTGGGGGCTGCAGCGGGAGGTGCTGGGGCAGAGCCGTGGCCCGGCTCCCAGAGACCCGCAGGTGGGTTCACTCCACCCTTCAGCCCAAAAGCCCGCCCCGAGGAGGCCTCATGCCCCCAAACACTTCTCACCTGACCATGCACGGGTAAAACTGCTTGTTCCACGTGCTGTAGAAGGAGTTGGTGACGTAGAGCCTCTTGCCATCCAGGCTGAGCTGCATCTTGCAGGGGCCACCGTACACCCTCTTGCACTGCAGACACAGCGCACGGCACCGCGGTTACCGGCTGCGCAGGAGGTGGGAGCCGGGCAGAGCAGAGCGGCCCCCTCCCCTCCCCTCCCGGCACAGCGAGCTGCCAGACCCCAGGGACACGCGGCACCTCAGCGGGGACCTTGCCCAGACACCCTGTGCCCAGAGTCAGCGGCGCAGAGCCGAAGGCCGGAGGATGCCAGAGGCCAGCGAGGACGCAGAACTCACCTTGACCACCAAGGGCTCAGGCTGGCACTTCAGCTCTTCATCCGGGCACACGGACACGGACCCGCATCTGGTGAGGAGGCCTCCCACAAAGACCTGCGAGCGAGGCAACGGGACACACGTTGCCGTGTCATCCACCCACCCCAGCTCCTGCTGAGGAACCCACAGCGCAACCCCGCTGCTCCTGCCTCACCTGTCCCACCAGCCTGGGCTTGCAGGTTTTGGAGAGCTCGTACTGGCGGATGTCTCCGTGCCACCAGTTGCTGAGATACAGGAACCTGTCGTCCATGGAGATGATGATGTCGGCTGTGAAGGCTGGGGCACAGAAACGAGGAGCTCCAGAAAGGCAGCAGCCACAGCAAAGCTGCCCGGCCCCCAGCCCCAGCTCCCATCTCTCCCCGCCGTTCTCTGCCCGTGCCTCTAGCTCAGGAGACCTGCCCGGGCGCGCAGGCTCCTGCCGGGGCAGCGGCGTCTGCTCAGGGGCGTGCAGAGCCCCGCAGCCCCTCCAACAAGCCTCCGTGGCGACTGCGCAGCGAGGCTTTGGGGGTCAGCGAGGGGGCTTTGCCAGGCTGCACAGCACAACGCTGCGGCAGGAGAAAGGAAACCCCACTCAGAGCACACGAACCTGGCATCTTGGGCATAATCCAATCTGTCACGTTTATGGCCGGAATCCGAATCACCTCCTCTACTTCCCAGCAGCCTCTCTGCACAAGAAACAGAGGCCCCGCACCGTCAGTGCTCCTGGCTGGCCAGGCAGGACCCTCCCCTGCACCCACACGCTGGCACGGGCAGGCAGAGCTGCCCGAGGACGGCTGCTGCGGCACCGGCTGCTCCCAGCAGAGACAACGGGGCAGCGTCGTCTGACACCGACAGCAAGACGGGGCTTCATCGCTCAACCCCCCGCTGCTCGTCTGCCCTGGCCACGGGCACAAGACTTGCCTCACACTTGTAGAAGCGGTAGGTGACACCGCTCAGGACGCAGCTGACGTATCCCTCGGCAGCGTCGGGGTTGCGGAGGAATCGAACGTTCAGGGGCAGAGAGTCCTCGCCCAGGTCAAAGCACTGGCTGAGGGTGTGGCAGGACAAGTTCCAGAAGTTCAGACGGCGCCCGTAGACCCCTGAGGAGAAGGAAAACCCAGTCAGAAGAGGGGGCTACCCACGGACACTAATCCCTCCCCAGAACGCTGAGGGCAGGGACAGCTGCGGCAGCGACTTGCCAGAATCGGCCAAGGAACTGCAGAGCTGTAGGGAGGCGCGGGAGAAGGCAGGGCCTGGCCTGTTGCGAGGGCAGATGCTGCAGATGGGCCGTTCGGGGAGAACCCTGCCCGTCCCCGCTCCCCGACGGCATCGCCACCTGCCCACCACCTCGCCGAGATCCGGCTCAGCACGTGTGTCCGTGTTTCCTCACCTTTCTTCAGGTCGCAGGGGTTAAACCCGTATCCCGCAATTTTTGGGACAACTCCAGCAGAGCTGACCAGAACATTGTGGCGTGGCTGCAAGCAGAAGTCGCACCCCCTTGGGGGGGGTTCACACTCATTTTCCCAGTTCCCCTTGAGCTCAAAGGTCTCTCCATCCAGCACGATAAATCCACCTGTGACACAAAAGGGGACACGCGACAAGTCACACACGCCATTGCTGAACAGGCAACAGGCTAAGATACGGTAAGATGTCCTAAGACATGCTAAGACATGCTAAGACACACTTTAGCCATGCTAAGACAGGTCGGCTGAACCCCTGAATGTGCGGAGGAGACCAGCTTTGCCTCTAACGTTGTCTCCACGTCCCCACTCTGTGCCTCAGCTCGTGGGTGATGGTTGTGCTCACACCAGCACAGAAGGACGGGGAGTTACAAACAAGTTATCTCACGTTTGCTGTTTGAAACCTGAAAGCCTGACGGTGTTCAGCTCGTTCTTTTGCTAATAGGAATCCTGTTCCTGGAACGGTTACAGGAAAACGTACCTTTGCCATTGCCAGCTGCATCTCCCCTGTTGGCAATCAAGATATCGCCGTTAGGCAGGCTGTGGACGGTACCAAGGTAGCCCTTGTTGCACTTGCAGAAGACTTTCACTGGCTCAATCGTCTGAAAAAAGTTGACACACACACACAAGCCCCCTTCAGCCTCCAGCCTCTCAGTTCATTTCACACTCCCTGGCAGAGCCCGTGGCCACCGGAGACTCCTGGAAATCCCTGACACTGGCAGGAACCTGCTTTCCAAGAACTCGCCCGCGCCAGGGCCTGCTCCTGGCAGAGGAGCCCAGAACCTCGAGCTCCCCTCTGCACGGACAAGAAGCACCACCTGAGCCCCAGCAGCCCGGCTGCCTGTGGCACCACTTGGGCCGTTGGACTCTCTCTGAAAGCCACGGGCACACAGGGACAGCGCCGTGGCAACGGGAGCCCGCCGCGCTCGGAAAGGAGAGTGCTGAGAGGGAAGCGTGACCCAGCCCTCTGCAATCAGGGAAGGAGAGAAGAGGCAGAGGGAACCCTCCTTCCCTGGGTACCATTCCAGAAGCACCAGGGCCCAGCCCCTGCCCAGAAACTTGTCCTGGGATCACCTCCAGCGTACCTTGCACAGCTTGGGAGCCCGGCACTGGGAACCCACATCCACCACGTAGATGCGTGAAGAAATCAAACTGGGAAGGATCAGCTTGTTCCTTTTCAGGGTGACATTGCCCACGCAGGCGCAGCCAGCGCTCCACCCCGAGGAATGCAGCTCGTCTTTGAGGTTGGGCATGGGCAGGCGGTGGATCACCTAAGGCAGTCAAGGGAGAGTTAGGGTCCGCGGGGAGGGACGGGGGCTTCACTGCAACCAGCAGTTTAGAGGTGGTAACACCACTCCCTGCATCAGAGGAGATCTGTGGGAAGGTTCAAGCTCCAGTGTGACTGAGCAGGTCAAAGACGCACAGGAGATGCAGATAATCTTCCTCGGCAGCCCCAGAGACAGGCGCGTGCCGGTCTCCCCGTGGGGCGGCGGGTTGGCGCAGTGCGGAGCAGAACAGCCCTGGCACGGCGGCACAACAGAACCAGGCTGAGCTCTGCGGAAGGGCCCAAGCCAGGGCGCTGAGACAGGGAGGTGCAGGAAGACAAGAAGGTGCGAGGCATAAAGGGGCAGCCAGCGTGCCAGGGGGCTGTGGAGCCGTCTGAGCTTCCCCAGCAGAAGAGAGAAAAGTCCTGAGTGCGGAGGCACCGCGAAGCACAGAGCCAGCAGCCGGTCCCCAGCCCAGTACAAGCCCAGTACAAGCCCAGTGCAGACGCAGGTACCTGGCCATAACAGGAAGATTTGGGGTTGAGATCGACGGTGGCCAGGAAGTCAGGTTGGTCGATGCACGTTCCCCTGTAGGTACAGGTCACGTAGGCCACCTCCTCTCTAGGAGCTGCTGTGGAGAAAGCTTGTGTTAAAACAGGCCATGGACTGGCCGGGCAGGAAAAGAAAAGCTTCAACAGGCTCTCGGACAGGACTGAACTTATTTTTGTAGGTGCTGCGACCTTCCTACGGGCAGCTGAACCGGATGGTCGTTGTAGGTCCTGTCCAGCTGGAACTGTTCTGTTCTATTCTATTCTATTCTATTCTATTCTATTCTATTCTATTCTATTCTATTCTTTCTAGTTTTCTATTCTATTCCTTATTCTATTCTATTCTATTCCGCCCACCCCAAAACGCGCTGGCGAGGACTTGCCTTTCACAGCATTCGTGCAGGGGGAGCACTCGTAGCACTGAGCTCTGCATCTGTCTGGTTTGGGGAGAAGAGAAGGAGAAATGAGAAACATCCCCATCCTTGCGAGGCGCCTGCTCAGAAGCCTCTGTCCCGCCAGACGGAGCTTCCCCCAGCCCAGCTGCCCGTCCCCTGCTGCTGGGCTGGCACCAGCAGAGCACAGACCCGGGAGAGGATCCTCCCTGGAGAGCCGCCGGGGACATCAACCCGACGGGTTCCAGGGTGGGATGTCTGCAGCCTCCCGGCAGCGGCTGGAGCCAGATCCGGGACGGGGCTCCGAGGCCGGGGGGTGCCGTGGGCTGCGGGGAGGCTGCAGAGTCTCTCTTACCCATGTCGAAGGTGCCGGGGTCCCTCTCCTCGGGAGCGGAGGTGCTGGAGCTGGGGGTGCCGCTTGCTGTTGCCTCGCCGGGGTGGGTCGAGTTGTGCCGAGGCTGCTCCCAGGGGCCTTATATAGAGGCAAAGGGGTGGGGGAGAAGCGAGGTGCCAAGGGAGGAGCCATCGCTCCACAGTGTTTGGGAGGTGCCAGACCAGCGCTGTGGCTTGTTTCCGCCTCGCGAAGCACCAATCTGCAGGAGAAATCTGCTGGTCCATGCAGGTCTTTTCCTTAAACAACCTCCCGTATCTGATCCTGGGGCTCTGATGGTTTCCACTGGGACGTACTGGGCTCCGGAGGCCTCCGTGTCCCAGCCAAGACACCAGCTAATTAAAGCTGCCCCCCGTCCCCAGGTTCCGGCCACACAAACGTGCAGTGGCAGCAAATTCCACGGGAGGGGTGGCAAGTCCAGCTCGACAATCGGCCCCACCAGCAGCCTCTGGAAATGACAAGGTTTGCAGAGACAGAGGCCACCAGAGGCTCCTCTGAGAGCTGGACCCTGACAGAAGGCACGTCTCTGCCGCAGGGCTGAGCTGAAGGCGTCACGGGCTGCCCGGGCTCAGCGCCGAGAGCCAGGCCCAGCCGGGCCTCTGCCCAGAAAGGCTTTGGGAGCTCTAAGGGCGGCGCCCGGGGCTGCAGCGCTCGGAGCAGGGAGGGGGCTCCAGCAGCACCGACATCGGGTGAGGAGCTGCCAACATCCCCCAGAAACACCCAGAAAACACCTGAGGGTACAAATGGGTGCCTCTGGAAACACAGTCCGTGCCCCTGTTGAGGGATCTGCTCGCCTTGCCCAGCCCCCAGTGCTCAGCTCCCACCAAAGGCCCCACGCAGCACCAACCCCGCAAAGTGCCTGGCGTCAGTCTGGGCGGAACTGGGCTGAAGTTCTACAAATGACCCACGGGAACAGCAGAGATCTCTGCTAAAGGGCCTGAGAAGAGCGTTGGAGAGAGGGGTGCTGGAGGAAGAGTCCCCTCCCGAGATCACCAGGAGCGTGGCCGCCACCAGCTGCCAGACCAAAGCAGGAAGGAAACACCAAGCGCAGTGGAACGTGGACAAGTATCGTGTCTGGTGGAAGAAGTCCTCAATCCGTCGGCAAATTACACGGGATAAGTAATTGCTCCGTGTAGGAATGCAGGAACCTCCGAGAGGGCCATTACAGAAGCTCTGGGGAGATCTCTATCAGGAGAGCTGGCCTGTCTCCCCAGGGCTGTCATTAATGCTCCCTGGTTCCAGAGCAGCTCTTCAAACCTGCGGCAGGCGGCCGTGGGCGCAGCCCGGCACCTGGCCCCAGTGCCCAGCTTTAAGCAGCTTCTCCAATATCCCTGCAGTACCCGGGGCAGGTGGGCCCAGCTGGCCAAATGGCCACGCCGCTCGGGGCTGGGCACAACTGCCCCGCTTTCCCCAGCCCAACGCAGAAAAGGTTGGGGCCTCGCACCCGCCTCGCCGCCGGCCTCGTCTGCCGCGCTGGCAGGAAGCCCGGCCAGGCCCGGGGGCGCGCGAGAAGCTCCCGCTCCCCCAGAGGCCCCGGCAGAGCTCAGCTGAGGCCTTTTGCGCGGCTTCTGCTGTCAGGGCGCGCGTGTCGCGCTGCGCCTTCCTCTGGCGCCCACGCACCTGCTCATTAACGAGCTCATTGCTCCTCCACTCATTAACAAAGTTTGCTGGTCATCCTCTTTGGCTTTCCCAGTGACGTCTTTGGCATCCCTCACAAAACCAAGCTGTGGGGTGTAGAGTTTTCTAATTAAAGCTGATGGCAGGGACGGGAGGAGCAGGCTCGGCAGCACCGACAGGCCGGCGGGCGATGGTTAGCGGAGAGCACAAAGAGCACAAGCCCTGGGCACTCGGCCCAGGAGAAGCTCCCTGCGGCTGGCAGGGCGGGGAAGCCACGGCAGGGAGAAGCCCAGATGGAGGTGGCCACGGCTCCCTCCTCCCGGCCATCCCTTCCGTCCCTGATAGGGAAGAACACGCTGTAATTCTGGTCATGGCCAAGGCTCGGTGGCGCAGCCCGGTGCCAACTGGCCCAGCGCTCTGAATGTGCCGGGCGAAGACCTTGCTTCACCAAGAACTCCACGTCTGCTTCGGACACAGCCCAGCACACGGGGGGCTGTCGGGGCTGCCAGCGCCCGTTACTGGCGAACTGTAAATCCATGGTGTGGGCAAAGAGAGAGCAGCCCCAGCTGAGCCTGCTCCTGCCAGGGCAGAGGCAGAGCAGAAGGCAGCAGGACGGTGACGTTCCTGCCCGCGGAGCAGCAAGAAGTCGGTGGCAGCTCACGGCGCACGGGCAGCACCGAGGCACACGCGGCTCTGGGGGCAGCACCCGAGAGGAGTCCCCCGAAGGCGGGTGAGACACAAAGACAGAGCGCTCCCAACTCTGGTACCCCTTGCAGGGCAAACTGCCGACGGGCAGAGGCACATTTAGCACGAGAGGCAAACGCTGTTCCAAGCAGGCAGACTCTGCAGAGCTGAGACCCCCCAGCCGGGATCTCCCCATCACCTCCCCGGGCAGAGACAAACCAGCCGGTCCAGGGCAACGGGGCTCCCTCCTGGCACACACGCTGCCTCCAGCAGGTCGCCTCATCAGCATTTCTGTGTGCAGGCTACAGGGTTTGCTGGAGGGAACGTCGGCACAGCACAACCTCCCTTGTCCCCCCCACACCAAGGCACCTCGCTGCCCGTTCGTCACCGCTGTTTCAGCTGCTCCTTCCCCCCAGCCGAGCGCTTTGCTGCTGGAGCAGGAGCCACAGAGATGGGGCACAAAGGTCTGGCCAGAAGCCCGGCGGCAGTGGGCTCACCCCTCCCCGCTACAGCCCCCAGCTACAATCTGACAAACCCCTCCAAAGCCACAGCCGTCGGTTGTCACTTCAGACACACATAAGGAGAAGTGACTTCGGGCCGGCACCGCAGGGCCTGGCCATGTGCGGCCGCAGGGAGACGGACGGTGACTCACTTGTCGTTAGCGCAGTTTTCTGGCGGACCAGCTCCTCCAACCGACTCCTCCCACGACTGCAGGATCGCTCCTTCTGACCCCGAGCAGCGGCAGCACCGCACAGCTGGGGAGGGTGGACGGGCAGGACCTGCTGCTTCTCCCCTGCCCTGCCTCTGCCGACGGCCGGGCACAGGCAACTTGCCCCAGAAGCCCCTACGAGCGCTGCAGGTCGGACTCCAGGCTCAGAACAAAGGAGAACAACCACGGTTGACCTTCCGCCACTGAAGGAGAAGGAAAAGCAGCCCAGGAATACACAGGCTGAGCAGTTTGCCTCAGCACGTCAGGTTCCACCACAAGGACCCAGCTACACTTCTCTGTACGAGGGTCTGTTCATCCGACCACGCGTGTGACGGCAGAATGTGGGCCAGGGGTTTGTTCATCTGTTACAGAAGAGAATAATTTTATCTATGGTAAATGAGCCTAAGACACGTGAAGATCTAACTGATGCAAAGAACAATTTTATTTTGTTTAAAGCAGAACAGAAGAGCAAACCAGTGTCAGGAAACAGGCACCTCTTTTCAAAGTGAAGCACTTCCAAGCCCTTCAGCTGTGAGGCGCATCGACCCAGGCGGGGGGAAGCGAGCCAGGAGGGCTCCGGCTGGGGACGGGCTGTCCAGGAATGACCTGGCTGAAGAGCAGCAACTCAGACCAGCTGGGCACTTCACTTGCTCGTGCCTTGGTTTTCAGGTGCGAACGAGCTCCGAGTCGTACCCGAGAGCTGTGGGCCTTGCTACCGGCCCCAGGCAGCAGCAGCCAGCGGGGCTGGGAGGCCAAGGCAGGTCCCGCCAGCCCGCGGCAGCGAGGGGAGGCCCGGCGGGGGCGCAGAGACCGGCCCAAAGGCGCCGCGTGTCCTGCTCACCCCCACAGCCCCGCAACTGCCCTGGGCTCCGCGCTGGGTCACACCCGGGGATTGCTTTGCCCTGAGACCCCCCAAAACCCTGAAAAGTCTGAAACCCCCGAAACCATGCCACGTGTCACTGTTCACTGGTTTGCCTGAACCCAACCCTCACAACTAGGCAGAGCTTCCGTAGCTCCTGTTAGCAGAAATCCAGACTCCAGCGAGGATGGGGGACCCCAAACCCAACTACCCTACACAATTCCTAAACGGCTGCGCTACGGAAGAGAGAGAAGAGGGGAAATCTTCCACATGGTGCCTAGGCCCAGTTATCGGAGCTGGAATCCCCACAAGCGAAGCGGATATCATGGGCAAGGCAAGGCCCGCAGGGCTCCTTTCCAAAATCCACCAGGAAGTTCTTGTTGACGGCGAGGCCTCCATTCTCAGTGTCCACATCAATCTGCAGCATGACGGAGCCTTCCCTGCGAGGGGACAAGAGCGCAGCCGTTAGAGGAAGCAAAGCAGGGCCCTGGGCAGGAGATTGTGCCCGTCACCCTCCTGCTGCTGATGGAGGAAGAGGCTTTCCCTGAGCATCTCGTCTTCTGCAGGGAGGGGGCGGAGGCTCAGGTTCGACGCTTTCCCTGAGTTCTCAGGGGACGTGAGGAAGCCGCTACGCGGGGTGCGAGGGGCAGGCTGGAGCTCGCCTTTGTGTGGAGACGGTCGTCTGTTTGCTAAATCGAAACAGCTCTGGGGGCTGCAGCGGGAGGTACTGGGGCAGAGCTGTGGCCCGGCTCCCAGAGACCCGCAGGTGGGTTCACTCCACCCTTTGGCCCCAAACACTCGCGCTCTCCTGAGCCAGCCCTGGGCCCTGCAGCTCCCGACAGGCGGCGGCTGCACCGTGCCTGGCCAGAGATGCTTGTGAGCCAACGGCCAGTGAGAGTCACCATGAGGAAGCCACGGGGATGAGCATCGGGAAACCCATCCCCTGCCATGGCGCCCGTGTCCCGGTAGCCCCCAGACGAGGCGCCTCTCCCCCTCCGAGCACAGAGGCCACCCCAAGGAGGCTCCTTGCCCCCCAAACGCTTCTCACCTGACCATGCACGGGTAGAACTGCTTGTCTAATGCGCTGTAGAAGGAGTTGGTGACGTAGAGCCTCTTGCCATCCAGGCTGAGCTGCATCTTGCAGGGGCCGCCGTACACCCTCTTGCACTGCAGACACAGCGCACGGCACCGCGGTTACCGGCTGCGCAGGAGGTGGGAGCCGGGCAGAGCAGAGCGGCCCCCTCCCCTCCCCTCGTGGCACAGCGAGCTGCCAGACCCCACAGACATGTGGCACCACAGCGGGGACCTTGCCCAGACACCCTGTGCCCAGAGTCAGCGGCGCAGAGCCGAAGGCCGGAGGATGCCAGAGGCCAGCGAGGACGCAGAACTCACCTTGACCACCAAGGGCTCGGGCTGGCACTTCAGCTCTTCATTCCGGCACACGGACACGGACCCGCATCTGGTGAGGAGGCCTCCCACAAAGACCTGCGAGCGAGGCAACGGGACACACGTTGCCGTGTCATCCACCCACCCCAGCTCCTGCTGAGGAACCCACAGCGCAACCCCGCTGCTCCTGCCTCACCTGTCCCACCAGCCTGGGCTTGCAGGTTTTGGAGAGCTCGTACTGGCGGATGTCTCCGTGCCACCAGTTGCTGAGATACAGGAACCTGTCGTCCATGGAGATGATGATGTCGGCTGTGAAGGCTGGGGCACAGAAACGAGGAGCTCCAGAAAGGCAGCAGCCACAGCAAAGCTGCCCGGCCCCCAGCCCCAGCTCCCATCTCTCCCCGCCGTTCTCTGCCCGTGCCTCTAGCTCAGGAGACCTGCCCGGGCGCGCAGGCTCCTGCCGGGGCAGCGGCGTCTGCTCAGGGGCGTGCAGAGCCCCGCAGCCCCTCCAACAAGCCTCCGTGGCGACTGCGCAGCGAGGCTTTGGGTGTCAGCGAGGGGGCTTTGCCAGGCTGCACAGCACAACGCTGCGGCAGGAGCAAGGAATCCCCCCTCAGGGCACACGAACCTGGCATCTTGGGCATAATCCAATCTGTCACGTTTATGGCCGGAATCCGAATCACCTCCTCTACTTCCCAGCAGCCTCTCTGCACAAGAAACAGAGGCCCCGCACCGTCAGCGCTCCTGGCTGGCCAGGCAGGACCCTCCCCTGCACCCACACGCTGGCACGGGCAGGCAGAGCTGCCCGAGGACGGCTGCTGCGGCACCGGCTGCTCCCAGCAGAGACAACGGGGCAGCGTCGTCTGACACCGACAGCAAGATGGGGCTTCATCGCTCAACCCCCCGCTGCTCGTCTGCCCTGGCCGCGGGCACAAGACTTGCCTCACACTTGTAGAAGCGGTAGGTGACACCGCTCAGGGCACAGCTGACGTATCCCTCGGCAGCGTTGGGGTTGTGGAGGAATCGAACGTTCAGGGGCAGAGAGTCCTCCCCCAGGTCAAAGCACTGGGTGAGGTTGCGGCAGGACAAGTTCCAGAAGTTCAGACGGCGCCCGTAGACCCCTGAGGAGAAGGAAAACCCAGTCAGAAGAGGGGGCTACCCAAGGACACTAATCCCTCCCCAGAACGCTGAGGGCAGGCACAGCCGCGGCAGCGACTGGCCAGAATCGGCCGAGAAACTGCAGAGCTGTAGGGAGGCGCGGGACAAGGCAGGGCCCGGCCTGTCGCGAGGGCAGAGGCTGCAGATGGGCCATTCGGGGAGAACCCTGCCCGTCCCCGCTCCCTGACGGCATCGCCACCCGCCCACCACCTCGCCGAGATCCGGCTCAGCACGTGTGTCCGTGTTTCCTCACCTTTCTTCAGGTCACAGGGGTTAAACCCGTATCCCGCACGTTTTAGGACAACTCCAGCAGAGCTGACCAGAACATCGTGGCGTGGCTGCAAGCAGAAGTCGTACCCTGTCGGGGGGACTTGACACTCATTTTCCCAGTTCCCCTTGAGCTCAAAGGTCTCTCCATCCAGCACGATAAATCCACCTGTGACACAAAAGGGGATGCATGACAAGTCACACACGCCATTGCTGAACAGGCAACAGGCTAAGATACGGTAAGATGTCCTAAGATGTGCTAAGACATGCTCAGAAATCCTAAGACATATGAAGACACGCTATAGACATGCTTTAGCCGTGCTAAGACAGGTCGGCTGAACCCCTGAATGAGCGGAGACCAGCTTTGCCTCTAACCTTGTCTCCACGTCCCCACTCTGCGCCTCAGCTCGTGGGTGATGGTTGTGCTCACACCAGCACAGAAGGACGGGGAGTTACAAACAAGTTATCTCACGTTTGCTGTTTGAAACCTGAAAGCCTGATGGTGTTCAGCTCGTTCTTTTACTAATAGGAATCCTGTTCCTGGAACGGTTACAGGAAAACGTACCTTTGCCATTGCCAGCTGGATCTCCCATGTTGGCAATCAAGATATCGCCGTTAGGCAGGCTGTGGACGGTAGCAAGGTAGCCCTTGTTGCACTTCCAGAAGACGTCCACTGGCTCAATCGTCTGAAAAAAGTTGACACACACACACAAGCCCCCTTCAGCCTCCAGCCTCTCAGTTCATTTCACGCTCCTTGGCAGAGCCCGTGGCCACCGGAGACTCCTGGAAATCCCTGACACTGGCAGGAACCTGCTTTCCAAGAACTCGCCCGCGCCAGGGCCTGCTCCTGGCAGAGGAGCCCAGAACCTCAAGCTCCCCTCTGCACGGACAAGAAGCACCACCTGAGCCCCAGCAGCCTGGCTGCCTGTGGCACCACTTGGGCCGTTGGACTCTCTCTGAAAGCCACGGGCACACAGGGACAGCGCCGTGGCAACGGGAGCCCGCCGCGCTCGGAAAGGAGAGCGCTGAGAGGGAAGCGTGACCCAGCCCTCTGCAATCAGGGAAGGAGAGAAGAGGCAGAGGGAACCCTCCTTCCCTGGGTACCATTCCAGAAGCACCAGGGCCCAGCCCCTGCCCAGAAACTTGTCCTGGGATCACCTCCAGCGTACCTTGCACAGCTTGGGAGCCCGGCACTGGGAACCCACATCCACCACGTAGATGCGGGAAGAAATCAAACCGGGAAGGATCAGCTTGTTCCTTTTCAGGCTGACATTGCCCACGCAGGCGCAGCCAGTGCTCCACCCTGAGGAATGCAGCTCGTCTTTGAGGTTGGGCATGGGCAGGCGGTGGATCACCTAAGGCAGTCAACGGAGAGTTAGGGTCCGTGGGGAGGGACGGGGGCTTCACTGCAACCAGCAGTTTAGAGGCGGTAACACCACTCCCTGCATCAGAGGAGATCTGTGGGAAGGTTCAAGCTCCAGTGTGACTGAGCAGGTCAAAGACGCACAGGAGATGCAGATAATCTTCCTCGGCAGCCCCAGAGACAGGCGCGTGCCGGTCTCCCCGTGGGGCGGCGGGTTGGCGCAGTGCGGAGCAGAACAGCCCTGGCACGGCGGCACAACAGAACCAGGCTGAGCTCTGCGGAAGGGCCCAAGCCAGGGCGCTGAGACAGGGAGGTGCAGGAAGACAAGAAGGTGCGAGGCATAAAGGGGCAGCCAGCGTGCCAGGGGGCTGTGGAGCCGTCTGAGCTTCCCCAGCAGAAGAGAGAAAAGTCCTGAGTGCGGAGGCACCGCGAAGCACAGAGCCAGCAGCCGGTCCCCAGCCCAGTACAAGCCCAGTACAAGCCCAGTACAAGCCCAGTGCAGACACAGGTACCTGGCCATAACAGGAAGATTTGGGGTTGAGATCGACGGTGGCCAGGAAGTCAGGTTGGTCGATGCACGTTCCCCTGTAGGTACAGGTCACGTAGGCCACCTCCTCTCTAGGAGCTGGTGTGGAGAAAGCTTGTGTTAAAACAGGCCATGGACTGGCTGGGCAGGAAAAGAAAAGCTTCAACAGGCTCTCGGACAGGACTGAACTTATTTTTGTGGGTGCTGCGACCTTCCTACGGGCAGCTGAACCGGATGGTCATTGTAGGTCCTGTCCAGCTGGAACTGTTCTGTTCTGTTCTGTTCTATTCTATTCTATTCTATTCTATTCTATTCTATTCTATTCTATTCCTTCTTCTCTTCTCTTCTCTTCTCTTCTCTTCTCTTCTCTTCTCTTCTCTTCTCTTCTCTTCTCTTCTCTTCTCTTCTCTTCTCTTCTCTTCTCTTCTCTTCTCTTCTCTTCTCTTCTCTTCTCTTCTCTTCTCTTCTCTTCTCTTCTCTCTTTCTATTCTATTCCTTATTCTATTCTATTCTATTCCGCCCACCCCAAAACGCGCTGGTGAGGACTTGCCTTTCACAGCATTCGTGCAGGGGGAGCACTCGTAGCACTGAGCTCTGCATCTGTCTGGTTTGGGGAGAAGAGAAGGAGAAATGAGAAACGTCCCCATCCTTGCGAGGCGCCTGCTCAGAAGCCTCTGTCCCGCCAGACGGAGCTTCCCCCAGCCCAGCTGCCCGTCCCCTGCTGCTGGGCTGGCACCGGCAGAGCACAGACCCGGGAGAGGATCCTCCCTGGAGAGCCGCCGGGGACATCAACCCGACGGGTTCCAGGGTGGGATGTCTGCAGCCTCCCGGCAGCGGCTGGAGCCAGATCCGGGACGGGGCTCCGAGGCCGGGGGGTGCCGTGGGCTGCGGGGAGGCTGCAGAGTCTCTCTTACCCATGTCGAAGGTGCCGGGGTCCCTCTCCTCGGGAGCGGAGGTGCTGGAGCTGGGGGTGCCGCTTGCTGTTGCCTCGCCGGGGTGGGTCGAGTTGTGCCGAGGCTGCTCCCAGGGGCCTTATATAGAGGCAAAGGGGTGGGGGAGAAGCGAGGTGCCAAGGGAGGAGCCATCGCTCCACAGTGTTTGGGAGGTGCCAGACCAGCGCTGTGGCTTGTTTCCGCCTCGCGAAGCACCAATCTGCAGGAGAAATCTGCTGGTCCATGCAGGTCTTTTCCTTAAACAACCTCCCGTATCTGATCCTGGGGCTCCGATGGTTTCCACTGGGACGTACTGGGCTCCGGAGGCCTCCGTGTCCCAGCCAAGACACCAGCTAATTAAAGCCGCCCCCCGTCCCCAGGTTCCGGCCACACAAACGTGCAGTGGCAGCAAATTCCACGGGAGGGGTGGCAAGTCCAGCTCGACAATCGGCCCCACCAGCAGCCTCTGGAAATGACAAGGTTTGCAGAGACGGAGGCCACCAGAGGCTCCTCTGAGAGCTGGACCCTGACAGAAGGCACGTCTCTGCCGCAGGGCTGAGCTGAAGGCGTCACGGGCTGCCCGGGCTCAGCGCCGAGAGCCAGGCCCAGCCGGGCCTCTGCCCAGAAAGGCTTTGGGAGCTCTAAGGGCGGCGCCCGGGGCTGCAGCGCTCGGAGCAGGGAGGGGGCTCCAGCAGCACCGACATCGGGTGAGGAGCTGCCAACATCCCCCAAACACCCAGAAAACACCTGAGGGTACAAATGGGTGCCTCTGGAAACACAGTCCGTGCCCCTGTTGAGGGATCTGCTCACCTTGCCCAGCCCCCAGTGCTCAGCTCCCACCAAAGGCCCCACGCAGCACCAACCCCGCAAAGTGCCTGGCGTCAGTCTGGGCGGAACTGGGCTGAAGTTCTACAAATGACCCACGGGAACAGCAGAGATCTCTGCTAAAGGGCCTGAGAAGAGCGTTGGAGAGAGGGGTGCTGGAGGAAGGGTCCCCTCCCGAGATCACCACGAGCGTGGCCACCCCCAGCTGCCAGACCAAAGCAGGAAGGAAACACCAAGCGCAGTGGAACGTGAACAAGTGTCGTGTCTGGTGGAAGAAGTCCTCAATCCGTCAGCAAATTACATGGGATAAGTAATTGCTCCGTGTAGGAATGCAGGAACCTCCGAGAGGGCCATTACAGCAGCTCTGGGGAGATCTCTATCAGGAGAGCTGGCCTGTCTCCCCAGGGCTGTCATTAATGCTCCCTGGTTCCAGAGCAGCTCTTCAAACCTGCGGCAGGCGGCCGCGGGCGCAGCCCGGCACCGGGCCCCAGTGCCCAGCTTTAAGCAGCTTCTCCAATATCCCTGCAGTACCCGGGGCAGGTGGGCCCAGCTGGCCAAATGGCCACGCCGCTCGGGGCTGGGCACGACTGCCCCGCTTTCCCCAGCCCAACACAGAAGAGGTTGGGGCCTCGCACCCGCCTCGCCGCCGGCCTCGTCTGCCGCGCTGGCAGGAAGCCCGGCCAGGCCCGGGGGCGCGCGAGAAGCTCCCGCTCCCCCAGAGGCCCCGGCAGAGCTCAGCTGAGGCCTTTTGCGCGGCTTCTGCTGTCAGGGCGCGTGTGTCGCGCTGCGCCTTCCTCTGGCGCCCACGCACCTGCTCATTAACGAGCTCATTGCTCCTCCACTCATTAACAAAGTTTGCTGGTCATCCTCTTTGGCTTTCCCAGTGACGTCTTTGGCATCCCTCACAAAACCAAGCTGTGGGGTGTAGAGTTTTCTAATTAAAGCTGATGGCAGGGAGGGGAGGAGCAGGCTCGGCAGCACCGACAGGCCGGTGGGCGATGGTTAGCGGAGGGCACAAGCCCTGGGCGCTCGGCCCAGGAGAAGCTCCCTGTGGCTGGCAGGGCGGGGAAGCCACGGCAGGGAGAAGCCCAGATGGAGGTGGCCACGGCTCCCTCCTCCTGGCCATCCCTTCCGTCCCTGCTAGGGAAGAACACGCTGTAATTCTGGTCATGGCCAAGGCTCGGTGGCGCAGCCCGGTGCCAACTGGCCCAGCGCTCTGAATGTGCCGGGCGAAGACCTTGCTTCACCAAGAGCTCCACGTCTGCTCCGGACACAGCCCAGCACACGGGGGGCTGTCGGGGCTGCCAGCGCCCGTTACTGGCGAACTGTAAATCCATGGTGCGGGCAAAGAGAGAGCAGCCCCAGCTGAGCCTGCTCCTGCCAGGGCAGAGGCAGAGCAGAAGGCAGCAGGACGGTGACGTTCCTGCCCGCGGAGCAGCAAGAAGTCGGTGGCAGCTCACGGCGCACGGGCAGCACCGAGGCACACGCGGCTCTGGGGGCAGCACCCGAGAGGAGTCCCCCGAAGGCGGGTGAGACACAAAGACAGAGCGCTCCCAACTCTGGTAGAAATATAAATCAATCTGCAACCTCAAATCAGCAACGAGCGAGTGAAACCCAGGAATCAGCAGCTTCTGAAGGAAGAGGGAAGCTGCGCTGTGCCCTCCCGCGGTCAGCTGGAGGAGCATCTTCTGCCCTTAATGCCAAACCCCGTGGCCGTCGCGCTGCTGCGCCCGGGCCGTTGGGAAGCCCCTTGGGGCGCAGCCAGCTGGGTCACGGTCACCGGGTTCTCCGCGTTCTCGCCTACTTCCCAACAGATCAGGATTTGGACAAACCATAGGAAACAGCGTGTGCGGACCCCGAGTTCTGTGCGCTTGTGCGTAAGGATGGATTTTGGCCCGTGGGTGAAACCTCCGCAGTGCCGCTGAATGAACATGGGAGTAACTGTTTTGACCCACCGGTACCTGGACCTGCTCTGCATTCGCCAGCTTCTTTTGTTTCCCTGCAGGTGTTTCTCCTGCTTCGACAAGCATGAGGGAGCCGATGGTCCGTCGTTCGGGTAAGGTGTCACCCCCTTCAGAGACGCTCCAACCGGCCGGCGTTTGGCTGATGGCTGAATTCCAGGGCCCACTTCCAGTGGCCTCTGCCTGTGGGTGTTTGCCGTGGCAGCGTCCCCTCAGAAACATCCTTCAGCCAGCGAAGGTGTCGGCACAGTCCGGCGAGTCCACGGCAAAGCTCCCCTTGCAGCGGGGCAGAGCCAGACACGTACCGCAGCATCTCCACTGCCGGCGCGGATCCCGTGAGCACGGCGGGACCCGCTGGGTTCTTCCCAGGACCACAGGGAGCTCTGCCCACAGCTTACCTTCCTCAGCACCCAGATTTGCAGATGTTAGGAAAAATGAAATATATTCATTCAAGCGAGTCCCACACTTTGCTTTTCTCCTCCTTCTCTAAACATCTTTTTGCCTTTAACGTTTGCCTTTTACCAGGAACAGAAGCAGCCCAGGCTGCAGCAGCTGAACACACTCGTGTTCGGGGCATTTCCAACTGGGAGCTCAGGATGGGACCCAGACTGGGGCGCGCTCTGTAGCTGGAATGAGGGACCTCAGTCACCCCGCAACACACTGATGCGCCGAGAAGAGGCCTGAGGCCGCCCTCGCTGGCAAGTTTGTGCCCTGTGGAAAATCACAAGGTAAAATTGCTACTAGAGTGAGAGAAGCTCCTAGATGTCGGCTGCGTCCTGCCCTCACGCGGCCACGGGGGAGATCACGTACCTCTTCCGATTTAAATCGCTCAGTCCTATGGGAAATAGGTGTGAAAATAATCCGGGCTTCAGCAGTACTGGCTGGTAGCAATTTCCTGACAAATCAGTGACTTTCCTGGACATGGGATTGCCCAGACACCGAGCCCTCACTGTGCCCACCAGCAGCGCACACTCCGCTCCTGAAACCGGCCCCTTTGCAAGGAAAACAAGGAGTCCTTGCAGCGCGGTGGGTTAAACAGCAGCCACTTCTAACAACAAGCTGCTGAAAACGGGCTTTTCCACCCGCGCCTTGCCGTTTCAAAAGCTCTCTGGCTTCACACGGTCCTGACAGAACCGCTCGGGGCGGGTTTCGGCAGCAGTCCGGCTGCCCTACGTTAAAACCACACCACGGAACTCTGCAGCCTGGCTCCAGACGGGTCAGGCAAGACAGGGGGCAGCCACCTACAGAATGAAGGGAAGTCAAATCTGTCAGCTAGATGGGGATTTTGCTGTGGAAGCACTGTAAAAGTTGGAAAAAACCCAGCCAAAAGGCTCCTGCGGGGAGTCCCGTGACACGCTGCTCCCCCGCCACCGCGGCCGTGACTCCGGCGTTACCGGCAAAGCTGCGGCTCAGCGGGAGGCGGCAGACGGGGAAGCACCAGCCGAGAGAATCGGACCCAAGAAACGGCTCAGGGACGGTGCATCAGGAGCTGGCAGGAGACGAAAGGGCGGACTTGTGGGTGCTTGTCTGGTCAAGGAGCTGCGAGACACCTGCGAGACACCTGCTGCTGGCATCATCAGAAAATTTCTTGCAATTTTCTCCAGTTTTAGAAAATGGAAGAGAATCTTCGCTTGCAATAATGGGAACAAAGGTGGCTTCAGCAAAAATAAATCCCTCACCAAAGAATTTTTTGACCAATGACACTGTTAACTTTCTGAAGTGATCTTACATTTTATGTTCTTTGAAACAGAAAAATGCTGAAATGCTAAAAAGAGAAAAAAAAATGTGCAGCTCCACCCGATTTGAAGAACAACTTTATTGTTGATTTTTTTTTATAACAACAGTGCACAAACGTTAAAATATAACCCAGCTCCAGAAACATGTGGCTTCAGATTAGATACGCGTGATTTTTATGCTGTGTCTGCTGTAAAGCACCGATTACTTTATGAGCAAGTGACGCTTTGCGGGGGCAGGACACGCAGGGGCAGCCCCACGCGCGGGTCCTTCTTAGGGAGTTGTTTAGGAACAGCTTCTCCACCAGCAAACAGCCCCAAGGCAAACAGCGGCGAGGCAAAGCAGCACAAAACAAGGCAAAGAGCCCTTAAAGGCCGGTGACCTTGGCCTTGAAACAGTCAGCAGGGGTTACACAGGACCTTGTGAAAGGGGAAGGAGCAGAGAAAAGGACGTATATCATGTCTCGGAGAGATTCACTTGGCTGCCTCAGAATGAGAAGAAAGTGGAGCTTCTGTGGCTCACCCTGATGGAAGTCTAAATTTAGACAGGGGACAAAGTTCCAGCTGACCCGATTCACCTACGTAAAAGGGAAGTGGAGAGTAGGGAGGGGAGAGAGGGAGAAAGAGAAAAAAGACAGAAAGGAGAAAAAAAAACCACACCAGAAAACGGCTCCAGACAGCAACTACATCCAGATATCAGAGGTACAGTCTCCACCGGGGTAACGAATCTCGTGAGCTAGGACAGGCCCACCAGGTTCCTTCCCAAAATCCACTAGGAAGTTTTTATTCGCCTTCAATCCACCTCTTTCAGTATCCACGTCAATCTGCAGCATAACGGAGCCTTCCCTGGAAGAGAGACAAGGAAACAGGTATTGGCAAAGGATTCGCACGGGCTGCCCTCTCCCACGTTTGGTTTGTCTTCAGTTCATTTAAAGTGTAAAGAATCCCGAACTCCAGATGGGCCTTCGCGGGTCTCGAAAGTGCGTTACACTGGCTCAGCGGAACCTGCGACCTCAAATTAGCAACGAATGAGTGAAAATCGGTGGCTGCTGCTCCTTATAAAGGAAGAGGCAAGCTGCACCGTGCCCTCCTGTGGCCATCTGGAGCATCGGCCTCTCCTTTCTTTAACACCCAAACCTGGAAGGTCTGTGCTGCCCCATTCAGAGGCCACCGGGAGTCCTGCGGATGCCAGGGGCCTGGGTCACATTCACCGGTTTCTTCCCATCCCCATCGACTTCCAAACAGACGATGATTTCAACAAACAGCGTGTGCAGACCCCAACTTCTATGCGCCTGTTGGGCGGGGAAGGATTGTGGCCAGTGGGTCAAGGCCCTGGGCTGGTGGCCTGTGCAGAAAAGTTACAGGATCGGGTCTCCCTGCGTGGGAACTCTGCTCTGCGTTCCCGCTGGTACCGGCACATCACCGTTTAGGAAAGAAATCTTGACCGTGGGCTCTACGGTCGTCCTCGTTTACCAAAGCTTCCTTACTTGACGAGATCCGGGTAGAACTGCTTGTCCCATCCGCTGTACAGGGAGTTGGTGACGTACAACCTCTTCCCATCCAAACTCAGCTGGATCATCTGAGGTCCGCCCGGCACCCTCTTCCCCTGAAATTGTAACAGAGAATAAATACCCGCTCGAGACAAGCTGCCACAGAGGCTGAACTAAAGAAATGCAACAGCGAGGAGGAACGACAGCACGGCAGTTCTGCTACTCCGAGGAGCACCCAGTGCTCTGAAACCCTTGACAGAGGAGCAGCACGTCCCCTGCTTCGGAGAGGGAGCAGCTTGTATTGGGAGTCTTACTCCTTGCGAACAGGGAGCCCCAAAGCCATTGCTGATGAGTCCCACCTAATTCACAGAAGTAGTAAGGCAGGAAAGTAACGGCTGAAGGGTTCAGGCTGCTCTGCTTGGAGGGAAGCTCCAAACTCAAGCAAGAGGCGGGTGGTGAACACAGTGCAAAGAGCGTGTCGGTGCCGCAGCCGGGTCACGGTCGCGCTGTGAGGAAGAGGAGTACGTGGAACCTCCTGAAACCGCCGCCGGTGGCCAACAGGTTGTAGCCACCTTACTCAGTTCTTGCACATCCTGAGACTTTCCACAGATGGCTGCCTTGATGGTAACAGTATTAATGCACGTTTATAATGACCAGAGGCAATTAATGCTCTTTCATTTCTCTGTCACGACGCCAGGTGCCATCGAACTCTTCACCCCCCCACTGCAGGATGAGCTGGTTCAGTGCTTCACCCACCAGCTGCTGGAAGCTCCTCGGAGGCGGCGATGGCAGCGTGACGAACGCGCCCTGCGCCAGCTCTGAACCAGCCGGCGGCCAGCAGCGGGGAAGGTGTAAGGACACCGGCTCCGGCACGGCTGGGCAGCATGGCCAGTTCCCCCAGGACCCAGGACACTGAGCAGGATTTACTCCCTCCAGGCCAGGCTGACGAGCGACGCCCGCCCCGGCTGTGAGCCGAGAGGCAAAGCGGCTCAGGTGCGGCTCCGTGTGGCGTCCCTTGGGCGGGGGGATATTCCAAAACGGGTCCCAGTCAGCAGAGCACTGACCACGTGCTCACCTGGATCACAAAGGGCTCCGGCTGACTCTGCAGCTCCTTGTCCTCCACCACAGTTACAGCCCCACCTTTCGTGATGCTGCCTCCCAGAAACACCTGAAATCAAGGGAACGTGTGAGGACGGCGTCAGCTATCGAAGGAACACGAAAGCAACACAGTGACAATTCTCAAGCAAAAGTAAATCATCATTTTCTCCTTTTAAAAAAGAAGGGACCGGGCGGCCTGTCCTGCCCTTGCGCGTGGCAGCTCCGCTGCCGCCTCACCTGCCCCACCAGCCGGGGCCGGCGGCGGTTGGAGATGTCGTACTGGCGGATGTCGCCGTGCAGCCAGTTGCTGAAGTACAGGAACCTGTCGTCCAGCGAGATGAGGATGTCGGTGATAAGACCTTCAAGAAAATATTCAGTATCAAAGTCAGGAAATGGACAGGACCAGCAACAAACAAGACCACGAGCCTGTTCTCTTTCAAAATTCTTGTCACAGCAGCCTCAGAAAATATGTTAAAATGTGGGTTGAACAAACACAACCATCCTTGGAAACCCAGTGCCTGCTCAAAGGAGGCTCAGGCTCTCCCAGTGTTCCCAGCACCATTCCGGAATACTCCGAGCTTGTGCTGAAAGACCCAAACTCCAAGTATTTCCCTAGAGAAGCTGACCTCAGGCATTGCGCAGTGGGGAGCAGAGGTCTGGCAATCTCCTGCGTGGTGGCTCATAAACGAGGCTAATTTGGTTACGTCAGAAGTGTTACACCAAGGATCCAAACAGAAATTTAGTATTTTACAAGGGAAGTGTTTGACATTTACAGATAAGACTTTGCCAAAAGCCACAGGGTCCCAGGGAACTGAAGAAGACAACACCCCATTTCTTTTCCAGAGGGGCTCCCACTAACCAGGCATGTCAGGCAGGAGCCATCCTTGCACCTTCTTGCTGGGTACTTCAATCACTTTCTCTGCCGCCCAGTCTCCTTTCTGCGGAAGGCACGGGAGAGGACACAGCACCGTCACGGCCTTGGCGGCAGCCAGGGGAGCTCAGCTCCGCGTGGCCGAGGGACGAGAGGCAAATACAGTTTATTGAACAGGGCCCGTACCGAGGTGCTACGCGTTACCGTGGGGCGAGGACGGTAACTCTACTGCCAGGGAGAACGTTAGTGATGGTAGCGACCACATCTGCGATGGCTGTGACAGCAGCAGGACTAAGGGCTGCCAACCTCCCGCAGCTCGGGGTCCTGCCTCGGAAACGGCCACAGCTCTACTCTGCCCACCCCCCATCACGTTCCCTCCCTCCTCTGCCTTCAGGCCTTCTCGAGGCTTCCCAAGGCCGGCGAGCAGAGGCCGCACGCGCGGCCACTGGGGAGGTTCCGCATCTTCTGCTCAGCTCCAGCGCACAGACCTGCCGGGCCGGCCCACAGGCCAGGGACCGAGCCGCCGAGCCGCTGCCGCAGCCCCTCCTCAGGGCACCCATCGGACTGACCCATGGTCGCTGCTGGGGGCCAGACCTTCCCCTCTTCAGCACTTTCACCGCTCATTAACTGTGATTAAATCGATCAACGAGCGACTGCGGAGGGTGGGGCCGCTGGAAGCGGGGCTGACAGACCGGCCCCTCTCAAGCTCTGGTTCCCTCGGGACGGGGCTGCCGGAGGTTTGAGCCGACACCGGCAACGCCGCGGCAGCGATCGGCAACGCGCCGGCCTCGCGCAAGGATGAGCCGCCTCAGCGGCCTCGCAGAGCCGAGGCGCCGCTGGGACACGCGCTGCCGTTAGCTTTGCCCTCCCACACTACCGTGTAGCTTGGCTGGAATTAGGCTGCAATTCGGAGCCATATTTTATTAATCCGAATTCTACTATTTCCTAGGTGATCAGTGGCTTTCTGAAACCACCACGCCTGAGCTCTGCGTCTGCCCCAGCTTTCCCGACTCACCTCTGTCTTGTAGAACCGATGCACCGCGCTGCTCAGGCCACACGCAACAAACCCCTCTGCGGCCTCGGGATTGTGGAGGAATCGGATCTCCAGCGGCACGGAGCCCTTCCCCAGGTCAATGGCCTGAACGTAGGTGTGGGTGCTCCAGTCCCACACGTTAATGCGGCGGCCGTAGAGCCCTAAGGGATCAGGCAGGCAGAAACAAGCACAGAAGGGACGATTTTAGCAAAGAATCACTTTTACTTTTGAGCGTTTAACCAAACGCTCCCTCACCTCTCTCTATATCAGCGGGGTCAAACCCGTCTGCCAAGGCTTTGGGGGCTCCCCACTCGGTGCTCATCAGGACGTTGTGTCGCGGCTGGTACCAGAAGTCGTAACCCAGGGGAGGAACCTTTTCCCCATTCTCCCAATTTCCTTTCACTTCAAAGGTCTCTCCGTCCAGCAGAATAAAGCCACCTGGCATAAAAAACAAAGAAAATTGTTTGAAGACATTCACACAGATTCACAGCTTTAAATAAGATCAATAATATATTAATATTTAAATGTCTGTTTTCTAAATAGTGTGTAGAATGCAGCCCTATGCTTAAGGAAAACTTTGTGATTCTGTTGGTTTTGCTTTTGTGGACTAAAGCAAATGAAACCTGGATGTTTAAAGAACTTTATCACATTTTAATGAATTTTTTAAGCTTCAGTTTGCTCTATTTCTACTCAAGACAGTCCAATCAATCCGTTAGCCCTCCTAGAGCACATTTCAGTTAAGGGATATCTTAGAGAAGATCCTGGAGGAGTCACCTCTGGTTTAATTTGCTCACCACCGGTACCCTTGAATTACGTACACAATATGCGTCTATTCAAGGTTGTGTTTGCCACGATCCGGAAGAGAAAACCCCTGTGAAAAGGAGCAGGGTTAACCACTTACCATCTGAGGTATATTCCTTCTAATAGCTCGTATTTCTCTTTAGCTCTCAGGTGGTTTACACCTGAATAGGCAGCAAAATTTATACACCAGAATCCTTCAAAAGTTTTAAGAGGAAATGCAATCTAGAACAGCTGGAAAGGCTCAATTTTCCTCCGACAGTGAGACAGAGGATTGAGGTCGGCAACGGACCCTTTCACGCCCGAGTCACAAACACTGAGCCGACAGGTTGTGTTGAGGAGCAATCCTTCCCTGCTCTCTGCTGAAGGGACCCAAGCGCAACGTTGGTGGGTTTCTTGCCCGTGTTACAACCACCAGAGCTGGTCGTCTTTAGCGATACACATGGAAGACTGAGACGTGGAAGCTGAACTCATCCGAGGTCCCACAGAGGCTCCTCCCCAGCGGGTCTGAGTCGCTGCGGCAGAGCAACGACCACCCAGGTTACCTGGTCACGGAGGTGCTTGTTCTGTAGTTAAACAAACCACTGCTGGGGTGGGTGTGGGCACAAAGGGACTGTGAGCGCTTCAAAATTCTTCCAGCTTTGCAGCCGGTGCTTTGGGAGCATGATACTCCTGTACCACAAATACTTTTCTAGAGAAAAAAAATCTAGGGGATTAATACCTTTTCCATTGCCAGCAGGGTCTCCCAAACAGCTGATTAAGATGTCACCACTGCCCAGACAGTGAGAGGTGTGAGGATTAGCCACGTTGCCCTTCCAGAACAACTCCACTGGCTCGACAATCTAAAATGAGTAAACACAGAGTCATCGTCACCTTCACTGAGATCACCAGAGGATCCCGGTTCCACCCCTCAGAGATCAGCCTTCAAAGAGTGAGGAAGGAGTGGGAATGGCGGAGGTGCGAGGGGACGGCGGCTTTGCTGTTGGGTTTGGGGAGGGGGACGGCGGCTTTGCTGCTGGGTTTTTTAAGTACCTGTTGCCTCTTGCTTTCTACTCTGCCCGGTAACACAGTGCAACCCATGACATTTATTTGTTCTTCTCAAAAAGACAAACAGCAAGAGTGGAATGCTTAGAGTCAGACTAATTCGTGCATCAGCGAGACACGGACACCTGCGTTGGGTTTAGTTGGCATCGGCGGCAGAAACAGCACTTGTGCCATATTCAGCTCTCACCGGAGCACCAGCAGTTCAGGGAGGGAAAAAAAATCTTTGAGGCTTGCCAGAGACTCAGTTTGAACCAAATTCACTGTGCAGGAAGAGACCTTTGGGGGTTTTATTGCACTGCGTTAATAGTTAAAGGCTGGCAAGGTTCTACAGAATCAAACCTGAAAGACTCTGAACGAGAGTGTTTGCAGGCAGGTGGGGTGGGACAAAACACGCTTCAGAGTTTCCTTACATTCCGCATCGTGCCCTGTCTTCAAAGTACATTTTTGGGAACTAAATTTGTCTCTGCCAAACCTGGAGCTTTGTACTGAAGTTTCAGACGTTGCTGCAGGATTCACCTGACCGAGCCCAGACGCTGGCAGTGTCTGTACCTCTGAGCTAATCCCCTGGGCTCACTCTATGGCCGGGGAAAAGAAACAAACACCCTTAACACACAATTCCTTTACTCCAGAACAGTTTTGTAAAGTGGGTTAGACAAATCTGACTTCAGCAGGGCCTTTCCCTGACTGTAAAGAGAATCTAAACGTTAGACATGACAAAGTGTGAGTCTCTATCCAAACCTGTGTCTATGCCAAATGAATTGCAGGGGAAGATTTATTTTGGGAAAATGTCAATTGTTTCCATGAGCAAGAGATTTAAAAAAATGTTCATTTCCCCATATTAAAACATTTTCTTAACTTTTTCTGTTAAAAACCCTACATATCACGTGTTTAGGAGCCAAGGATCACAAATCAAGAGGAAGGTGTCTCTTACAGAAGAGATCTGGTTCTGCTCAGTGAAAATCCAATCAAATTCGAACTCACGGCTGAAAACCATCCCGTGTACGGACGCTCGGCTGAACGGAGGAGTTTGTCTCGTCATCCTGTACTCAAAGGCAATAGCACAGTGTGCAACCACTTTGACTGAAATTCATATTGCAGAGGCAGGTGGAATTCTGGAACTTCCTAATTTTTCAGTGTTTGTCCCCACATTTACTGGTGTTCCTTTAGTGCAAGATTTTTGTGTGTTTATCAAAAAAATGGTAAGAGTTTCGAAACTCCCACAAGGTCCTAATGTTTGACAGTAGTTTCCATAACTGTTCCGGCTCTCCCATTCTAAGTTGGAATCGATAAAATCACTGTCTCTTGGTCAAAATATAAGACCTAAAAGCAGAGTTTAAAGTCATCTAAGCATACCTTATGGATTCTAGGAGCTCGCGAGTCTGTTCCCACATCCACCACATAAATTCGAGAAGAGATCAGGCTTGGTAGAATCAGGCGATTTCTTCTCTTTGTGGCATCCCCAAAGCAGCTGCTGCAGGCGTTCCACCCCGAATGATGGAGCTCGTCCTTCAGGTTCGGCACGGGCAGGCGGTGGATCACCTGCAGAGCCACAGACTTAAGATTCAGTCAGGGATAGTTCTTCCCTTAGGCAAAGAAACGGGTCTTTATGTCAAAGCATAAATTAATAAAGAGCAGAAGGAAACTGCTGCTTGTTATTCAGGAAGCAGGTTCAGCCTGAGAGAGGCAGAGCTGAAGCTGTAAAGTGGGAGAAGAGAGTTGGACGTAGCACCAGTTAAATGCTGCATTTATTAAATTAATGCAAATCTTTAAAAGACTCTGTCTAATCAAGGAGACGTGCAATAACAACATGGAAAACACAACAGAAAAACCCTCACTTGTCCCCGTGCTGCAAGTCTCTGACTGGGCCTGACTGTAGCAAACGGACTCGTTAATTTGCATTCTTGCTTCTGATTTTTACTTTTCCATTATATAACTAAGAAAAGCCAAAGGATTACAGCTAAGTTTTGTCAAAGTTTTAGGAGATTTGTTTCTTCCACTCCGCCACAATAAAACCCTAAGCGGTCGCTATAAAAAACAAAAAAGACAAATTATGAAAATCTTTGTTGCTAAACCTGATTCGCTGCTCCTTAAACCCCAGAGATCAGAGTCCAAAGTATCTTCAGTAATTTGAGTCCCACGGGCACCGCGCTGGGAGGCAGTTTAGCGCGTGCTAACGGCAGGAACCAACCGAGCAGCGTCAGGCCAGTCCCACCAGTATCCTGGATCTGGTATATCGGGAGCTGCCCACCCACAGCTTTCCACCGAGGAGGTAGATGGATTAGAATTATAACGTCTAATGTGTAGAACTTGCCAGGGTATCGCACACCCTGCGTTAGAAACTGTCCCCACTGCTGACACACCCCGAGGAAATGCCCCCAGAGCCCGAGCTCATCCCCAGCGTAAATCAGTGATGGTGTTACAAAAAGAACGATGAAAACACCAAGCACAAAAATGCTCTGAAAGCGCCTCGAGACGAACACGATAAACGTTAAGCTTTGAGCAACCTGGTAAGAAAACCAGCAGAGGATTTGCTTGGTTCTCAGCACAAACATCTACTGGACAACGGTGACGTGACCCCCCCGGAGCAGCGCAGCGGAGCCGCCCCCCACACGGTACCTGGCAATAGCGCGGGGAGCCGGGGTCGACGTCCACGGTGGCCAGGTAGTCGGGCTTCTCTATCCCGGTGTTTCTGTAGATACAGGGCACGTACACAATCTCCTCCCGGGGACCTTTCAAGGCAGAAGTTTTGTTGAATGCGCCCAAAGACACCATTTTTACAAAAATCACCCCCCAGCGCTCCCCCACCCGCCCCCTCCTCTGCCCTGGACGCTCACTTGTTTTTACCAGACTGTATCTGCAAAGCTCTCCACCAAGGAAACTGTTTTTTGTTAGGTTAAACACTTGCTGCCGCTATTCTCAAAGCAAAGCTTTGTTCTGCAGCGTAGAGAAGCCGAAGGGTTTGTGGAGCGTCCGACACCCAGAGCCCTCTGCCCGCGCTCTGCCCGACGGCGCCCACCGCAGCGGAGTGCGCTCTGCCCGCGGCTGGGTGCGAGGTGAAATCAAATCTCTCCTGGTATCTAAAGTCTCCTTGGCCCTGCTAATTAACGAGCCACTCTGGAAGGCATCTACCTAGTCTGCACCTCATCTGACAACAATTCCTTTCCTGATGGCCCGGATTTAGGAATGCCCCAGCACTTGCCTTTCATGGCATCCAGAGGTGTTGCGTATCCTGGACCACATGCGCCGCATTTTGCTGATTGGAGGAAAAAAAGTTCCTTTAATTGCCGGATTATTTTAAAGCATAACTCTAAAAGGACACTGGTTTTGCATTCAGAGACTGACAAATCTTAGATCCAATTTTTAAACTGCCAAACACCTGTACGTCTCGCTGACTCCAGCCAGCGCTGAGATTACTTGAGTTTCTGAAAATATACACGATAGGACACTCCATGCTCAAAAATAATGGGAAATTTGGGCCTCCGTTTCAAGGCGTTGAGCCTCACCATTTTAAAGCACATTCATATATGACAAGGGTCTGGGATTTAAGAAAACTGTGTTAAATGTTTTACAGAGATCTGCTGAATCACTGCCAGATGAATAAGCAGACAGATTGCCCAAATTGAACAACCCATTTTATTATTACTGGAAAGCCTCCAGTCTTTCTCTGCATATAAATGCTGGGGAAGTCGTTATTTTTAAGGATTTACAGCCCGGGTGAGAGGTGATGCTGCAGGTGAGCAGAAAGGACACGGGGAATGATGGACCCGCTCCCCGCCTCTGCTCTTCCACCACAGCTCCAGCTGCCGGGACCCTCCCGGCCGGGCATCCCTCGCTCAGCACCTCCAGCACGGCCACGACACCACCAGTCAGACAACTGAGAGGGGAAACTCTCGTCTGAGGAAGCTAGAAAGGAAATCTCAGTGTCCTCGCAGAAGAAGAGCCCACGAAAGCAGCAGGACCCCGCCTGGCCGAGGGCTGGGCTCTGCGCTGGGAGGAACCATCTCACAGCGGCAGAGCAGCTCTTCTGCACCGAGGGCCAAACCCCGCCGGCGCGTCGGGGCGGCTCCGCGCACAAACCTCCCCACCTCGGGGGGGTGGCGGCCGCAGCGGTTGTTATCTGCGGCCCCTCTGTCTGGGAAGACAGGACTCCTCTATCAGGATCCTCCAGAATTAAGAGCGTGATCCTCAGCGAGCAGAGAGCCAGCTCGCTACTGACACGTAAAACTTGCAACCTCTTCAGCTTCCTTCTGAAAAGTGTCTCAGCTCCCTTTGTGCCAGTCTGGATCCCAACCAACACCTCAGTGAAAATTATCTTAAACCAGCCTCATACACAGCGACTGCTGCTCTAACTCGACAGAACACACGTGCTCAGGGTTGCAGCAATAAATTGTTAGCTAGAATTAAGGAAATATTACCCTGGAATATTGCTTTAAGGGGCAGTTACAACACGTTGCAAGTCTATTGGCTTAACTGACAACATAAATCTCTACTTTTCTACAGTCACGGAGCCGCAGGCCGGCTGAGCACAACGCCGGGAGCTTCTGCTCCATCCCCTGATGGAACCAGGATAAAATCAGCTGTTCAAAGCACAGAAATACCGAAGCGCCGTGCAGCAGGACGCCAGCAGATTTTTTCAATATGACACGAAGTGAAATACATGTTGACAGAGGCAAAACCATCGTATAGTTGCCTCCCTCCCTACCTCAAGTGTCTGTACTAAAAATAAGCAAACCAGCTAATTATTTGCCATTTTCTGATATTTAAAAAGATAAATTTAGAGCAACAGTTTATTTCAGAAGGCCTCAGCTCTCAGAGGCAGCTCCGGTGCCCATTTAACCGCGGAGCCTTTCCCGGGAGGCGAAATGCTCCCAGCAGTCCGCTCGTAACGGCATCGGCAGGGGCTTCTCAGAAAGAGTCATTTAGTACTTTAGGTTTAATTTCACATTCTTTGTGAAATATTTTTATCTGGAAACACAAAATACAAAGTTTGCTTTGTTCCATTTATGTCTAAGCCGTAATTTAAACTTTATTCCAATTTTCTCAATCACCTAAATTAGCAGGAGCTCAGTATGCATTAGACCACAGCTTAATTAGCATTGCAAATGCAGTTTTCTGCAGATTACTTTGAGAAAATGATTATTTGTGCCAAATTGTTTTCCAGAGAAAACATACAGCAAGATGATGAACGCTTTCTCTTCCTTCTTCTCCTACACATTTTTTTCTCCTTTCCCTCTGATCTTGTTCAAACACTTTTATTCTGAACCGTTGTCTCCCACCGCCCGAAGAGATCTGCGGGTGACGCGAGCCTCTCCTCGCCACACGGTGCCAAGCTCATTTGTGAACGCAACACAAGGGGTTTGTCATGAAACCGTGATGCGTACCATCTCGTAGCAAAGTATGAACGATAATATTGACATTGCTACGTTAATAATCCCTGGTTAAACATGTCAATATGACTCGTTACGTTCCAGGTCCCCCGTTAATCTGGCAGCTGACCAAGTGTGTCCGACCCCGGCAGCGGGACACTGTCACCCACACGTGGTTTGCAAACTCCAGCGAGGACAAAAGCGTCGAGATTTTTTGTCTGCGGTGGCTCTTGCACCTTTACAGACAAATCCCCTCACGGGCAGCTTCCCACCCACGAAGTCCACCCTCCTTGTCTTTCTAAATCAAAGAATATTTCTCCACCGCCAACGGCTCACGTGTCAATTTAACAGAAGAACATTCAGCTTTAGCGGCCTCGTTGGACAATTTGCCTTCCTGAATTCACAGGTGAAGCTACAATAACCCCGATTCCTCCGTACTCCTCTGCGCTTATTTGTACATATACACCAAGAGCTGATAAAAGTGTCACTGTTCCTTTTGTTACCGCTGTCTACAGCGCTTCTCCCTTGTGAAGAGCAAAGGGAATTGAGGAATCCAGTCTAATTTCCTTTTGCTCTGTATTTTTTCATGTCTTTCCCTCTGTTCTCTTCCTCCTTTCGGGGAGGGACAGTGAACCAGAGGCAAGTGGCCAATCCTTCGTGAGCCACCAACCACTCTGGAAAACTCCATGCAAATCAACCGCAAGGTTTGGGGGTGTTTTGCTGCACTTCCAACGGCTGAAAATACGTCAGCCCCCATCTCCCGCACAAAGCCCAGCGGGGGACGCCTGCGGCTTTCCATCCGCTCAGGACGTTTTAACAAAAAGGAGGCAGTTCCCGATGTCATAAATGTTAAAAGAGCTTCTCTGATGGTGGCAAAGACACCAGACTCTTTCGGCTGGCAGTGAAGAATAAAAAATGTTTCATTTCCCTCCTTTTTGGGGCACCAAGTTGTCCCACAGTGCCGCGTACAGCGCGGGGTCAAAGAACGACAGCGGCTCTGTCCGAGCGCGGGCACAGCCCGGACCCCCCCCGGCTTCATCTGTCCCCGTTACCGGAGGAGCCACGTCACGCTGTGGCTCTGCCCCTCGGACCACGGGCGCTTCCTCCGCCAGGCAGGTCCCCCGGAGCCCCCTCTGCCTTTTCAAGGGCTGTGAAGTCTCTAGAAACGCTGAGCTCCTCAGGGCAAAGAAATACTGGGAAATGCAGATCAGCCCAAAGGACAGCAAATACCCCAAAACCTTATAAAAGCAAGATTTAAAGAGATTGCTTTATGAAGAACTTCTGCAAGTAGCTATTTTTTTAAAAAAATAAAAGGCCAATCCATTTATACTTATCTAACCAGTGTGTTGAAAGCACTATGACCACAAAGAGGTCTTCTTTGATAGTCTGGGCTTAACAGCGTGAAATAAAGGAAAGGAGCAGGCAAGACTCTTGTTCTATTTGCACTATTTTACGACACAGAGGTCTTCAGCTCACCTAAGACAAACGGACGGTGCCTAAGAGTCTTTAGAGAGGGAGTTTAGGAGCAATGAGGCAATAAATTAGCCACCTCTGATGAGAACTTAAAGTTGGGTGGAATAAACCTGGGCCAAACCGGGGTTTTTGCAGAGCCTGAGTAAACGGGAAGTTCTCTGAAGTTAAGGCGAGGCATGGATTAAACGGTGACACATTAAAAATGGAGGCAGGCGAATTGGGTTTGTGGTATGATTGTGCTAAACCGCTGAAATAAACACGCAAATGGGAAAAAAAAATCAGTCTATCAGCTGTAGAACATCCATGACAAGATCCAGCCCTTACAGAACAGACAGAAGAGGCCCGTTCTCTCTGGAATACCAGTCATTTTCCACGTGAAAAACTATGCAAGCAGACTTTAATGATCTGCTGAAGTTTTGAAGAGCGATCCAAGACCTGATCTACACTGCAGGAGCACATTTTCCCAAAGCCTGTGACCCCTCCAGCACCCTCGGGCTGCCTGAGGCTTTCAGGTGTGGTGTTTAACTTCCCCTTCGTCCACCCTCTTACAGGGTGCGGCACCCGGTCAGACGGAGCTTAGAAAATGAAACTTTGTTAGAAAGCAAAGCAAAGCGAATATTCTTTACTTTGTACTATTAGAAAAGCACAGAAAGATTCACCCTGGGCAGATAAACCAGGCTGGGTACTTCTGCTGAGCCAGAATCATTTTTTGCCTGTGTAATAGGGGCTTTTTTTACCCAGCTCTACAACCTCACCCCGTTTTCTGAAATCCCCACGGAACAGCGTCCCCCGGGCGCGCGCCACAGTCACACGTTCTCACGCAAAAAAAGCTGTTTTAGTCCCCTCCCTCTATTTCCTGTCCATGTATCCAAAAATGAAAGTTCCTAAGGATTATGTGGTCTATCACAAAAATATAAGCAAAAAGTCAAATTCTGGTCCCCTGTGTCCCCTCGGCGTCACCCCGAGCAGCGAGCCCGAGCGCGTATTGCAGCTTCTAAACGCTGAGGTGCTCAAAGAGTCATTTAGCGGCAGCGTGAAGGGCACTTCCTGACGGCAGTAAAGCGACTTATTTAAACCCACGGGGGGTTCGGCAGCTTGAAGAGGTAAAGCTTTAACAGTCGGAGTCTCTCCCCAGCCCACCACCATCAGGAGCCCAGTGGCCGCCGCTCACAAGTTTCACCGATCTGTGGCCACGAGCGGCCGATCCCGGGTGGTCCCGGGGGCTGCGACTCTTACCCATGTCCGCTGGGCCCCGCGGGGGTGCTGGGGGTGCGCGAGGAAGGACGGCGCCCGGGACGGGGTTTCTGCGAGGCGAAAGCTGCCGGGAGAGGGTCAGATATGGGAGAGCGAGGGGCGGGCCGAGGGCGAGAACGGCCAAGGGGAGGATCCGGCGCAGGACGGGGGTGCTGGCTCCGCCGGGGGACAACTCGCCTGCTGGAAACGTCACGGAATTGCTTCTTAAAGAGGATTCCTTCAACACTGACAGCTGCCCCGGGGAATTGGAAAATCTGGGTTTCGCTCTTCATTCCGTCTGGGGTTCTGCTGAACTGTCCCCAGTAAGAATGAGTCGATTATTTCCCACTGATTTTTGAAGGGACGGTGCTTTTTCCCAGGCAACATCACCTCCGTCATTGCCAAAACCTCCCCGGGAGAGGAGAGTGCATTTTCCAGCCCTGTCCCCCTTCTTCCCCACTTTTACATAAACCACCAGTAACAGCAGAGAAACTAAACGGTGCTGAAACACCACAACTGTTTCAGCAATTCCCTCCATGAAGCCAAGGAGTGTCAGGGCGAGCTGATGACCAACCTGTAACCGACCTTTTATTTAGATTTATTTAGAGAACTGAACCTTCTTCCCCTGATCACGAGTTAGAGAGGCGCAGTCCGTTAACCTCTTCATCGCCCCAGGCTGCCGGCTAAATATTCTGTGCAAACAAACTGCTGCTCAGAAATGCTTTTCTCTAAATTTTGTTTTTAATATTTCACAGCTGTAGCTCGGTATTCGAACTGCGTGATGGGCCAAGTCCCGGCTCTCTCACCATACCTGATGGGCTTACTTCTGCTAACTGGTTCAAAAAGATCACTTTGGGGGGAAAAAAGTATGTTTATTATTTTTGCCCACAAATCCGCTGCGTAGTTGGGCTGTTCATCCTTCATGAATTGTTCCTTGCACATCTGTCACTCTTTCTGGTCTTTTCCTCCTCAGATGCAGCCTTGTCTGTCCAACAGTTCCCTCCCTTCTTCACTTTTCACTTTAAAACAGTTTTACTACACATAAGCATGATTCAGTGTTTTTTTAAGCCACTATTTAAAAAGTGTGAGTAATGTATTTCATAAGCTCAAGCGACTCCGTTCCCAGGAGACACCACAAAACACTCACCGAGGATCCCCCTCCTCGGGCCAGCAGAGCCCCCCCGCCGTCAGAGGGACTCAGGGGCCAGAGGGGTCCCCAAAGAGCACGTCACTTCCCAGATCTGTCACCCGAACCTCGGGCGGGGCGGGTGGGGATTCACTCGGACTCAGCAATCCTTCTGCTTCCACCAAGACCCCCGGGAGCTGGAGCTGCCGAGGCCGGGAGCGCTGCTGCCGCGGGCAGGGGGAGCGCGGGGCGCAGCCACCGCAAACGTGCCAACCGGTTGGGTGGCGGTTTACTTCTGTTTAACTTCTGTCTAAATCTGACCCAACGGGGAAGGTATTATCGCTCAGGATGAAACCGGCGTCAGATGAAATCATTAGTGCTCTTGGCTCACGCCTCGTGCCCCTGGGGAGGCAGCGGGATCGCGCGCACCTCGGGCCGCGGCCAGCGCACACACACACCACCCGAGAAAGGCCGAGGTGAGGCGGTACCTGCCCGGAGGCTTTGGAACAGCCCCGGAGGCAGCCCGGGGCCAGGAAGTTGCAGAAGAGATGCTCGAGATTAAAAGGATTCCGTGCCAAAGGGGGCAGCTGGGAACAGCCTGGTGAGAAGCTACCGACAGCTTGTCAGCTGAAACCTGCTGAGCCAAACGAGGGCTGCGACAAAACCCAACCCACCAACACCCTCAGCCTGTCCCTCGCAGCCCCACCCGCCCCGCTCCGCCTTCCTCCGCCGTCTGCACGGCTCTTGGCACCGCCACGCCCCGCGGCCCCGGCACGCGCAGGCCTCGGGGGTGTATCCCACGTCGAGAAACCGGTCTCGTTGAAGAGTCATCGCGAGGTTCGCAAGCGGACTTCATCGGGGCACGAGGCTTCTCCCGACACGTGGGCGCGCCCGGTTGCGAGCGATGGCTCTAATCCGGTGTCGCGCCTCCAGCAGCGCGCGAGGAGCGCGCAGGGAGGGCCGAGGGCACTCGCTCCTGGCCCGCGCCTTTTCCTGGCGTCCCAGCTCCAACTTACGCCCGAGGCGAGGTCAGCTCTGGTTCACACAACCTGACAGATGGTGTTCACACCCCAAGGGCTCCCCTGCTCTCCGTGCCGTGCGTTAGGTGCTGCCATGGGACAGAGAACCCCGTTTGCTTCTCAAAGCGAGCACGGGAGCACGCAGCGCCCGTCCCCTCCCCACTCTGCGCGACATTTTCATGACGCTTCTTCAGGAACGTGCAGTGAGCCCAGTTATCGAGCCCCGGATTTCAAATGTTCTTACTTTTATTCTTCTTTGTGCGCTTTTGTATGGTTCATCCTCAGGGGATACTGCACAGCCTCATACTGTGCCAAACTGTTTTTCAGCTGGTTCAGATTCTTCCAAGGTGGGTACAATGTGAAAATTCTTTATTTTCAATCCTTAGACACTGGATCTACCAAGAAATGGGCCAATTCTTTCACGTACAAGTAGGATGGAAAAATAAAGCACAAGCTCTCGAGTTTAACTAATGTCCTTTACACTACATGTGGTCATAGCAGGTGGAATATTGGGTCCCTCATCTTTTATTGAGAGTCTTTGTATAAAAGCACCATAAAAAGAGCGAATTATAATTATTAGCCATTAGAAACCGGACCAGGCATATATCAAAAAGTTCATATAAAATGACATGAAATAGCCACAGTCGGAGTAAGAAATGATTTATTTTCTTCGCCGCCCTGGACGAGCTTCGCAGCGGCCGTCTGTCAGCCCCTCTGCCTCCCGACCGCCCACGACTTCTTGAACTCAGTAACTCAGAATTACGCAACCAAAAGTTACGTCTCTTGTTCGCATCATTTGTCCTGCGATCACCCAAACCGCAGAACCCCTTCAGGAGTAGGGTCGGGACCTTCACCCCGCGCTCGTGTTTCCATTCCGCTCATGTAACTAATCCAAACATCTCCCAACACCCCAACCCCCTCTCCAGAGCAAGAGTACGAGAACAAAAATCTAAATGTCATTGTCAAAGACTACGGCAACCGAGAACTCCCTCTTGTGTGTTTGGCTTGGTGGACACCTTAACACCAGGGTTTTATCCTTTTAACGTGTATGAAAACATTGTGTCAATTTAAATGAATCTTTACAGAACAGGCAAAATCTTGCAAACCTCAGGCAAAAACGTCCTAGAGGATGTTGTTTGAGTAAAGGCTATTGCATTTAGATGAGCAATGATATTTCTTCTCTTGATTGTGCAGAGAGTATTAAAGCAAAGGAGAAAAAAAAGAAAACCAAACAAATGCAAGACAAAAATAAAACTACAAAACCAAAAGCCCAACAAAACAGAGCGACTCACCGGAGAGAGATTCATCCGCCTCTAAAGACGGTGGGAAAGGAAAATCCCCCCCAGGACAAGGAAGGGTCAGATCAGCCCGTGGGCAGCTGGAAAAACTTCCCCCAGCACAGAGGCGAGGGCAGAGCGAGACCTGGGGCAGGGACAGGACCCGATCCGTAGAGGCCATCGCGTCTAATAAAAGCTCCAGTTAAGGGTGTCAATAGAAATTAAATTCAATCCCCTTTTATGCTGATACAAATTAAATTCAGTTGCCTTTTAAATGTGCATTGTGAGTCCTGTATTGTGAAACACCTCACCATTATTTTTTTGTGAGAGGTTTAATTCAATCCGCTGAGCAGTTGATCCATTTCTAACCGTTAATGTTCAGTGCGTAACCCCAGGCTTACCAAAAACCCCCAACACGTTCCAGCCAAGCACAAAACGCAACTTTTTAACTTTCTGTATGTGAACCTTGAGGTGTTCGATAAACCCCGCCGGGCTCAGCGGCGCCGTACGCGCTACGTTAGGTGGCACCGTTGGGTTTATTGCGGAACCGCTGACCTGGGAGAGAGGAGAACCCCACTGCCACCGCCCAGTTAGTGCCCTTCATCGCCCACGCCAGGAAAGCACAAGCGTCCGGTTATTTACACCGAGATACGCAGCTCGCTTGTCCCTGCTGCACATCTGGCTGCAGATGTTCTGTGCTGAGCACCCACAAATGAAAACGACCCAATTACTGGCCCAATCTGTAGTTTAAGCAGCCATCCACAACAGCTCTGGAGTCCACGGAGACACCAGAATTTCTTTTTTGAGAATTTGTGGAGGATAAATTAGGCTGCAGAAGACAAAAAGGAGTCCATGGCAGCCTACCTGCAAAAGCAGAGACAGGGAATGTAGAACATTCATCTTCCCATCACCCCCTGGAAAGTGGTTGAACAATTTGTCAGAACCTGGAAATAACTGGAGAGGACGAGCCTGTGATTATCAAGGACAAATCACAGCACAGCAGCTCATTTCTGTGGTAAGAGGAGACTTTAACCAAAAAGGAGAAGAGAACGTATTTCTTCGTTACGGTGAGAAGTTTGATGTTGTGCCTCGCCCCCTCCCCGTACCTGAACGTCCATGGATGGGAAACAGCCGCGGGTTTGGGGCGAAGGGACCTGGGGGGCTCCAAACCAGAGAGGAGCTCGGTCACCACGCGCCCGCAGACCGCAGGGGTTTGCAGCTCTGCGCAGGGGCAGCCACGTGAGCATTTCCCTGCGTGTCACCTGTGAACGGGGAACAGGCACCTTAAATCTACAACAGTAGCAAAGTCGGGGTATCGAGTATTATGGGATTGCGAAAGGCAAGGGGTTACGAAGAAATGGAGGAACGTGGAAGTGGAGAGGTGCTCTTCCAGAAACACCCCCATCGTTACCGGAATGAGCCTGGAAGCCAGAAAAGTCTGATGCATTTTACACAGAGGTTGCAGAATTCCTCTCTCCGTTTACTTCTCGGGCTCTTTGCTCCCTCCTGCGGGCCCAGGAGCGGCCGAACGGAGCCGGACCCGGCGCGGACGCGGCTCTCGGCGCTGCGACGTCGCTCAGGCTGCGAGCGACCGTCTGCGACCCCCGGCTGGAGCCTTCCTCCACTGCGCTGCTATTGGCAAACCACATCATGGTTCTTTGTTACATCAAACACTACATCGACGTGGCAATTCCACTGGCAAACAGAGTTAAAGGTCTCCACATGCAACAACAAATTATGCTTTTGGCAACTTTCAAATTTTATCACAAATCTTACAGCAGAGGTTTCTGTTAAATCCCACAGTCACGCTCTCTGAAGGGATCACAGCTTTTCTTTTTAAGAGGCAATATGCTAAGCCTCATGTTTATGGAAAGCTCATGGCTTGAAGCTGAGAGAAGTACAAAATCGCACACATTTATTATTTTTAATAATTTCATAATGTTTAAAGAAATGGTGTAATCTTGGAGAGCCCAATCTTTTACTTCAAGGTTGATAATAACGAAATTACAACAACCAGATGTTTAGAGAAACTGCAAAGGGAAATCTCAGCTGGGACTTGACAAGACAAACAAACCCCATGATTAAGAAGACAGACATTTTTATAGCCACAACAGCTTCCTGCAGAGAAATATCTTGATCCTGGGCCAAATCCCAGAGTCCTGGAGGCTGGAGGCCTCTAACTCTAGTTTTGTTAAGACCTCCCTTGAGTAGCTTTCTTCTGCAGCGGTAGGTTATGTGCTGAGTAATTAGCTCCTATTTTGCAGATAATATTGTCATTCTTTCAGGACTAATACTATGAGCTGTCAGTAAAAAACCGCCGTGTCTCAGCAGCTTTTTAAGGAGAGGAACCCCACTCCTTGTGTGCTGCTCCGCGGGCTCTCTCAGGAATCAAGGAGAGACCTGGATGAGCCGAGGAGCCGGACACAACGCGCTTTAGTGTCCCCCGGGTGTTTGGTGCCCTTCAGAAAGACACGTTTAGGTTTGATCTACCTCGGTATTATTACACAAACGAGCTTGTAATTGTGATATACGCACCCAAAAGTCCAGTCTGAGCTCTACCGCACACCCTGTGCTCAGAGGGCGGTTTCTTGTCAGGAGTATCTTTATCAGTGTGACCCCAAGTGCCCACCCCCCGGAGCTGGCCAAGCCCCCAGGACCTCCTACTGCAATAGCTCATTTAAGTAAAAAAGTTTTTAAAAAAACAAAGAAGACTTAAAAGATTCCTCAGCGGCCAAACAAAATGTACTCCTTACCTCTCTGCAACATTGAAACAGCTCAGCAGATTTTTACCCTAAAAATAGAAATGTAAGAGTTTTTAATGATTTTTTGCAATCTTTTCCAAGGCGCAAGCGGCGACTGAGGCTTACGCACTCGGTAGCTCTGTGGTTTCAAACAACTGAAGTAGCTCCTGGTCACCTGCTCCCACCCTTCCCGATCCACGAGGTTGTGCAGAAACAACGGGGCCAGGGACAGAAACTTGCTACAGGTTTAGTTACAACAGAGAAATTTTGGAGAGAAGGGAGAAATTCATAGCTATACAAAAATGAAAATTCGTGCTCTACGTCACGCCTTGTAAATGTAAATGAGTTACAATGTATTTGAGAATTAAATTGAGCATGGAACCAATTGATAAGCATCCTCAGGCATCAGTGACCCATTTGTGCAAAGTATTAAGGAAAAACATTTAGTGGAGGATTCCCCAAATCCGGTCTTTTGAGGTAAAACAACACATTTGATTTCTGCTTCACCAGGCGGTTGGGAAAAGCGTTTTAGGAACAGCTAGAGACATTTAGTGCAATGTTTGTTGGAAAAAATGAAAAACAAAGCTCAAAACTTTATATGTAAGTTAAAATATAGAACATGTGGGTGTTTTAAACATTCAGATCTAAAGAATACCAGTTACCTTTACCACAAACAACATAAACTGAACCTAAGTATTCAGTGGGATAAATGAAATGGAGAGACGGTTCCGTAATCAAAAGGAAACGGGGAAATGTCCTGTACTTCAAGCAGCAAATTATATAATAAAGAAACTGAAAAAAAATGAGGGAAAACATCACTTACCTGTAGAAATGTTGGGTGTCCTGGGCAGGCAGCTCACCTCGCTGCGCAAGCGTCTGACTCGGCCAGTCTGCCACGGGGAAAAAAGTCACACACGTAATTTTGTTTTCACATTGCTAGCGGCGCTCTCAAGGCTTGTTTCATTCCTATTCCAGTGGAAATTTCTGCTCCCTCAAAACCTTTATTTATTTTTCTGGCCAGCCCCACGCTGATTTTTGAATATGCTTGAGAACTGGAAGGAGTCTGCCACGGCTTGTTCCGCTCGCAGAGCTGCCGCCCGCCCCTCCCAGGAGCGGCTCCGTTACTCTAAAGCCGCACGTTGAAACTCCGCCGCTTTTTGCTGCAGGTGGTTCCAGCCTCAGACCCCGGCAAAAATCCTGCCGTGGCGAGCGCTCAAAGCACCTGCAGCAGCAAAACCCACTACGCCAACTTATTACCTTCGGAACATGGGATTTATCAACTGAGTTTTCCTACGTCAAACTTTTTACTAAACCCTACATTAGATCTGGAAACTGCCGAGGGGGTTGTTCAGCTGAGAGGCGCCGCTGGACCGTCACGCTCAGGTCGGCTCCTGCGCGCTGGTCTCAGCCCAGCCCGTTCCTCCCGGGTGAACTCTCTCCCTGAGGAAAGCAGCGTCTCGGTGTCTTCACAGGCATTTGCCTTCTCCCCACTTCCAGACTTTTTAGTTTCCTGCTTCTTTCAGCCACAGGTTGTCAGTGAAACGCCCGTCGCTCAGCAGATCCCAGATGGCCCCAAACGCTCGCGCAGTTGGTATCTACAGGATGAAACACAAAAGTCCACCCGCGTGTTGTGTTTTAAAACATACCTATGTCACCATCATTTGTATTCCTATAGGAATCTTCTTTTTGGAGCAAGAGTATCAGAGCCCTGTCTCGCCACCCTCGTGAATTTATTATGCGTTTCAGTAGCCACCCAAAACTTCCCGCTCTGCCGCACTCCCCGGACAGGGGCTTTCCTGCTGCTCCGGCTGGACACGGCAGAAAAAAACCATAACTCCCCAATGGTGATGTGATTTAAACCAGCTCCACTCTCCCTGACATTAAGTTTGGTACCTGCAGAACAGACACTGGACAAAGACAAAAACGCCGTGGAGAATGTTTATGGCTTCTTTCTTCTTTTCACTTTGCTTTTTCCTTAGGTCTAGGAAACCTTGCGTTTACAAGGAAGGAAGAAATCGAGTTTGGGATTAGCAGATGATAATTTTTTCAGCTGTAAACACAATCATTAGTCATCAGCCAGTAATATAAAACTTCGCTGGTAAATCCTCGCTGCTATCGACATCTGAATTCCATTTACAAACTTAATTTTTCTCGTTGCTAGCAACGCCGGCGCGGCCGGCTGTTTTCCCCTTCATTTAAGGAAAAAATCGCTTTTTATTCATAGCTTCTGCTTCCAGATTATCTCTTTTTGAAAAAGCAAGTGAAAATTGCTATTATTATATTAAATAATTAAATAATACTTCATCTAAGGCAGAGGCTGCGAAGCGCAATCAGGAAATACAAACGCATAAGCAGCGATAATGATGTTTGTTATTATTATCAGTGGCAAAACCACAGAAGAGAACGCGGCCCTTTGTATTGCACAGGGATGTGATTTATAGGTGACAGATAGTGAAATGAAAACACTTCCCTCCAGCGTGAGGTGAAGGAGCCTGGCGCATTGTGTAAACCAGGAAGGAGGACTGGTAACTCCTGGAGACCATCCGAAGGAAATTAATGTGCTTGTTTAATGAACCACAGGACAATAAATCACATTCTAGCAACACATGGGTGTCACAGCAAGGGGGTCCATTTGGGAAGCACACCGCTTACCAAGTTCATAAGAGGGTTTTAAGAATAATATTTAAGAATAATTTAAAAATAACACTTCAAAGTATGCTGAAGATATCAATGTTAACAGAGTTATAAAAGGTATATTTTTGTTAAATACGTTAACTATCAATTAAAAACACGCATCATCTGTTTTAACCAACCTCTCTTCAGCACTCAGTTGGTACCAGATGCAGCCAGAAGCTGTGTATGTCCCATCGTTCCTCAATTATTCACAGCAGTAAGTTCATTATTAAAGATATAAACCATTTGAAGTTATGCGAGGGAGAAACGTAGTCACTGATGATACATTGGCTTGACAGCGCAGGAAACTTAGATGGCACCGATCCAGCAACGTACTTAAGCAAATGCACCATTTTAAGCATTTATATAGTTGTGCTGATTCTATTTGGATCGTTTAAATACCTCAAGTTAGATTTAGGCTGAAGTATCCTCTCAAGCCAAGCCCTCACACCCAGGCGGGCAGCTCCCGACCTCGGTCCCAGCTCCCAGAAACCTCCCCAGAAGCTGTGGAGAAGTTTATGGCAATTTAATCTTCAGCCTCCGCCTTGAAGCCATCCCCGAGGGATGGAGCCTGGGCCAAGTGTGGACAGGACTCTTGTAGAAGGGACATAAAACGTAGAGATAAGGAACGGTTTAACCAAAAAGGCCTCTAAGCATTTTTGGACCTCACAAACCTCTTTCCTCACTACGTGTGGAAACTCTTCTGCTGTTTGGGGACGCGTCCATCCAGCACGGCGGGATGTCACCGGCTGCGGGACCTGCTGCTCCCTGCGGCCGGGGGGGTCAGTCCCAGCGCCCCTCACCTGCCCCACGGAAACTCGCGGCTCCGAGGCGAAGGCGGCAGCGGGGCTCCCGGCAGCAGCGCCAGCCACCAGAACCACCGCGCGGTGCAGACCTCAAGACCCAATTACAGCACCAAGAACTAATTATCCTACACCTGTAGATGGTAGCAGCGAGTCCTCCCCGCACCGCCAGCCCATGGCGCCCGGCGAGCCTCGGGCGCGGTGAACGCTCCCAAAGGCGGCAAATTCCAAAGACACAGGTAGAGCCAACGCCGCGGCTGCAGGTGGGGGGTTGTGGCCAGAGGCCACCTCCCGGCTCGGAGCGCCCCGGCCCCGCGGGGCCCGGCGGGCAGCCCCGGCGCGGCGGCGGGACGGCGCTGACAGGAGGCGGGGGGCGGCCCGGCGGGGTCCCCTCAGCGCCCCGCTCAGGAGATGGCGGCGAAGCGCCGCGGGCCTTGAGGCGGCGCCAGGCCTCGGGCAGCGCCTGGGCGGGCCCGGCCCCCCCGCCCGCCGCCGCCGCCGCCTCCCGCCGGGAGCGGGGTCCCCGCAGCCCCCCGGGGCGGCGGCCGCGGAGGGGGCTCGGGGCGGGGGGGGGGGGGGCGGGGGGGCTCCAGGCCGCCGCGCACCGTTTGCGCTTCAGACAAACTTCGTCAGGGCAGCGGCGGCGCCGGCCCCCGGTGACGTCACCGCGCCGCGCGCCAATCCCCGCGCCGGTCCGCGGCCCAGGAGGAAATGACGTCACCGTATCCCTCCGCCGGCCAGGTCCCCTTTTTGTGTGTGTGTGTGTGTATGTGTGTGTGTGTGTGTGTGTATGTGTGTGGCTGCGGGCGCTTCGCGCGTGTATCAGCCCGCCGGGCGCTTTTCCCCCCCCCCCCCCACCCCCCCTCTCCTTTTCTTCTGAGGTGGGTGGGGGGGAGACACACGCAAAGCACGGAGCCGCCCCCCGCGAGAACGTACAGAGGGAGAGCAGAAACAGAGATAATTCCTCCTCCTCCTCCTCTTCCTCCTCCTCCTCCTCCGCATCCCGCTCGGGGGTCCCGGGGGCTGATGCCACCTGCCCTCCCCCGCCGCTCGCCTCGCCCGGAGAGCGGCGGACCCCTTTAAGAGCGAGCGGCCGCGGCTGAGGCGGCGGGAGAGCGCGGCGGCGCCGGCGAGGAAGGTGAGGTGGGGCGAGCCCGTTATGTCGGGGCTGGGGGGCGGCGGGGTGTGGGGAGCGGGGGGGGGGCCCCGCCGTGCGCGGGCGGCGGTTGGTGACCGTTGGAACCGGTTCGAACCGCCCGGGTCTGGGGGAGAAGAAGGGGGGGGGGGGCGGCCGGGCCGGAGCGCGCCGTACACAAAGCGGCGGCGGGAGGAGGGAGGGAGGGCTCGGGGCTGCCGAGGCGGGGGACGGGGAGGAGCCGCGGCGGCGGCTCCCGCTGGGCGGTGGAACAGCCACCGGGCCACCGCTCGCCCGCCGGGCTCTGAGGGGAGGCGGAGGGATCCGCGCACACCCCCCTCCGCCGGGGGGGGGGGGGGGGGGACGGGACACACACACGGGCGGTGAAGCGGCACCGGCAGCTCCCTCCGCTCCCCCCCCCCCCCCCGCCGCCGCCGCTGGGGACGCCGCACACCCCCCCACCCCCCTCGGCGCCAGCGGGGCCTCCCCTCGCCGCTGGCGGGGTCGCCATCCCCGGGGGGGGAGGCGGGGGGGGCGGCCGCATCCCCGCCGTCTTGCCTCCCCCTCCTCCTTTTCCCATGGCTGGTGCTGGGTGGGCGGCCATGTTGGGCACGGGGATTATTTTTCTCTCTTCTTTCTTAGCCGCCACAATACACCCAGGGTGGGTTTTGCTTTACTTCTGCGGAGAAACGGCCTTTTCGCCCCTTTTTAAGGGAAGTTAATGGTGAGGAGAGTCTCTGCCTACCTCTTGGGAGGGGGAGACCCCCCCTTGGCCTGCGTGTGCTCCACCTTCACGCAGAGGTTCCCCGCTGCCGCCTCGCCGGGGCCGGGGGGGGCCGCGCTCTCAGCCCCCTCCTCTCCTCGGCGGCCTCCGCGGGCGCGGGGCTCAGCTCGCCCCGCCGCTCGGTGTCATCCCCCGGCGCTGGAGGGTCCGTGCGCCGGGCTCCCTGCCCGCGGCCCCTCTGGAAGGGGCTTCCCACCTCACCGAGTGCGTGTGGAGGGGAAACTGCTCTTGTCATCCGTTCCCCTGAGCTCGCAGACCCTCTCCCTGCGCCTCCTCGCCTGCCCCGTCCCCTCACCCTGACGAAGTCTCGCTCGCTGCCCTTGGCCGGCGCCTTCTCCCCGGTGAGCGCCGTGCCCCGACATCCGCGCTCGCCCGCCCCGCTGCCGGCTCGGGGACTCAGTTTACCCGGCTCTTCTGGAGAGGGACTGGGATCACTGAAAGACTTTGTGCAAATACCCCCCGAGGCTGATCCTTGTGGCTACAGATATTAAACCCGAGATGTTTGGCGTCATGGAGCTGTTTGCCCGGCCCTCGCTGTGCTCCTGCTCTTCCGAGTGTCTGGGGAGCCCAGGCTGCTGCGTTGGGGCGTCCTCGCTCTCCGCTCCTCAGCTGGGATGCGACATAAAGCGTGTGTGGAGATGGAGAGGCATGAATCCTGCTGCCCAACACCCTTGCGGAAAACACGCAACACATGACAACACACACAGCTTTATTTTTATTAACTTGGCAGCAGTTGCAGCTGTCACCAAGACATACCAAATGGGGCAGGAGTGAGTGATCGGAAGTGGGGGTAGAGGATAGGGGGGATCTGGTGCTTCTTTAGGAAATACTTTGCAAGGATAAACAAATTATGCCTCTTCCCTACTCTGGTTCTCCGTGTGTACTGTCTTAGAGCTTCAGGTCGCTGCAGTTGTTAATTTTTACCCTTGAATGTGAAGCCAGGCTTACTGCGTGCACGTCTTTGTTTCACCTGTATCATTATTAGCGTGCACGGGGCCGTCCTGCGGGGCTACCGGCCCCGGGAGCTCACTCGCCGCTTTCAGCTCGGCCTGGGCGCGGGGCCCTGCAGGTGTTACGTGTGGTTGTGGGTATATACGGTGACGCTGTCGGTGTGCCCCGTCCCCACGGCTGCTCAGGTGCTGTCAGAGACCCTCTGACTCTTCGTGCGAGCAGGCCTGTGTCTGCGCTGACGGGAGGGGAGGGCTCCGCTCCGGGCTGTCTCCTCACAAAAGAGCCCCTTGAGGAACCAGCTACTGACACGCTCCGGGCCTCTCGGAGCTTCGGGGTAGTCCCATGCTCACAAAATACGCCAAAAATCAGAAAGCGGTTTGTTTTCATCGCTTTGCAGTTCAAACTTTAAGGTAGATAACAATCGTTATAATTGAGTGTGTAATAATACATTTTAATTAGTAGGCTTCACACACTTCAAAGCCTTTAATAAAACATATAGAACTTTAAATGATAGCATCCATAGGAAGCGTAATATGCCTTTTGAAATAAGTTCAGTTCCCAGCAAAGTCAAGTCAACCACATCAGTCAACAAAACGTAAATTTACCTTGGCCTGGAGGATGTAACTGCTGAACTCTGGCGCTCGGCTTGCGCGGTGCCTCTCGCCTCCCCTCGCCTTTCGGAGGTGTTGCTCAGGATGAACAGCCCTGTAAACAGTAATGAAAGCATCATCCAATATGTATTTTCATCACTTAGATTATATCAGTTTTAGGCTGTGCCAGTTCGTCATTAAAAGCCACTGAAGGGCATTATCTTTCTTCCAGGGCAGGGATTGCAGCATGTCTTGACAGCAGAAACCTTTATCGTAGGATTCATTTGCATTTAATGGAACCTCGCTGGGTTTCTAGGTTCTAGCAAAGTTAAGATACGTTCCTTGCCGTTAAGCACACATTATCGAAAGTAAGTGAGAAAATAAGTAACAAGGCAGCAATTCTGTTGAGGCCGCATGTTCACCAGGGGAAGACATAATGGAGAGAAGTGGCGGCCATTCAGAAGGAGAACTTGGAGCAGAGAAGTTGATTTATGAATTAATTTCTGTCCTAAGACGTGCGTTGAGTCATCTCGTCAAGCTTATTTGTAGGTCTCTTGAAGCCAGACCCTCATTTTTGTGCTTTAGATTTTCCTTCCTGGACTGTCAGGAGGTGGTTTTGTAGCAGGTGGTGAAGAAAATTTAGGGGTCAGTTAATTCTTAATATGTATTTTTGGAAAGGATCGGGGTGCTGGTAGCGTTATAACCGTACTGCAGTTAAATCTGCAATAGTAGCAAATACGGGCTGGCATAAAAACTGGCAAACCTTAGGCAAGAAGGATTGAAGAAAGTTTACACGGCTGGTGCTAAAAACGTCATCTGGGGCGTAGTTGGTGCTCAGCCTACCTCTGCCTCGGGCGCGGGGTGGAGCGGCCGCGTCCCCTCATTTCGGTGCGGTCGGTAGGGCACGGTTTGCCCTGGGGGTGTTTCGTGGTTGCCCGTGAGCCTGATGGCCGGCCCGCAGGGTCTCTCTGGGAGCTGGGGCAGGGATTCCCCGAGCAGAGGCTTCGCAGGGACTCGCTCTTTGTGCCGGCTCTGTCCCAAACCGCCAGGGGTGGCGGCCCCGAAGGAGGTGGAAGCTCTGCACCAGAACTTGCGGGAGTCACCTTTGCGCTAAAATTTGTTGGTCGGAGCCTTTTGGAAGACGCAAGGCCCATCTTTAACGTTCGCAAACGATTTCCTCAGCTTTCGTTCAGTCCTTCATCGCTGGTAGTCAACTGTGACCGTGGGTTCCCCAGGGGAGTCGGCTGGGACTTTAAAAAAAGCTCTAAAATACCAGCGGGCTGATGCCGCGCGCTGATCCTTGGATTGATCCTCAGCGCGTATTCGCTGGGGTTTTTACGTTGTGCGTTCACGTGGCGATGTGTACTCTCTTTTGAACGTGTGAATAAAGCTTTAAATGAGGATTCGTGAAGGCTGGCTGTTACCCCTTAGCGTTAGGATATCTGTTATTTTTAATGACTTCACTTGCCACCTGTTTTGGAATGGTCGGAGCGCAAATGTGTTTGCGTCTGGAGTTCCCTCCTGTGCAGAGAGGGGCAGGACCGAGCAGCTCGAGTCTAGGCCAGGAGTGAGAGGTGGGAGTGGAGGTTCCTGGGTCCTTCGCTGCTCTCTGACAACCTCCCACGTCTGACCCCAGCGCGGCTGTTTTCCCGTCAGTAAAGCGTGTGATCCTTGTAGCGCTGTAGGTAACGTGGTGTCGGAGGGAGGACGCTGTGAAGTTGTGTGTAACGGTCTGTGTCCCTCGGGGATAATGGGCTCTCTCCCTCCTCTTTGTTCCGTCTTCAGACAAAATTCAGCTTTTTGCTTTGCCGAGTCACCTGTGCCCCGCAGTACGGATTTATCCCTGACCCGCCAGTGTGCCCTTAAGGCTGATTGTGTTGCAGATGATTTCACCCAGTAGGCAGAAATTGGGCCACCAGCGGTGCCCTGACAAGTGCTGATTTATTTATACTTTTTTTTTAATTAAAAGCCTTAGAAAGGGAAGCTTATATAGCAAGAGTAGTGCATCCCGTCATGTGAATTCTGAAGAACACTGTGAACGAGTCATTAATTTGAAGTCCTTTTTAAAAAGAAGTGTGTGTGTATATACAGCATATGTATGTCATAACTTGTTTGCTTTGTGTCAAATAATATCAAGCTGTGAATGAAACTGTAAATATATAACCACACATCTTTTAGAGATCACTTCAATGAGACACAGCTGCCTTTTCCCGCAGCTGTCATGTAAAACCTGCTATCCACAGGTGCTTTAGATAACAGAAAACACTCGGGACCCGCTTCTCTCCGCTTGCATCACTAACTCGGAGAAATTACTGAGTTACAACTTGCTTTGTGGTAGCTGAGTCCTTTGTTTGCTGCCTCATTTAGGTGGAGAAACCGGGCTAAGTGTTTATTCTTCTGGCTGAGATGTTCTTGGAGATTGGAGGTGCCGGCGATCTTTTAAAGCGGAGCGCAACGTTCTGTCCTTTCTGCCTGTCCAGTCTCTTGAGACAATAATGTCAGTCTGGAGGGATCGTATCTGATACCTATGTGAAAGCGGTTCGTTGATAAATAAATGCAATTGGATCTTCTAATTTCAACTGAAATTGGGAATTTAAGGGATTTTTTTTTTTTTGCAGTGAGGCAGGGGAGGAAAGAAAAGGATTTATCCTTTTCTCACGACAGGGTAATCTGTGGTTATATGCAAATACAACATCTCTATTGCTGGATTTCCCCCGGTAATGGTGATCCCATTGATCAGAGAGTGTAATCAGGTGGTGCCTTTTAATACAAGAGTTTAATGGCTGTTGGCTTTTTTCCCCTGTATGGCAACAATGAGCGTGAACCACGTCAGCTGACGAGAAATAAAGGGTCTATATCTGGCGGCTGTGCCAGTTCCTGGTGTAAGGCTGATCCACGCTGGCTCTTCCCCTGAAGGTCTGCTCCCGTTTCCCAGCTAAAGGGGAGAGAAAACACCTTTCAGCCCGAAAGGCTTTATTTCTCACAGTGTGTCTAGAACACTTTGTAATTTTTTTTTTTTTTGTAAATTTTTTTGGCATCCATGTTTTCAGCCCAGCATCTGCCAACTGTGTGCTGAAAAGCTAAATGCAGAGTATTTATCATTGGGATTAATCATTTTATTGAGCAAAGGCTTCTTACATACAAAAATATTCAAGATCAAAGCTTTGAAAAACAAAGCTGTTACATTATAGAAGAGAGGAGACATTTTCTTAGTTCAGTTGATACGAACAGATGAAATACTGCACGCATAATGTGAGTTAGTGTCAAAAGAAGCTTGTAACTACAGTCTCTTTAGCATTTTGTCTTTGCATCTTTTGAATAATTATGAGGTGTTGAATAATATATTTTCTACAACGCGCGCAAAGACTTCCCCTGTAGTTCCAACCTTCCTGGGCAGACGTATGTGCGTGCTTTAATTAATAGAGCAGGTTATTTATCCCGACTATTTATAGACTGCCCATCGCTGGAGCACTGGGGCGCTGCTCCTCGTCTGGCGGGGAGTAACACGATTCCAGACAAATAGTTACTGTTGGGAGCGTCACCCGCTCCGCCAGCCAAGGGGAGCTTTGTCCTAGAAGCTTCACAGAGGATTTTTTCTAGATGTTTCTCTGAAGGATGAATATTGAAAATCATACCCACGTCGTTATTGATCACTTGTAGCGGCTATCCATTCGAGATCTTGGTGTGCATCTTGTATGACTTCGCTTGGTTTTGCTAAGATCTTGTAATTATTAAAAAGTTTACGTTAACAGGCAGCGAATACAATATTTAAGGCTCTTTGATTCTTGCTTTCCCCTGCTAGGCTGATCTCTAGCAGAAACCTGTCCTTCAGAGCTTCATTTCTCGCAATCTATTTTCTTCCCGTTTGTCATTCCAAAAGGATTTTTGTCACGTTGGGTGGGGTTTTTTTGTCTTTTTTTTTTTTTTTTAACAGAGCGGGAGGAAGTCTGACTTTATGTTCAGCGATGTGAGCAAGGGCTGGGCATCTTGAGTTTTATTTCTGACTAAACCACTCACTGCTAGTAGAATCTCTGGCAAGTCATTTCATTTCACTGAACTCTGTTTCCCACATTTGAGATAAGGTTAATAAAATTTTTTACACACTGCAGGTTTTATGTAAATGAAGAAGCTAGTAACGTCTTTGAAGCATGCAGGTAATGGGTGCTGTGGAGAATGTGAGCTTTTTCATGCTTAATGTAATACACTTGGCTAATTGTATATTAGGATTATTACAATACTCTGTGATTTCTTTTTTTAAAATATACTAATGTAATTTTATTTGACAAGTAAGGGACTTGATTTATTTTTTTAATCAGTTGGCTGTTCTTTCTCAATGACTGCAAGAAATCTTGCGAAAACTAGTTTTAGGCATAGATTTCTGTGAGAAGTTCAAGGGACACATTTAAACAACTGCTGCTTTACACAGTATTTACGAGCAGGAGTTTGGATGTGTTACGTTGGGGTAATTTGGTTTATGTGCTATATTTATTAGTAACGTGTATTCAGCAAGATGGAAAGAGTTAACTGTTATAGGAGCATTTAATTGCTTCCTATAAGGCAAAAGCCTCAGTGTTGACAACTAAAATGTAGTTGCTGTCTCACAGTAGTGCAGAAGTACCTGGTAATACATGTTTAGTTCATGAATTACACAATACTGTAGAAAAATGGAGCCTCAGATGTCCCCAGCAAGACGTTCCGTCGGCCTCGCCTCCCTTGGAGCTACGTACCTTCTCTTACGGACCCGGCTGTTCCCAGGGGCACCCAGACCCGGGAGTTCCGCGAGTTCCTGGGCAGCCTGCGGCGGTGCTTCATCTTTATTCCTAGAAGCTCTCTTGGTGTCGAAGTTGGAACGTTCCATTCTTCAGTTTGAGCCCTTCATTTCTTGTTTCCATCACAGACGTGGAGAACAGACTGCTTCTTTCCACTTCCCAGTAGCCTTTTACCTACCTGAAGGTCACTGTGCTTCAGCAACCCCCTCTGTGGATTGAACAGCTCGGGGTCATTCCGTCACTTCTTGAAGATGCCGCTCTCCAGCTCTCTTCTGGACCCTCGAGTCAGTCTAAGCCTCGCTCAGCCTCGCGCTCCCAGCGGTGTTGGGGCCTCGCCGGCTTCTGTGAGGAGCCACCGGCTGTCCCTTTGCTTGTCGATAACCCGCTCGTGCGCCCGCTGGCCGCCTTGGCAAGCCTGGGCTCTTACTGGGCTTTTCTCGGCTCAAACGCTGGCTGGGAAGGTGTGATCGGAGCGGGGAGAGAACGGCTCTGGGGGTATGTCGGCATCTCGGGGCAGAATAGCACAGCGGGGCGCTTGGGGACAGCTGGGAGAGGCAAGGTCAGCTAGAGTTCCTCAAAGAGTGCTTTTTAGGTTAAAAGTTGACTGAGAAGGGCTTGAAACAGTGAGAAAAGAAATTCTTTTTTGCTCTCCCTGTGTTCAGAGACACAGGATTCTTTATACTTCCCTTGTGAAGTCACAGTACTAGATAACACTTCTCTACCAACAGGTTTTCCTGGTGGCTGAAGAAGCCCACGAGCAGTTTGAGCAACCTGTTTAGGTCCCCCTAAAAGAGGTAGTCTTGGCAGGAGTAAGTTACTTGTGCATGGGGTTGGACTTTGGGGGCTTTTTATCTTCTTCTAAAGGCCTTCAGAAAGGGCAAATCCCCTTTCATAGAGATCAAAAGTGAAATTACGCAGAAATGTTCTCATTGTGTGATTTCAGATTCTGCACTGTGAGTGCACAGAACTGCGAGGCACGGGGATCGCTGATCAGAGACGGGTTTCATGTTGGCAGTAGGTGAGGAGAGGCATAAACCAGGTCAGGTGCAGGTGCTGCTGCTCCGTGTCCTCGTAGAAGCGGTGGCAGGACCAGTGGTTCAGAGTTGTGTGGTTGTGTGCAGAGTCAGACAAATGACTTTTACTCTTTTATCGTTACGAATGTTGAGGAAGTGGGGAACAAAAGATCAGCTCCTGGACGTGAGTGGAGCGATGGGCCTCCTTTAAATCTCATTCTTCGTGTTATTCTTAAAATGAGTATTACTGTGCTTCAAAAGCATAATTGGGAAGTGAAAATTACTCATATTAGTATAACCAAGCATAAAACTAAAATGAGTGTTTCTTAGTAAAACACCCTCATGCAACGACAGCATTGCAGTATGAGCTCTGCGAATCCTTTTCAGACAAGCACAGCAAGCTGAGAGTCTGGGAGGCTGTCTTTGTATCTAGGGGAAAACAGCTTCAAAAAAAGTGCTGGCAATTTGAATTTGACAAACATTAACAAGTTTTTAGGATTCTTCTTTTTTTTTGAGGCTTACCTGCTTAAGACAGTTGCTTTAGATCAGCGTTTGTTGAAATGTTGTTTTGGCTTCGTGCTGTGTTGCAGGAAATTCCTGACATTCATGCTTTTGCATTTTAGAGCTAGTGTGGCACAACACAAATAAAAATTAAAGATTGCATTTGCACAAGGTGCTTGCAGCCCCGCCTGGAAAGCCCGGCTTCAGGCTGATCTACAAACGAGTTTATAGCAGGTTCAGCGTTTGGCCAGAATTAGGGCTGTGTCAGGAGAAGAAGAGTAACATAGTTTAACGGTACAAGACTTAAAATCTAATTGCTCTGGGTTACTTAATCCAGCCTCTGTTTTAAAGCTACGTCTCCTCTAGTCTTCCCACAGCGAGCTAATAAACCTTACTCTGTGTTTCAGCCTCCGGGTCAGCCCTGATTTCTGTGGCTATTAAAAACACAGATTGTCTGCACATGGCTCGGATTATTTCCTTGCTCGTCCCCTATTATAAGCTGTTTATTTTGGCCAGTTTGTCTCAGAACATTTCTCATCAGATTTTTAGGGCTGTCAAATGGTAGTAGAGGTGACAAAACGCAATAATAACAGTCTTTTTTGCCACCAAAGTGTAATCAAGAAAGCAAACTCCCTTCTAGGCCTCTCGATTCCCGTTCACCTGCAGCACAGAGCTGCCACTTGTGCTCGCCAGCCTTTCTAGGGTTGGTAGCAGAGGGGAAGAGTTGATCCTCTTTCACTAAAACCCAGGTGGGAAGTTGGAAAATTCAGTTTTTGTGGTGTCTTATTTCCCATAATAATCCCTATTTCCTTTAAAAACGCAACTGAGCTTCTAGAACGAGTCACACTGGTTTAAGACTCCTAAATATATTCTTCAGGAGAATTAAAGTTTTGCATAAGCATCGTCCATAAGTGAAGTTTGGAAACACCCAGATCCTGAAGCGATGCAAATCTCGGTGGGGGAGAAAGCCCCTCCCAGCAGCTCGTGCGTTGTCAGCGTGATTGGAAACGTGTGGCAGTGGCGAAAATCAGCTGTTGGAGACCTTTGGTGGTAGCTCTACCCCCCCCTGAGAAGGGGTGTCCTCTAGGGCACTTGAGACTTGCCGGTTGTGAACCGGCTTGGTCTTAATTCTGTCCTGATGGTCTGAATGTTTAATTGAACTCTAAACACATACAGATTCATACATCATCGAGGTTGCAGTCCCGGGAGAAAATACTTGACTTTCACTGTAGGCAGATCCATAAAAACTTGTGTTCTGTGTGCAGTGGTGCTCAGAAAAGCAAACAAAGTGGGGAGATATGTAAATAGTGGAGCAGCAAGTAACGCTCAACTATAATGTTACACCGTCCTTCTGCTCGCAGCGGTACAGCCCCTGCTTATGCAACTGCCTTTGTTTCTGCTTCCCTGGCTCACAAAGATGTAGCCAAAATAGACGTTTTAGAGATTGGTGGCAAGAGCGAGAGAGACTTATTCATGAGGAGAGGAGACAAAACAGGCTGGAATTGTCTGTTGTGTCTTTTCTGTAAATAAACCCGGTAACGGTTCTGCCCGTGGGGAAGAGGTAAGTTGGGTGCTTTACCCCGGAGATCACGAGAACGTTCGTTGGAGTCGAAGGGCAGTAGCTCTGGATCTAATTGCAGAAAAGCCCTTTACTCTTTTTTCTCTTTGAACTAGTTCATCATTGTCTGTCATATTCCCAGCTCCGAGGAGGAGCGGCGGGAGCCGGGGCCGTGGGCGCGTGCAGGGGTTTGGGTCGGCTGAGGTCACCCCAAGACTGTTCGCACATTCGTGCACGCGTTTTTTACTCATTTAAGCCTGGATATTCAATCTCTGTCATGTGTGTTGGCAGTGATCCTAGAATATTCAAAACCACGAACAGAACAAAACCCATGATTCTTCTTTCTTTCAGTCACAGTTATTCATTTATTTAAAGGTACTGAAGTTTGGGGCGGTGACTTCTGATTTCAGAGCTGTTAGGTTGACTTCCTCATGCAGGAGAGGCAAAGCCACTGCAGTTTTAAGTCAAAACCAAGGGTTTTCAGCACCAACGTCACAGATCGATCTGAAAAGGAAACACAACCTATTAAAGTAGGCTGTGGAGTCCACTCCATTACTGGAGAAATAATCCAAGAACCTGAAAATATGCAATTCAGGTTTTTTCTTTAGAATACTGGGAAATAGAAACGTTGTTCGTATTTCTGGCGTTAGAATTTTTCTTGCAGTGAATGACTTTCACTGCCTGACAAAACACAGTTTTCCAATAAAGGTTTCTCTTCTTTTCCCTTTGCAGGATGGCGGACACGGACCTTTTTATGGAATGTGAGGAGGAGGAGCTGGAACCATGGCAGAAAATCAGTGATGTGATTGAAGATTCTGTTGTTGAGGATTATAATTCAGTTGATAAAACTGCTACGGGTAATTAACTATTTTAGTCTAGAATTATTCCCGTTACCGGTGTTAAAATTTAAAGGGAAATGGCAGCGACTGGGTACATCCTATCCCGTAAGTAATCTCACTTGATAGCTAAAAAACCTGGTAATGAGTAACGTAACAAATAGCAGTTTCTGAGGCTGTGAACAGCTTCTGAGCGCTGGTGGAGCTGACGCGCGGGCGGTGCTGCGCGAGGCCAGGCCTCCTGGGAAGGAGGAGTTTGGGGGCAGGAAACGGCTTTTTTCTCTGTGCAAGAGAAATAAGATTTTTGCAGGTGTTGGAAAGGGTGACCCCTTTAAAAAATGGGAAGGGAACTTCGGCGAAGTTATTCGTGTTCTGCAGCCAAAGTAGTAGTTGTTTAAAAGTAGAGAATCGATAATTTACGTGGAAGATGATGCTTTTTCTTTTACAAAGTGCTTTAGTGAGCCTCGGCATTCCGTGGTGACCAACTTCGGATCCTTCTAGCAGTTTTGAAGTGAGTGAGAAAGTCAGGCATTCGATTCGTGAATTGTATTTCCTGTGACAACTTCCGTAGCCCAGCCAGTGGGATTAGCGCTAGTTTATTATTATTTATTTAACCCATGATTTGATAGAATCGGTTTCAGTTGGGGGGGGGGTGGTGCCTGTTTTCTGCAAATGGAGATTCGTAACTTTGATGTTCAGAGTTTGCATTTAATGTGCAGGTCAGAGTCTGAAGTTATCCACTGTTTGTCTCAGATTGAGAAATTTGGATTCATAAAAAGCAATAATTGCCAGATGGGATCTGTTTTTCAGATGCTGTATAACGGTTCGGTTTGCAGTGGAACCCTAAGTGACCATAGAGGATGGTGCTTGCTGCCTGTTGGTTTCTGTTGGTACCAACACAGTGAGTTGGGCCGTTGTACACAGACCTGCCTTACACGAATCAAACCTCGATGATGAGCACTTCCCAGTTCGGGACTAAATGAAACGTGGCTGTAAAAGAACAACTTATTCACTGGTTCTTGCCACATACTTGAGTCTGGTGCGTGGAACAAAGAATTGTTGCCCCAGTTATGTGTGTGGGTGAAGTAGACTGGCATGTTTAGTCAGTCAGGCTTCTGTTTAGGCCTTTCAGCTGCTTTCTCGTGGTCAAGATCAAGCACAGCGTCAGCTTAATATCTGGAACAGAGATGGGTCTGTGCCTGGTCCTAGGCCAGGGCTAAGGGTGATGCGGCGCGTCTGGCGTTTCTGGCCGCTGCGATCCTAAACGGGGGCCCTGGCGCGAGGTGCGGCGGGAGCGCTGCCGCTGTCAGCGCTGCTGCGTCCTCGGCAGGAGCCGGTCCACACAGCTCGTGCTTAACACGGCGTCTCGGGGGGGTTCAGCCCTGGAGGGGAGCAGAAAGAGGCTGCGCTGCGCAGGGAAGGGTGCGCTTTGACTGCTGGTGCCCGCTGCCTTCCAGGGGAGGTGTGGAAGGAGCACGCAGAGATGTCAAGGGAGGGTGTTTGGAAGGACAAAGTGATTCAGTCATAGACGGGTTGGAATGGACAGAAAACTAACGCTGGTCTTGAGTAAGTTGGATTTCTCTTGCCTGTGCCGTTTGATAGAAAATACGGAGCTGAAGGAGCGGGAAGCTTGACGCTGGAGATCTTCCCTAGTGTGACGCTGTGGCGGTGCAGCCACGCAGCGTGGCCGTGTGCTGGCTCTACAGACAAAGAGCACTCCCTCTCTTTCTGCAAAACGCAATCCTGCCGTTCCTTCCCAGCGGTTCCAGGAGTCTGCAGCCCGTTTCTGCCCCTCTGCCAGCTGCTCCCTGTGCCCCCACAGGTGCTGATTCCTCCGCAGCCGCGTTGGGCAGTAGCAGTGGGGCTCGGAGTAGTGACAGTGCTAAGATGACACTAGTGACAATATTTGTGAGCAGCGTGGTGAGCAGAACTGCCCTCGGCATTTGGAGCGGGGTGGGGTGCAGAGGGGACCCGTGGGGCTCGCTCGCTGTCCCGCTGCCACGAGCACGCGCGATCCCGCGGGCTGAGCAGGGAGGTGCCAGGACAGCGTTCGGGGAGGGTCGTGCTAAACCTCGCAGGGACTGCGCGGGGCAGCAGCTGGTTTTCCTCCACTCGAGAGCGAATCCGGTTTCCTTACACACTGGTGGAAGTTACCACTGGTAGTATTACCCTCAAGGTAAGGTGTAAAAGGAAGGGCCTGGCTACTCAGGGCCCCCCTGGTGCACCACAATGCGTTTGGCAAGAGTAGATGCGTTGAACTGGTGTGTTGGCCAAATGCCAAGGTGAATAATTCTGGGAATTTTTTTGCTATTAAGGGGTTGTTGTGCTTTGTTTCAGAGCTAGCTTGAACAATCTCTCTGCATAACTTACTGTACTGAAATATAAAGTGGGTTTAGGATTCTTTGGGATTAAGGAGCTGTAAAAATATGTAAAACTCATCTAGAAGTCATTGCGTTGTTTTTAGTAAAACGTAATCAGACACACGCATAATGAGGAAGGTTCTATACGTTGCCTGAAACAGATATCTTGGTTGGGAGTGTCTTAAGAGAATCTTGAACTCCTAATGTATTAGATATCACTACAGAATACACTTGTGATTAATATTTCATAGCTTTACTAATAAAAGCAATTTGAGACAGATGTTCTAAATCAATTACAAGAAATTAATAAAGGCTTGGTGATATCACTATGCTATAATTAGATTAACGGTAAAAAAAAAAGGAGCGCGGCTGCTAAGAAAAGATCTGCTAACAGCAATATATTTATCAGTAAAATATTTGTATACTCTTCTGACAAGTTCGAATGTGCCCCCGGAGGATCTGCTGTCCAAACGGTTCCCAGATCCCATGAAAACGGGTGGATTTGTGCAGGAATCTAGTTTGGAGAGGCCTCTGTCACATCCTGGATTTGAGAGGATTGTGCAGGATCACACAACAGTCTGAGAAACTTTCTTCTTTGTTCTGTTATTTATTTGTTTGTCTCAAAAATAAGAGCCATGGTGTGCTCTGGAGACTAATCCAGAGCTCCCGCATACGACAAAAATATAGTGAAGAGGGTTGGAAAAGAAGACGAATGGTGCTGGGTTTGTGTTCCCCTCTCAGCCCCTCGCTGCGTTCTCTGGGCTGCGGGAGCGTTGGAGGATTCCTGCGCGCTGCTGCTGGCGGCCGGGGGTGTTTTGGTAGGGGGTGTGGTACAGAGGGACACGGAACGCGCTGCCTCGTGGCGTCGGAGAGGCCTTGCCCTGAAGGGCAGGTGTTACCTTTCTAGACATTATTCACTCTGGTCCGTACTGGAGGAATGAAATCCCAGGTGTAGCTGCCTGTGATCATCGTCTCTTACACGCTTATTCTTTCATCTCGGTTTGCAAACAGAACTAGTGGTGGTCATTGGGGCAGTAACACCTTCAGATCTTACTGCATAGGTTAAAAATTGAGCTCGGGGAGGGACGTTACTCAGCGTGACTCCAGCTATCGCTTTCCATAGTCCTTTTTGCTTTCTGCAGCTCTGTAGCGGTGCCGCCTCCTTGGAAACGAGCACTGGGGTGGTGGGTGCAGTTTGCTGGCCCAGCCCTGCCCCGCCCCGCCCTGCCCCGCCCGGCCCCGCCCTGCCCAGCCCCGCCCGGCCCTGCCCAGCCCCGCCCGGCCCAGCCCTGCCCAGCCCAGCCCCGCCCTGCCCTGCCCAGCCCTGCCCGGCCCTGCCCAACGGGCCCTCGGCGTCTCGCTCCTCGCTGGGTTTACCCCCCTCTCGTGCTGCGGTGTCGTGTGCTGGGATCTTTCTGCCCCACGGCGTGAATCCGCCTGTGAAGGAGGGTTTGTAGAATTTCTGAAGTAACGTTTGATCAGAGAACTGCTGACAAAATCCGCAGGTCTCAGAGGTGCGTTGGTCTGCTTTGGAAGAGAGGACGGGGGGAAATGACCTTTACAGCCACAGGACACAGTTACTTTTCCAATTTATGCCTTGGCAGCTTGGTCAGCCCTCTTGGCATTGTCGAAACAAAGTGTTGAACATCAAAGTATCCGCCGTGAGCTGGGCTGTGTTTCAGGGTGAGCTTGGTGGTGTGGGTTGTATTTGTGGTTTTTTGATCTGCTGGAGTAGAAACCAACTGTGTGAGGGTGTGAGGAGGCTGCTGTGGGTGGTGCTGCCTGCTCCCGGTCACCCTCCCCTGGCCTTCCTCCTTCGGGGAGCGGGAGGCTTTCAGTGCCTTGGGCTGGATGCTCTCAGGGGGAGAACACAGAAGAGCGCCTCAGTTTTTGTGGTGGAGTAAACTCCTCTGGGTTGCACTGATGCAGCAGGGGGTGGCTGGGCCCGTTAACGTCGGGACCGATGGAAACCAAAATCACAGCGTGGCCTTTGCCTTTCCCGAGCGCTGTTCGTCGCGTCCCTCCCAGCTCCTATGACACGACTTTGACTTGCCGGGGAATCCTTTCTGGGCTGGTGCCAGCGAGGGTTTTGAGTGGCAAAGTGCCACGGGGACATCTGTCACCTCTTCAGTCTCTGCTGGCCCAGTAACTGAGGGTCACATCCCAGTTTAAGTTGTGACTGTGTGGAACGCTCACAAAACGAACCGTGTCTGGAGTCATCCCAGCTTGCAGCAATCTGTTTTTTACGCTCATGGCTGTCGTCTTGCATTTTGTTTTACATTAATTAAAAAGACTTATAAGCTAGGGCTGAAAAAGACCCATTAAATCCATCCCTTCTCCCAGTGTAAGGTTTTGTTGGGTTTTGTTTTGGTTTTTTCCCTCTAGGATGGAATTCGCTTACGAGCAAGCCTGGAGACCTAAACTTTATCCTTTTCTTAAATAACAGCGTCCACGGTGGTACCTATCTAACTTTGAGGAGCGTACGTTGACAAACACAGGCTGGAATTGCTTGTGAGTGTTGTTGCACCCAACCTGCTTCTCCTTTGGGTGCCAGAAGGGCCAACTGGCCTGGACAGGGAGGACCCCGTGTCCAAGAATCAAGAAACAAGATTTCCAAACTAAAGCTGGAAATACCTTTTGACTTACCTTTGTGCATCTTTCTGCTGGATCCAAATTTTTCCCTTCAGATCAGTTTTAAAATGTCTCAAATTACTGGGACATGAAAGGAAAAATTACTGAAAGCTAAATATATTTGAAGTGACGCTCAGCCTAATTTTTTCTTTGCTTAATTTCCGTTGATTGCTTTTAGCTATACCTGTATCCCACTCAAAGCAGTTCTTCCCTGTATCCCACACCCGTGCACAGCTAGCTGGTGTGACACACACATGTGTCCGTTTCCAGAGTCCTCGAGCCAAAAAAGCACTGTTGTTGTTGACAAGAACATGAGGTGGGTGCCACACGGCCCGTCAGCCTGACAGCTTGACTCCCTTTTTAATAATTCCACCGTCAGATGAAAATGGAACTTACCTTCCCGCCGTTCTTCTCACTGCAGGATTTCACAAAGTGCTTTTTGTCCTGAAAATCTAGAAACTATGGAAGAAAAATACTGTGCTTTTGGGTAATATGCAGCAATTGCGTAACAGTATGTGGTTAAGTCAGGTTAGGATGGGAAGTGAGAAGATTTAGTCTAGATTAGATTGCTGCCCGCATCAGCGTGACGGGCCGCTCTGCCCGGGAGGGCGCGACGTGCCTGGAGCAGCGCTCGGCCCTGCTTTGGGAACGGATCCAGAGAGCGCAGGGGCTCGGGACGGGGGGAGGCTCCTCGGACACCCCCAGGGCTCTGCCCCAGGCCCTGGTAATGCCGCAGTTCTGGGGAGCGCCCGGTGACCTGACTGCACTTGATGCCCGAGGCACCTGCCGCTAAAGCCGTAACGCTGTGCTCTGCGTGGCCGGTGCCTCTGCCCAGGGCCGCTCGTCGGAGAACAGAGTCAGCGAGGAACTGAGTCATGCCGGGCTTATCAGTCTGCCCTGTAAGTCTGAGAGGACCTTTGGTGATGCCCCGGTGTTGAATTCAAAGTCTGCGTGTGTGGTAACCTCTGAGTCATGACGTGCTGACACCAGTCCTGACCGTTTATCGCTGGGTTTGATGCGGATTGTGTCCATGTAGGAGCCTTGGCACCGGTGGCCTCTGCAGCGGCGGCGTGGGGCCGGGCTCTGCGCTCGGCTGCTCCCCGTGCGGGGTGACTGACTGAGGGGACCAGCACTAGAGTTCTTCTCCAGAAGGGTCACGCTGCTGGGAAGCGCGGATCATCGGGGGGGTTCCGGAGTGTCAGATTAAAGAGGCTTTGTCAGTCCAACCTCTGCCGTGAACAGCCAGGGCACGTCCAGCAGCAGCGGCGTCTCCTGTAGGGGAGAGCGTCTGCTGTGCTTAGTGAAGAGAGAGGATAAAGAAACTCCTCGTCTGCAGGGCTACGTTCTGCCTCCCCGGGAGCAGACTGGAAGTCAAGGAGGAGTTGAAGAAGTGTAGGAAGAGGCCTAGGACTCGCGAGCATCGCTGTGTCCGGGACTAAGCGGGCTGTTCAGGAGGTTTGCTCCATCAGCTGGCATCGAGGTCTAAATCGCCCCTCTCCAAGAAGCCAATTAAGCCATTTCCAGCGGGCTCCTTGCAAACCTTACCCTTGAGAGGCAGGAGGAGAAGAGAGGAGAACATAACTTGTTCTTTCCCAGCAGCTGATTTCTGCCGTGGTCTCCTCATTCTCCCTAGATGAAGTAGTGAATCTATGCGCATCTGTCTTGGCTGGTGAGTTTAAAGTGCTCCAGGACCTGTGGGAACCTTACAAACCTCCTGGGGAACAATGTGAGAGAAGCACTGCACGCTCTTGGACATGCTGCTCCAGAAGGCTTCTTGTTCTCGCTTACGAAAGTCCACCAAAGCCTGAAAAAAAAAAATTGGGCATACAACTGTGTCCATCGTGGTCACATTGAAAAGAACCTGCAGTCTCTGGTAAGGAATCAAGAGTATTTATATATGCTTCTGCTATGTTTTGTCTAGTAATGATAGCGTTTCGGGAGAGAGCAACTGGCAGGGACCTGCCAAGTCCACGCTGAGAGAAAAGAGTCAAAACCGTTGGACTGACTGGGCCAGAAGATCTTTGTCAGCTGGTCTCTGCTTTAAAATGGACTTAAACCCAAAGTCATCGTTTGTTTGTTAAACTACTGCACATCTTCCCAGATTATTTGTATGTCCAAAGGAGTGCCAGAAGAAGTTGGAAACCTGACTGTCACACTCTGCTTGAGATTGCCCAGTGGCCTCTGAACTCACCACGAGGTCGTCCCAGCGTCAGGGTCGCTGCTGGCGGTTCCGCTCTCACGGACCTGCAGCGCTTGGCCAGGTCTGGGGAAGGCTCTGTGCTCCTTGTCAGCCAAGTAGGATCCTCGAGACGCTGAGGAGGAGAAAAGGATCTGCTGGTGCTCTGGATTTGGGCCTTCATCAGTACTAGGTGGGATGTAAGTGTTCAGAACCTGATAGAACTATCCAAAGATTCTTTTTTTTTCTTTTTCCGTGACTTCTCTGTCTCTTCTTTGACAATCGCCGTCTTATTTTTTTCGTATCGTGAAGGGATTACCTCTCTGAATTTTTTTTAAGGATTTCAGATCCAGTCTGTCTCTAGGTTTCATTCGCTCCTTCCATCTTTTTCCTGTCCCTCTCCCGTGACCCTGCTCTATAACGCAGCAAAGGCAGAGGCACGTCCTCTCTTCCGCTTGGGGCTGGAGGCAGCGCGTGCGGAGCTCGGGCAGTAGTGGGTTTGCGCTCGTCGTTTTTCATCCTAAAGAAGAAATTGCTCCAAGACAGGCTGCCAGCCTTCACGACGTCTCAGCATCTCCATCCTCTGCCTCGGGTTGAGGTTTTGTTTGCTGATTGACGGGGGTTTGGGGGGTTTTCTGTGCCTGGAAGTGGGAGCTGGTGTCTCTCTTCCAGCAGTCCCCCCGCTGTCTGAGGCACTTGGAGAAGCGAGGCAAGATGCCGCGTGGGCCAGGCAGTTGTGTGCCTTGGCTCCGAACCCTCTGCCGCAGCCTTCCGTACGTACCCTGCTGTTTCTGCCTAGCGCGATCTTCACGAAAACATTTGGATTGTACACCCTGAGGATTGCCAGGCAGGCAGCATCCAGACTGTCAGTGTAAAGCATCTTCCATTAAAAGAAGCTGTTTTGGCTGTGGGTCAGAACATTCTGGCATGCAGCAGGTCTTTTCCTGGATTTACACAGTCAGATAGGAAACATTTGCTGTGCGGGTGCAGCAGCCCTTTCCTCTAACAGCAGCAGTTTCGGGAACGTTGGACCGTTTTGTAGCCCTGAACCATCCTGGCTGCGCTGTCAGTCCCGTGTCAGTGTGCTGCACATCTACAGTGGGAAGATTCCTGGGGGTCCCTTGGGTCCCGCCTCCCTCTGCCCCTGGGGAAGCCCTTTGTCCTCGGGACGTGGGCTGTGGGAGTAGCAGGATTGAGTAGTGCAAAACCACAAATACACGACTGAGCTGAACTTTGTGAGGGGGAATGGGGTCGAGGAAGAAGGAATTGAAGCCCAAATAAGGATCCTGCTCATTTTTCGGAGTTGAGTTTGAAATATTTGGAGTCTGATTTATTTCTTTAAAATGTTGTCCCCTCCCCTACGATACTTAGGAAAAGTAACGCGTTTCGTACGTGCAGATCACTTGCTGTTGTGAGCTCCTCGCTGCCGTTGGGCCTGGCTGAGGTGGGTCGACATTCCCAGCAGCGCTGAGCTGTGGTCACTAGAAGGGTGTTGGTGACACACCAGGGTGTTGGCTACCGCCACCCCGGTGCTCCGCGGCTCCAGCGCTTCCCTTGCCCCGTAGGTGGGGGGCGGGCGGGCTCTCGGGAGGGGACGGAGCCAGGAGAGCTGCCCCCACCTGACCCAAGGGGTGTCCGGTACCGTACGGTGTCTGCTCGTAGCGAAAAGGACGGGGCGGGGGGGGCCGTTTGTTATTGCGACGTTTGTCTTCTGGAGCAACCGACCCACGAGCTGGAGCCCCGCTCCCCGGGAAGTGGCTGGATGTCACCTGCTGATGGGAAGCAGAGAATAAATCTTTTGTTTTCCTTTGCTTCTTCGCGCAGCCTTTGCTTTTTCTTTATTAAACTGCCTTTATCTTGACCCACGAGGTTTCTTCCATCTTATTTTCTCCCCTCCGTCCCACTGAGAAGGGCAGCAACAGAGCAGCTCGGTGGGCACCAGGCGTCCAGCCGAGCTCAACCCACCACGTCACCTGTACCAGGCCTCTGGGAGCTGAAGGTGTGATCACCAGAGGAAAAAGTAAATTTTTTGCTAAACTGCTTAATGGGCTGAGGTTCAGTTTTTGCCAATGATAGTCAATAACCTTTGGAACCAAACCCCCGTCTCGTCCGTGGTCCTTTGCTCCGTCATAGTTCCGTTTCCAGCGCCAGAGCCAGGCCCGCGCGCAAAGTGAGGGGGGTTTCTGTGGAGAAGGACCGTGTCTGGCCGTGATCCAGGGTGGTGTTGTCGGAGGGAGCACGCCAAGTGCAGTGGCCGACCTTGACGGTTGTTTCCGACCTTGCTTGAGCGCAGGGGGAGCAGGGAGCTGTGTCCCTCCTCGGGCGAGCGGCCGCCGCAGAAGCGCCCTGCAGAGCGTCGGTGGCAAAGGTTTGCTCTGGGTTCTCTAAACCGCTTCCTCGGTGTTGTAGACCGTTTCATCCCACCTTTCACCAGCGTGTTTCTTCACAGCCTCCTCCTTCATCCTCTCTTCTGTTCCTTCTGATTCCTTCCCCATCTCGGGTGCCCGCAGACAGTGGCAGTAGGGGGGAGACTCTCCTGATCTTTGTTTTGGTGCGACTTTACCCCCCAAGTTGCCAGAAGCAATTGGGTGATATTCCTGGGTTTGAATTCCCTCATTCTGTGCAAATAGTGAAAGTCTGCTCTGGCTGGCAAGCGAGAGCTTGTGGAACTGGGAGCACACGTGGGACAAATGGGATCTTGACTGAAGGACCTGGCCAACTGCCAGGAGGGGTCTGCTGGGCTGGTGCAAACTGGGGTGACCAGAAGCTGATTGATGTGGATTTTCCTGGATGTCCTTTGAGCATCTAGTTCCTAGGCAGCTTGGAAAATCCAGGCGTAAATACGAATATTAACACCATACATAGAAGGGTTGGATATTGTCCCAAGTTTACTTCTAAAGCATGCTCTGGGAAACGCGTTCAGATTCTGAAGACTAACGTGAGTGTGTGTGAGAAGCAGCAGCCTTTTTACCTGACAAACGTGACCTTTGCTGTTTCTGTTTTCCTTCCAGCTGGCAATCCTCTTGTTCAGCAGAGTGGGCAGCCGCTAATCCTTACCCAGAACCCAACCTCAGGTCTGGGCACGATGGTGACGCAGCCGGTGTTGCGACCCGTGCAGATCATGCAGAACGCCAACCACGTCACGAACTCGCCGGTGGCCAGCCAGCCCATCTTCATCACCACCCAGGTGAGCGCCCGGCCAGCCCGGGGCTGTTCGCCATCGTGGAAGGCTGTTCTCTGTGGAGAAACAATCAGACGCCTCTTTCAGTTTCTCTGTGCGCTTCAGCGGATGTTAGACTCGAGCTGAAATCTGGTGGCTTTTTGGTTTTTAATTTATGTAGATTCAGAAATAGCTGTGTCTGGGAGTAGCTCGGGTTCCCAGTCATTTTGCAGCTGAATCTCACTTGAGGAAACGGGCCCGTTCCACACGTCAGCAGGTGCTGTGGGACGTGGCCTGGGACTGCCCGCGGGCCCTCGCCTGTGGCCTTGCCCATGGGGCCGCACTCCCTGCTCTAGGTGGGTCACAGAATCCCAGAATCCTCTGGGTTGGAAAAGCCCTTGAAGCTCCTCCAGTCCAACCATGAACCTCACCCTGACCGTTCCCAGCTCCACCAGATCCCTCAGTTCTGGGTCATCATGACTGTCCACTCTGCCTGCCTTCGGCCTTGCTGAATACTTAACTCCTTGCTTTTATTTTCCTGGGAAATGTGCAGGGAAGGTTTTTAAATGTCCACTGATGGCTTTGAGCATTTGCTGAGACCTGGGAGGAGGTTTCTGTAGGTGCTTGGGGCAGGGGACATCGGGAAGGGAGGCTGTAGATTATACGGGGGTAGCCTGGCTGTTGGGTGAGGTGCTGGCCGAGAGCAGCATGGCCTCACAGTTCAGCTGATCCATAGATGGTAGTACTGTGGGGTGGGGTTTCTTTTTTAATTTGCTTATTTGATTTTTAGGGTAGAAAGCTCGTATTGAAAGTGCTTCGGATGCGCTCAGTTTGCTAATGGTAACGGTACTGTTTGACTGCAGGGATTTCCCGTGAGGAATGTGCGGCCTGTACAAAACACAATGAACCAAGTTGGAATTGTTCTGAACGTGCAGCAGGGTCAGACAGTGAGACCCATCACCCTTGTCCCAGGTAAGGACTGGAGCAAGCCCCAGCCACTGTCGTGTTCCGTTTTAGAGTACCGAGGGTTAAAATATATATATATATATATTTGAAATATGTATTTCACCTGCATATCTAGTAGCTCTGCAGGGGGGTTCAGTCCTGTACTAGGTGAGATTTGTCTGTATTTGTGGCCGTAATTTTGCTCACCGTTTTGCAGCAGAGAGTAGGCCCTTTGGTCGTAGTAACCAACCCCTTTGCAGAGCAGGGGACTTCCAGCGGGAAGGAGTGTCTGTCTCTGAGCTCGTATAATCTAGCCTCTTCAAAAAGCCTCCTCAGTTAAGTTAATTCCGAAGTCCCCGCCCATCAGCACCCCTCCTCCTTCCTCTCCCACTCTCCCCATGCCGTGCTGGTGCTGGAAGCCAAACCTCACCCCGAGGACGACTCTTCCAGCGCTAATTTCTGCTACGGGATCCTGTCACGCGCCATCAGAAAGACTAACCTGGTGTGTCACCCACCGTGTAACAAAGCCATGAGTCGCCTTTCGCTCTCCCCAGAACGAACCTCCAAAGCCTCGTACTGCAAACTAATCTGCAGCTGTAGGATCACCCTTGTCCTGCCATCAGAAGCCTTCCCTGGGTTCGCTGGGCCTAGTCACTAGGACTGTGAGCCCCGTGACAGTCAGCAGGATTTATGCTCCTAAGCTACTTGGGCCTTTTGGAAGATTCCACCTAAAAGAAGTTGTGAATGGAGCCTTCGCTCTGCCTGCGTCCATGTTCACTTTTACCCTGTTTGGGAAGTGAAATTGAGGTGCTGAACTCTTAAAGCTTCCCCTGGAATTGCTGGGCGTTTGGGGAGCTCAAAATTTGGAAAATAGGTTGCGCTCGGTGTGCAGGGAGTGGAATTCGATAACTTGATCTGCCTTGTTTGTTGGTTTGTTTTTGAAGCCCCGGGTACCCAGTTTGTTAAGCCGGCAGTTGGCGTTCCTCAGGTGTTCTCTCAAATGGCCCAGGTGAGACCAGGTACAACCATGCCGGTCCGACCCACCACCAACACTTTCACTACGGTCATTCCGGCCACGCTCACCATCAGGAGCACGGTACCACAGTCCCAGGCACAACAGCAAAGTAAGTCCACTCCCAGCACCTCCACAACTCCTACTGCAACGCAGCCCAGCACCCTTGGACAGTTAACTGTGCAGCAGCCAGGGCAGTCCAGTCAAGCTACTAACCCCAAATTAGGTAAGACTTGCCATGGAAAAGCGAGGGCACTCACTCGAGCGTATAACACTGTCTATAATTTGAGCTTCAAACATACGGCGCAGCAGCTAAAAGGCAGAAGTTGAGTCAGAACTCCTGGGTTCTATTTTTGCCTCTGTCACTGAGTCACGCTTCATCTCTCTTACCAACCTGGAAAATGAGGCTAGTCCTGCCGTCGTGTCCAGTTTGGTTTGAGAACTAGTTAAGTCTGGGTTTGTAGAATGTTCTGAGCCCATCAATTAGGAGCCCCCAAAAGCGAAAATTACTGTTTGTTAATCACTTGTATTTCTAAAAAGGTGAAGTTAAGTACATGATGAACACATGCAGAAACTGTGTTGCTTTTTTTTTTTTTTTTGAACGTTGGCTGAATTCATGAGTGAAATGATTGCTCAAGAATAGTGACAATTTAAAAAGGAAAAGAAATACTTCTTCACACAGCAAGCAGTCAGGTTGTTTTTAGCTTTAAGTGGCCACAATCATATACAGCTGCATTTAGAAAAGAAAAACGAGTAATTGTTATGACCATCAGTATCCTGTTGAGTTCATCGTGGGACTCGGCTCACGTCTTGGCGTGTGATCTGGAAGGTCAGGGAGGTTCCCTGCCCAGTCTGGCCGGCCTTGGCGTTACTGGGCAGGATAACTGGTGGCTTGGTCGCCGCTGGTGAAGGCTCCGGGTAGCAGAGGAAGAGAAGGCATTCTAGATGGGGGCGGGATTCACACCGTGGATCAGATCTCGCTGATTCCTCATTAGTGTTCTTGTATTATCCATTCCCTTGGCAGTGAGTATTGCAAGCTTTGTGACTGTAAAGAGACCCGGAGTGACTGGTGAGAACAGCAATGAGGTTGCTAAGCTAGTGAATACCCTGAACACCATTCCTTCGTTAGGACAGAGCCCTGGCAATGAGGTTGCTAAGCTAGTGAATACCCTGAACACCATTCCTTCGTTAGGACAGAGCCCTGGCCCGCTGGTGGTTTCCAACAGCAGCCCTGTGCATGGTTCCCAGAGATCTAGTGTTTCAGAGTCGTCGTCATCGTCGTCATCGTTAAAAGGTATGGTCTGGAGCGGCGCTCTTCACTCGATTGCTTCTGCTGAGAACGCGGAAGTTTATTTTCTGGAGTAAAAAAAGGCTAACCTGTAACTACTGAGGTTTCACCAGAGGCATAAACACCTGAAAAGCTTTGCGATTAATTTCTTCATCTTTATCTGTACGTTTTGTCCAGTGATTGTCTTTTGTTGGTGGATATTTGCTTGCATACGTTAATTGGCACTCAGAACCGTTAGTGTGCATGCTGCCATCCCGAGAACACACACCCCTGAAATGCTCTATGCAAGGAGGCAAAAGGATAAAATCTTTGCTTCTCTTCTTCCGAAAAAAGCACCTTCCTAAGGTGTTCGGGAGGCCAGAAGTTGATTTAAGGTACTTTTCATGTCATCTGTGTTCTGAGTTTCTTACTGCAGCTGGAGGTGAAGATGAGGCCCTGTAGTCTGATGGAAAACCAAAGCAAACAAATGATTAAAGAAAAAGGGGAGATGAGTTGAGCCGATCCTTCTTCCTTCTTTTTTTTTATTTAAGTCTAGTTTTGAGACACTCCTTACTGTAGCTGCTGGGGGCTCTGTCTAGCAATACAGACTGTCAGAAGTTTGCATGCTTTTGCCTTTTTCATGCCTCTTCCAGTCTAGTTAGCAGTTAAAAGCGCAGCTCTTGAAACTAAAGTGTTTCAGTGTGCCGAAAAGCTTGCCTAGATTTAAGATTTTTCTAGTTTTGTTTTGTGTTTTTCCTGTTACAGTCAGTTCATCTCCTATTCCCACATTTGATTTGCAAGACGGTGGCAGGAAGGTCTGCCCGAGGTGTGACGCTCAGTTCCGAGTCACTGAAGCTTTAAGAGGCCACATGTGTGTAAGTAACTGTCCGGAGCCGAGCGCTGAAGGGGCGATTGCTCGTGATCGGGGAGTGCAAGGAGCAGTTCTCCCCCCTAGATCAGGGACTTCTGTGGAAAGGAAGAACGTGACTAGGAGAAAGGGAGAGGCAAAGGAGAGGCCTCAGAAGACCTTCCACAGCGTCGCTCACTGCAGGCAGGCAGGACCTCGGGCTTATGTCCTGTTGGTGCTGGGCGAGGCGTTTATTTTCTGAGCTTTCGTATCGGGAAACAATCGAAATGGAAAATCAGATACTGACTCTGCTTTCCTCAAGCTTCCTAGAGTTCCTCTGTCTTTTCTTAGTACTGGTTAGTCTTTGTTTCATAGTGTATGTAGTTCTCCCTAGATACAGTTTAATGTCTGGGGTGTTTTTGTGTTGGGTTTTTTTTCCCTTTTAGTACTGCTGCCCTGAAATGGTTAAATTCCTCAAGAAAAGAAAATCTCCAGAATCTGAACCAAATATTCAATCTGCAAAGCCTCCATCTCCAGAAAAAACTACAGCTGTTGCTTCACCACCCTCCTCTACTCCTATCCCTGCGCTGTCCCCCCCTGCTAAAGCTCCAGAGCCAAGTGAAAACGTAGTTGACTCATCCCAGAGTAAACTCATTATGTTAGTGGACGATTTCTACTACGGCAGAGATGGCGGCAAAGTGAGCCAGCTGCTGAACTTCCCCAAGGTCCCAACCTCCTTCAGGTGTCCGCACTGCACCAAGAGGCTAAAGAACAACATACGGTAAGGGAGCGCGGGGCGGTGGGAACCCCCGCGGGCGGAAAAGCGAGTCGTAAGCGTTGGTCTCTCAGGCCCCGCAGCCTCCCCAGGCTGGAGCTTAAGACCAGAACTGAAGCACAAAAGGGGGAGATTTGCCCGTCGTCACACAGTCCAGTCAGGGCAAGAGTTGTTAGAGGATTGTGTGGTTAGAATAATTGCATTTATGTTCTCCAGCAGAGAAGTCTCATTTGCTCGTCACTAGTCTTAGCAGATAATGGGCAGTAATTCTTGAAGAACTGCTCTCTATTCAACGCGCTTTCAACGGAGGGAGAAGATATTTCTATGACGTAGTGTATTCTTCTGAGCGAGCCACTACGTTGTTCTATTGTGATAACTGGACTACTGGTTTTTCTTTTAAGTTGAAATGTTCTGCCATCACCAGCTGAATGCCAGGCTGGGGTCAGGCGTGCTCAGAAGCCGGTCGTACAGCCTCTGTGCTGCAAAACCCGTCCTCTGCCTTCCCCTGGAGTAGGGAGCGGGAGGTTCTGGGTAGGAGGCTCTGCCTGCTTTTGATGGGAAGAGCGAGAAGGAAACATCTTAATGCTGTTAAAAAAACTTCTGGTGGAGCGTTCCTGATGCTTGCGGGGTTACAGATGCAAAATGTTTGGATTTCTGTTCACACGCTTTCTCTTCGCCTCCGTAAGATTTATGAACCACATGAAGCACCACGTTGAACTGGACCAGCAGAACGGAGAGGTGGACGTGCACACCATCTGTCAGCATTGCTACAGACAGTTCTCCACCCCCTTTCAGCTACAGTGTCACTTAGAGAACGTCCACAGTCCCTACGAGTCAACAAGTAAGTTGACTTCGCTGTGGTGGTTGGTTCAGGTTTAAGAGGGTTTCTGCCTCCTGTTACCTGCAGCTCTGCTGAGACAGCGGCGTCGGGTCCGCCCGGCCCCGGGGGGCCTTTGTCCTGGGGGCCACCAGGAAAATCCACCTCGGTTACATTGCTGCAAACTTACTGTCAGGAATATCCTAAAGCTTGAGGCCCACCGCAGCGTCATGGTAGAATTCAGTTTTTATCAGTCGATTGACATCTGGTTCAAAGTCACCTGGAAGTTTCCTCGCTGGGACATCTTGTTCCCACCATTCTAAAACAATTTTTGCTGCCTTTTGGAAACCTCCCAGAATATATTTTGTTGTTTACCCAATTAAAAGAGTCCAGAGGTAGTTTTCTGAGGGGTGGGTGTTTGTTTTGACACTTGTAACGGTTGGGTTTGGTCCCCCAGCAGTTACCTGCTTTTCCTTTCTTTTGCAGCAAAGTGCAAGATCTGCGAGTGGGCGTTCGAGAGCGAGCCGATGTTCCTGCAGCACATGAAGGACACTCACAAGCCTGGGGAGATGCCCTACGTCTGTCAGGTATTAAAAGTGGTTCAGGTGTTTATTATTAAAAGTGTGTCCGGGAGAATAAGAGGAAATGTGGCACTTTTCAGCAAAGCGTGTGGCTCATCGTGGTCCAGCCCGGGCGTGGGCCGTGGCACAGCGCCGTGGAGCCGCTGCGTTTTCTTCCAGGCGTGGCCTCGGCGCAGTCTGGCGGCTCTCGGGGCACACGGGGTGTTTCCCACCGCTCCCCAGCTCCCGGCAGCTGGATCAGCTCGCCAGAGCTGAATTCTGAGCCGAATTTTTTTTTTTCCTCCCAGGGCCTGCAGGCAATTTGCCACGCCATAAAGAGAAGTTGTCACTCTGGAGCAGATGAGATTGTTGCTTGTGTGATACCTTTTCTTGACACTCTGTTGTCATGAGATTTGTGCTTGCATTGATTCTGAACGTATCGTCTCCACCCAGAGGTCCTAACACTGTCCCTCCAAAAAGAAAAAACAGAGAAGAAGCTTCTAAAATATGTTATGTTAAAACAGATCATGTTCCAAATTCTGCGTTTTACATAGATCCTGGAGAAACTGCTCTTTACTGTATTCCCACTGCTTCACGTTGACTGTCTCCCCATTTTTTTTCTTTTTTCTCTTGGATCTGGAGCTTGAATTGTCACTACTTGCTTTTCATACAAGTAGTTCAAATCTCTTTCTCCAAGCTGCTCCGAATACGCGCTCCCTGATTTTCCGTCTTAGGGCTCGCAGGTTCTTCAAGATTCTTCAGGACCCGGTTCCTCAACTCCACCGAGCAGCATCTCGGGGGATCTGGGCGTTGCTGCGGCGATGGCCGCGCCGCAGGGGCGGGTGTGGGAGAGCTTCCGACGCTCTTTCACTGTTGGTTGTTCCTCTCCGCTGCCGCAGGTCTGTCAGTACCGTTCGTCGCTCTACTCCGAGGTGGACAGCCACTTCCGCATGATCCACGAGGACACGCGGCACCTGCTCTGCCCCTACTGCCTCAAGGTGTTCAAGAACGGCAACGCCTTCCAGCAGCACTTCATGAGGCACCAGGTACCGTGTCAGCGCGGTTCAGCGTGCGGTGAGCTCAGCGTTGGCTTGGAGTGAAAACGGGAAGAAAGAGAACTTGGTTGCCAGAGGGGGTTTAGTAGCTGCTGGTTCGCTCCGTAACGAGCGCGGTTTGCGGGCGACTGTCACTGCAGACCTGCGCAGGGGTTGTGCTGGGGAGAGGAGGCTCCTTTGGGAGCAGCACAGATTGTTACTGAGCAGAAAAAAGCCTGTTTGGCTGGACTCTGTTTGCTGCATGTGATGATTAACCGACAGCGGGCTCTCCGTTCGTTTGGGGTTTACATTTTTTTTATCCCCAGGTAATTAATAAGTAAATAATACTGTATGCACACAAGTGAATGTAATTTGGGCAGCTCGCTGTTCTGTTTCCGGATACGTTGGCTGTATTGACAACATGTTTTCTGTGGGTGTAGCTGAAGTGCACTCTCAGAATATAGAACCGTGGTGCTCTCGCCCGGTGCCTGAATTGATTTGCCCCCGAGTCCTTGGCTGCCTCCCTGGGCGGCAGAGGGAGGGCAGCTCCTGAAGGCAGGTTGCCCCGCGTGCCGCCCTGCTCGCCCGCCTTGCTTGGGCTTAAACAAGCTGGGTGAGACTCGTCCCGTGGCGCTTCCAGTGTCTGCAGAGCCTGGTGATTTTAGTTTAAAAGAAACAAACCAAAAAATTTAAAACCGAAACACCCAAGATATGGAGCTTGGCAGGGAGGGGCTTTTAGATGCTGAAGAAAAACGGGGCTGAAAAAAGAGGGGAAAAAATGGTTTTTTTTTTTTCTTAAACAAAAAACCCTGCTGTGTTGTGACATCTGTTTCTCTAAAATGAAATCTATTTCATCTCCATTTGCTTTAGAAGAAGAGTGTTTATCATTGCAACAAGTGTAGACTCCAGTTCCTATTTGCCAAGGATAAGATTGAACACAAGCTGCAGCACCACAAAACTTTCCGAAAGCCCAAACAATTAGAAGGGTTGAAACCTGGAACCAAGGTGAGAAATCCACGTTCACAGCAGGCCCTGCCCTCCTCCCGCGGGAAACCCCCGCAGCCGCTAGTGGTGGGGAGTTAAGTGCTGCAAAACAGACGTTTGCTTGGTCTGCATCACTGAAACCAGACTCACTGGGACAGAAAAACGCTTTATTCTGCCCGGTTTGTGCGCGCTTAGTTAATGGGGTGATCTGCAGAAACAGGGAGGGAGGGAGGGAGGCGGGGGGGTGGCAGCCCGGCGGTAGCTGCGGGTGAAGGTGCCTGGACGGGGTGTCGGAGGCCTCCAGGCGCTGGGGACAAACGGGCGGTTCTGGGGCTCGTGTGTCCCCTCGGAGGCTGCCCTGGGTGGCACCAGCACGTCCTGGGGCGCCACTTTGTTCTCGGCGAGGGGTCGGAAAGACGGAGGAGGCCAGGCTGGGCTCGATCCCTCCTGTTTTAGGAGACACGGGCGTGTCTGTTCGCTGCAGGTCACGATCCGGGCGTCGAGAGGGCAGCCGCGGGCAGTGCCGATATCTGCCAACGACATGCCGCAGGGCACGGGGCAGGAAACCACCTCGCTGTCGTCTGCCGACCCCCAGCCCATCTTCCTGTACCCGCCCGTCCAGAGGAGCGTCCAGAAGAGAGCCGTCAAAAAAATGTCAGAGCGTTTTGCTAAATGTCAAATTTAAAAGATTTTTTTTTTTTTTAAAGGGAATGTAGTTTGTAATGCCACGGTGACGGGAAATGCGATCCTCAGCACTGGACAGCTCTGGCTTACCAGTTGCCAAGGAAACTTTGTGCCAGGAGAGTCGGGCTTCCCACAAAACTGCCTCCAGCCGCGTGGTGGGAGCCCTTAGGCGCAGCTGGGCGGTGCGGAATTAGCTGGTGCTTTTATAGAAACAACGGAATTTCATCAGCGTAAGGGCTTTAAGCCCGCCCTGTCCTGCTGCTTTGTCTTAATATTTTTTTCTGTTTTTTTTTTTAAATTTATTACCCATTCATAAATTGTATCCTCCTGACTACAGCAAGTGGGAAGCGCTCAGCCTGGCACCGGGGCACGCCAGCGTCCTGGGCTGCAGGGTGGGACTGGTGGGACTGCAGAGTTCTGGAAGTTGCCGTGAAATTCTCTGTGCTGATGATTGTCGCGGCTCCGGGATACCTGGTCAGGCCCTAACGAGCTCGTCCCTCTCTCTGCAGGAGCGTCCTGGGCAGACAGACCTGCCTGGAGTGCAGCTTCGAAATCCCCGACTTCCCCAACCACTTCCCCACCTACGTGCACTGTTCGCTCTGTCGCTACAGCACGTGCTGCTCCAGAGCTTACGCCAACCACATGATCAAGTACGTGGGGCTCTGGAATTCCTCCTGCCTGGACGCAGCAGCACCCCCGTGTCTGTCTGTCCGTCCGCAGCGGGACAGGCGGCCTCGGCTGCGCACGTGTTGCGTGTCAGCGCGGCCGGGGGCGGCGGCTCTCGGGTGAGATGAGAACACTGAGCGCAGGACCTGGGCTCGTTCCAGACCGTCAGTGTTGCAGCCGCGTGCTGCTGCAGGAAGCTGTCAGTGGTCGGTCCTCCGGGGATTTCTTGAGAAATCCTCAGATTTAATAATTTAAAGATTTTCAGAAGGGGGGGGAAAAAAATGATGCCGTGCTTCTGCAAGCCTGTGGTTCTGTACGGGACTGCGGACAGACCGCAGACCAGGATGGCAGAAGAGTTACTCCAAAATCTGGGCACTTTAAATGTTACTGTGCAGGTGTTTTTATTTAGACACAGAGTTTTCATTTTCCTGAATACAAGACCGGCAGACAAAATATTATTAAAACCAGGACTGGGTCTGTCTCTGTAAATGTGCTGTATTTTACATGGGTTTATAGCTCTTTAAACTATAAACTATAAAGCCCAGAATAATTCTGACATTTAATAAACTCTTTTTTGTCTTACAGCAACCACGTTCCTCGGAAGAGTCCAAAATACTTGGCTTTGTTCAAAAACTACACTGCCTGGTAACGGAAACTTGGCTTATTTAATCCCCTGGGAATCTAATGTGCATTCACTCCCTGATCTTCCAGTTCTGTTCTCCCACGATTGCTTCTGAAGAAGCTCTTGTTTATTTTGTGCCACCCATGAAAATATGTCGAATTCAGGGCAGTGTGTTGGGACTCCCTTCGCCTTCCAGCGGGAGCGGATGTTTCGGGGCGGGGACACGGGCTGGATGCGCTGGGGGGTGACGCTGCTTTTTCCCCTGTTAGTCCGGGGCTGTCCCCACGTGTCATACCCGGTACTGAGCTCGCCTCTCTCTCTTCTTGGTTCCCTCCCAGTGGTGTGAAGCTGTCCTGTTCCTCTTGTCTCTTTGTAACATCTGAGGGCGACGCCATGGCCGAGCATCTGGTCTTCAACCCATCGCACGAGTTTAGTAACATTATTTTCCGAGGTAAGAGTTTGAAAAGGAGCAGAAAAGTTGCGAAAAATTAACGCAAGACATGAGACATCAGTTCGTAGACTGCAGGTCAGATGCATCTTTGTTTAGCGCTGGGCTGAGCACTTAGTCCCGAGTTGTTCGGGGACCTTCTGGAGCCTCATTGTCATGGAGATGGGCGAGTTAAGCCCTGAGCCAGGCTGGCTCTGCCGGAGCGGGGTCTGGTGAGGCCGAGCTTCCCAGGGAGAGACAATGCCGAGAGCTTCAGTGCGTTCCTCTGTTCCTCTGGGACGTCATTGTCCCTCCCTGACACCGGGACGCTTAAGCAGCTGCTGCTGGGTTTGAATAGAGCCTAAAGCGGGGCCCAGCCGCTGGCTGGGAGTTACAGCCCCTTGCAGACCTGAGGGGCGTTGCCGGCCGGGACCTGCCCAAAGCTGAGCTTTCCCAGCCAGACTCCTCGTGTTCTTCCGCACGGACGCGGGGTGTTGCCGTGGGTCTCCGGCGGGTGCCGACGAGCACGGCTCTGCCCGGGGAGGGGGAGGTCGGGGCTGGGGGGGGGCTGCGCCTCGGCTGTTCCGCAGCTGGTTGGGATGCTCCAGAGTAACAGACACAGAGGGACATGGATCCTCCTCGCTGTGAGAGAACGTGTGTGCGTGTGTGTGTGTGTGTGTGCACACGCGCACTAAGCTACAAATGGTTTTTGTTGTTTTGTTTTTCTTAACAGGGCCTACTTGGATGTCACATTCCAGGTAAACTGTTTGTAAACTCTTATCTCAGTTCGTGGGGTGGGGTTTGGGGTTGGTTTGTTTTCCCTCAACAGCTTTTATTTCCTGGGTGTTAAGAAGGTGCTGTGTTCTCTCCCCTCCAGGCACATTCAGCCCCAGGACAAAAGCATGAAGAACACCTGCCCTGCCTATTCCCCAAGTAAAGCTGCTACTGTGAAAACAAAGTCTGTGTTACCTGCGAAGGACGACCTGGAGCCCGAGCTGGCCCCGGCAGCCTACGCCCGGCCTCTGCTCTGCCCGGAGGAAGAGTGCTTAAATATTGATGCGCAGGAAGACGAGCAGCCGGCCAAGGAGCCCGAACCTGCGGGCAGGAAGGAGCAGCTGTCGGTGAAAAAGCTGCGCGTTGTACTGTTTGCTCTGTGCTGCAACACCGAGCAGGCTGCGGAGCACTTCCGCAACCCGCAGAGGCGGATCAAGCGCTGGCTGCGGAGGTTTCAGGCTTTCCAAGAGGAGAACTTGGCGTCGCTGTCAGAGGGCAAGTACCTCAGCTTGGAGGCTGAGGAGAAGCTGGCGGAGTGGGTCCTCACGCAGAGGGAGCAGCAGCTGCCTGTGAACGAGGAGACTCTCTTCCAGAAAGCCACCAAGCTCGGCCGGTCCCTCGAGGGCGGCTTCAAGATCTCCTACGAGTGGGCGGTGCGGTTCATGCTGCGGCACCACCTCAGCACGCACACCCGCCGGGCGGTGGCCCACCCTCTCCCCAAAGACGTGGAGGACAACGCCAGCTGCTTCATCGAGTTCGTGCAGCGGCAGATCCACACTCAGGACCTGCCTCTCTCCATGATCGCGGCCATCGACGAAATCTCTCTCTTCCTCGACGTGGAGGTGCTGAGCAGCGACGACCGGAAGGAGAACGCTCTGCAGACGGTGGGGACCGGCGAGCCCTGGTGCGACGTCGTCCTCACCATCCTCGCCGACGGCAGCGTTCTCCCGACGCTGGTCCTCTTCAGGGGCCACCTGCAGCAGCCCGCCAACGTGCCGGAGTCGATCATGCTGGAGTCAAAGGAGAACGGCTACAGCGACGACGAGGTGATGGAGCTGTGGCTGTCCCAGGTGTGGCAGAAGCACACGGAGTGCCAGAACAGCAAGGGCATGCTGGTGCTGGACTGCCACCGCACGCACCTGTCCGAGGAGGTACTGTCCCTGCTGAGCGCCTCCAGCACGCTGCCGGCTGTCGTCCCCGCCGGCTGCAGCTCCAAAATCCAACCTCTGGATGTTTGTATAAAGCGGACTGTGAAAAATTTCTTGCATAAAAAGTGGAAAGAGCAAGCCAAGGAAATGGCGGACTCCACGTGCGACTCGGACATTCTCCTGCAGCTGGTGCTGTGCTGGCTGGCGGAGGTGCTGGAGATCATCAGTGACTCTCCGGAGCTGGTGCAGCAGTCCTTCCTGGTGGCCAGCGTGCTGCCCGGCCCCGACGGCACGGCCAACTCGCCCTCGCGCAACGCCGACATGCAGGAGGAGCTGATCGTCGCGCTGGAGGAGCAGCTGAAGCTCAGCGACGAGCCGCAGGAGGCGGCGGCCGCACGCCAGCCCCGCGCCCCGGCCGAGGAGGCGGCTGACCCCGAGATCCTCCACCAGCTCTTCGAGGGGGAGAGCGAGACTGAGTCGTTCTACGGCTTCGAAGACGCTGACTTGGATCTGATGGAAATCTGAGCACTGGTCTGCGAATCGGGATCCAGAAGGGTTATTTTTTAAATAAATGTTGGATGAGACCATTACACTTCCCTGTGGATTTGTGGGTTTAGGAAATTCGTAGGCGATCACTCAGATAAATAGCCATTTATGCTGTTCATTTATAAGTTTTGTGCTTTTTTAAAAGAAAAATCACTGTGTTGGTATTTTCTGAAAATATATTGTGGGTGAATATTTTTGCGTTTTCTTTACCTCACTGTATCATAGTTTTCTGTTTTTATTGTGCAGAAATGTTTTGAATTATACATTGTCAATGTGACCATTTCTAAAGAAAGGAGAAAAATATGTAGCTAATGAACCAGTATATAAATCTTTTTGGTTGTCTTAACACAGATTTTTTTTTTCTTTTTTTTTAACACTTGACCCAGAGATTTAGGTTTCTGTGGAAAATTTAGATATGAGTTATTGCTCTAATGTGTGAACCTTCTATGATTGGCCATTAAGATTTGGGTTTGGTTTGGGTTGTTTTGTTCTTTTGTTCTTTTTTTTTTTAAAAAAAAAGGAGTAATTATTTTGCTTGTGACTTTGGACGCGGGGTAAGAACACAAGCGAAAGCGTTTTGCTGCCCGCTGGGGGCCGGAGCTCGGCGGGAGCCGGGTGGGCGCGGGGCGGCCGTTCCCCCCCCCCCAGCCACGCACCTGCCCGGCCCCCCCCTCGCTCCAAAGAGTTACTGACAGAGGGGACGTGGTGGGAGGGGAAGGTCGAGCCCGTCTCGGTCCTCCCGCGCAGGGGTGGGGGCGTTGAGGCCGCACGGACCACGAACCGCTGACCTTTAACTGCTTTAACCGGCGGCGCCAGACACTACGTTCCTTAGAATTAGAAACCTGATTTAATGAAACAAACTGTGACGTGCACAAAAAGAAGACGTTTGTTTTTATTTTTCACTGCCAGCTTAAATTTTTCTACAATTTGCATGTTTGAGGGTTTTTTAATTGTATGTATTATGGTATAAACGGAAAAAAGCATTTTGACATACAGAATTCAGAAGCACCTGCACCTTTCTGTTTCCATAGAGGTTTTGTGAACCTTCCCTATTGCCGAAGGAAAGCAGGAGGCAGCATGTGCAGACCTGTAAATGGTTCATCTTTAAAATGTACATAAGTGGAACATTTAATAAAACCAGGGAAATGGATTTATAAACACGTGTTTTTATTATGAAGAACTATTTAACTCTCGTGCTGTGGTAACGCTGAACACGAAGCGCATCCAGCCGGGGCCCTCGCCCGGGGGGGCCGTGGGGGCGCTGAGCGTGTCCTGGCGATGGGACGGTCACTAAACGTGTTTCGTGTCGTTAATGCTCGAGGCAGATTCTGTCCCAGTTACGTTTCCGCGACCCTCCCCGCCCTTTCACCAGGCTCCGTGGAACGACCTGCTCTCCCCAGTGAGATTTTTTTTTTTAAATAAAGTCTGAAAAATCATTAATAAAATACTCTCCTGAATAAATACCTTTACTGTTGTTTATCTCAGGGAGCAGTAAACACCACTCGATATTATTTATGGATGGATTTCGCTGCAGCACCAGCAGCGTGTTTCCAGGGCCCGCGGCCCGGCAGCAGCACGGCGGGAGGAGCTGAAGCAGCGAGATCTTAATTATTTTATCTGTTACCAGAGAAGGCGCCGAAGCCGCTGAAATCCCCCCTCGTTTGCCCCCGCTGCGCCCTCAGCGGGCACCGAGCGCTGCGGAACAGCGACGGTTGAGGCGCCGCTGCCGGCCCGGAGCTGCTACCGGTCACAAATACTTTTTTTTTTTTTTTAAACAGAAAACATCTTTAAAGATGCGTTTTCGTCCTGCCCACGGGTGGCTTTTAAGGCTGACTGAGGCTTTTTACCCGCCCAGCTCAGAATTCTCAGTTGCCCGGGCTCCGAGCGCTTGCAGACCCCCACCACATGCCACATGTAAGTCCAGGGGGCTGAGGCTGGAAAAGGCCGTTAACCAAACTCTGCCAATCCCGCCCCAAACCGCATCCGTCACGGGTCAGATTTTTCAGGCCAATCCTGACATAATTCAAGTATTTAACTTCGGGTTTAGCGACCGGCGCGGCCCCACGCCGCCCCTCGAGCCCCGCGGGCGAGTGTTCCAGCGCCCCTCGAGCCGCCTGGTGCAGCACAAACCCACAACTCAAAACATTATTTTTTTTCCAGAAAAACAACAAAAGCTTTTTTTTTTTTTTTTTTGCTGCCCTTCTCCAGCAAAACTAAGGACTCGCAGCCGTTAGTAACCACTGCCTGAAAGCGGGAGCCTCCCCCAACCTCCGTCCCAACGGCGGCACAACACACAGACTCGTCTTCACGGGTTTATTTCGTTTCCAAACCGGGTCAGGTCGGAGCTGCCGAAGGGGCAACGGGTTGACAGCGGCTGCAGCGGGCGGGACGCGGCGGCAGCAGCCCCGAGCGGCGCGTCGGCATCACTCAAAGCCGCTGCAAGAAGATGTTTCGATAAGGTCCGGGTGAGACACAACCCGGAGGCGACCAACGTCTGCGCTAAAACCGGCGGGTTTGGTGTCACCGGGCGCTGCCGGGGGGCGACGCCCGCTCGGAGGAAGCGCGAAGGCGGCGCCAGGAGGGGCGCGTCCACAGAACCCCCCTCCCGCAGGAACTCGCGCCGGCGCCTCGGGCGCGGCTGGAAAGGGGCGAGCGGAGCCCAGAGCCGCCCCCCGGGGCGGGAAGAATTTGGGGCATGAGGGAGACTCTGATGAAGGACGGGGCGGGGACGTCGCCCTGCGGCGAGGGGGCGAAGCACGAGGAGCCCCGCGGGCGCTACCTGATGAGGTGAGCGATGTCCCAGTTGGCCTCCAGGGTCAGGGGCCCCTCCACCTCCACACCCTTCTCCGTCGCAATCGCCACCTCGTACTGCGGAGAGAGAACGGGGACAGCTCTAGTGGAGCCTGAATTCACGGGCCCTGCGAAAGCTCCGCTCAGTACGTCGCTGATAAGAGCCCTTAAAGCAGTTTGGCTTCACGTGACTCTGCATTCAGTGACGTTTCACTATTCCCCTGGTGGGCAAGCGCAGAGAGCTGATCGCAGGGGGCACAAACACTTCCAAAGCTCAGGGACTGCAGCTTCTGGATGCTACAACCGCGGGGATGGGAGAAGAACCACCAGATCTAAGACAACGCCAGAGACGAGCATCACGCGGACTCAAACCACCCCTCGGAGGCTGCGGAGGACTCTGCTAACAGCAGCTCCTAACACCCCCCCTCTGCCGGCTCCGGAGTTCCTGCAGGGACCCCGAGATCGGGGCCAGACCGGAACGCCGGCCCAAGGCGCGGTGGCACGTACCCTGTTGAACGACCGAGCGTCTCTGTAATACAAAATTTTCATGCAACGCTCAATCAGGTCGCGGGCCTCCTCCTTTGTCAGGCTGGATTTCTTCTCCAAGACTTCTCTCATTAACGGCTGGGGAAAAAAAAATAAAATCCAACAGCTCGACAGCTCAGTGCCCCGGCGCCGAGGCGGCTTCAGCAGCTGAGCAGGAGCGTTGCTCTACCTGAGCCAGGTACGCGCCGTAGCCCGTAGCGAGCGTCGAGGCTTCGTAGGCCACGCCGAGCATGTCCACGTAACCTAGGAAGCTGAAGGGACGGTCTGTGAGCGCGGCGGCCGCCGGGGCAGGGCTGCGGCGCGGAGGGACTCGGCTTCTGAGCGGCTCCACCCAGCCGAGAGGCTCCGAAGGCCGCGCAGGAACCGGCTCCCGTCGCTCGGCCCCGCTCACCTCTCGCCGTTGTAGCAGCCGCCGATGACGACGGTGTTCCAGAGCGGGTTTATCTTGGAGCGCCGGTTGTACATGACTCGTGTCAGCCAGGAGTGGATGGCTTTGGGGCTGTAACTGTGACCGTCTCCCAGCAGCTCCTCGTCGATTCTAATTGAGGGAGGAATTTCAGCCAACTAAGAAAAGCTGGAAACCACCCGGAGGAGAGAGCAGCTGCCGCCGCGGCTGGGGCCCCTCCCGCAGGCGGTTTCAAAGACTTTCCCGGTGAATCAGCCAAAGGCCACAGAGAGTAACCGAAAGCGATTCTCCGCGGCGCTCAGCGGAGTCTGGAAAAGGCGCTTGTACCAAAGGGGTCGTCAAAGCACGAGGGGGGGTTCAGCTCAGCTCCATCCCTGCTCAGCGAATGCACTGAACGACGTTTCAGCCCTCTGGGGAGGGAGGAGGGAGCGGCCCCGCACGGACCCAGCCCGGCCCCGCGGAACTTACACCATCTGGTCGATGATCTGCTTGAGGTACTGGAAGTCGGCGTAGTCGCCGGAGGCGCCCAGCATGGTGGTGTCGTTCACCTTCAGGAGCCGGGAGATGCTGCGGAAGCGGGCGAGGGAGCCGTAGGAGCCCATCATGTCGGCGGCGATGATCACCCCCCCGGAGAACTTGACGCCCAGCACCGAGGTGCCCGTCACCATCGGGCTCCTGCAGACACAAACGTCAGCGCTGCCCCGGACACCCCCCAGCTCCTCAGCCCCAAACCCCCCGCGCTCCCCCAGCGCCGCTCCCTCCCCCCCAGGCCCCCCCTGCTCCCCCCCAGCCCCCTCCCTGCCCCCCCACCCCCTCTGCTCCCCCCCAGCCCCCTCCCTGCCCCCCCACCCCCCCTGCTCCCCCCCAGCCCCCTCCCTGCCCCCCCACCCCCTCTGCTCCCCCCCAGCCCCCTCCCTGCCCCCCCACCCCCTCTGCTCCCCCCCAGTCCCCTCCCTGCTCCTCCTCCACCCCCTCGCTCCCCTCCATCTCCCCTCAGGCCCCTCCGGGCCGTCCCCTCCCGGTGCCGCCCCCCCAGTCCCGCTCCCCTCGGCCCCTCCCGGCTCACAGCGTCCGGGTGAAGGGCAGGAGCCCGGCGGTGGGGCCGGCCCCGCCGGGGATGTACGTCTGCCCCGGGGCCGGGCCCTCGGCCCAGAAAGGCGGCGGCGCCCGCGCTCCCCCGACCTCCATCTTAGTCACGGTGCGGCCCGCGCTGCGCAGGCGCGACGGAAGAGCGGCCGCTGCCGGCCGCCGTAGGGCGGGGCGGGGCGCCGCGGCGTCGCTGTGGGCGTGGCCAGAGCGGGCCGCGAGGGGCGGGGCTGGGCGCCATCTTGTGTGTGGCGGAACCGCCTAGGGACCGGAGGCCTCTCCTGCGCCCCGCTGCAGCCCCGGGGATCCCTCCGCTGTCCCCGAGGGACCGGAGCCCGAAGAGACCCCTCAGGGGGACGGGGAGGGGCCTGGGACCGTCTCCGCCGCACCGTGACCTGCGGAGGCGCGAAGGTGTCGCCTCCCAGGACGCGGCTCCCTCCCCAAGATGGCGGCGCCTGGAGCGTCACGTGATCTCCCTCTCCGTTAGCACGAGGGGGCGTGGTTGGGGCGTGGTAACGCCTGTCTGTCCCCGCCCAGGGGCGTGGCGTGGCGCGGCACGGTCCAATGGGCGGCCAAGGGGGCGGGGCCTGGGCGAAGGTAACAGGTTGCGGTGGGCAGCGGCGGGGAGCGGAGCCGGCGGCGGGCGGTGAGTCCTGAGAGCGGCGCCTGTGGGGGCTGGGGGGTGCTCCGGGGGGGTGCCCTGCCCTACGGCAGCGCCTATGGGGGCTGGGGGTGTAGGGGCTGTTGTCCTTGGCACACATCCTGCCCCATGGCAAAGCCCGCAGGGGCTGGGGCTGCAGGCGTTGCCCTTCCTGTGTGTGTCCTGCCCTAGAGCAGCGCCTATAGGGGCTGGGCCGTGGGGGGAGGGTGTCCTGCCCTAGAGCAGCGCCTATAGGGGCTGGGCCGTGGGGGCTGTCCCTGGGCCGTGCCCTGCCCTATGGCAGAACCTTGGGGCTGGGCCTTTCCTCTGGGGGGGAACCTTGCCCTATAGCAGCTCCTATAGGGCCTGGTTCTGTGGGGCCTTTGTCCTCGGTGTGTGCTCCACCCTATAGCTGTGCCCATAGGGGTTCTCGTCCCCGGGGTGTGACCTGCCCTAGAGCAGCGCCTATAGGGACCCCCCGGCTGCTGCCCCGGTGAGGGACCTGGGTTGTCCCTGTGGCACCGGCTCCGCCCCGTCAGGGACCTGCTGTCGCCTGGAGCCCCTATGGAACAGCCCTTACCTGCCCCCTCCAGGGACTGTCCCCTCCGTCAGGGCTCAGGCCCCACACAGGGACCCTATAGCCCCCCTCTATAGGGGAGGCCGCGGCCGTCGTCGCTTCTCCTCGTTAGCGTGGAGGTTAAACCCCCCCGCGCGGAGCCGCGAGCTGCGGGGGCCCAGCGACCCCCCGGAGGGGGGAGAAGCCGTTTGGAGCCGGCGGCCGCCCGGGAAATCTCCCACCGGCGCGAAGCCGCCCCGCGGCCCCTCCTAAACCTTAACGTGCGGCGCTGCCCCCCCTCGCCGCGCTCCCGGGGGGGACTTTTAGCAGCCTGGTCAAAAAGAAGGAAAAATCTGGGGTTTGGGTGTCGCCGCCGCCGTCCCCCTCATTTGCAGCCTCGAGGTCCCCGACGCGCCGGGTCCCGCCGACCCGTCCCCCTCCTCTGCCCCCCGCTGCCGGCGTTTGTCTGGGGAGGTTGTGCTGGCCCGGGGCCACCGTCCCCCTCCCGCCACCCCGACCAGTCCAGCCAGTTTGGAGCCCCGCTGGGTTTCTGCCACCAGCCGCGGGGACGAGGGGCCCTTTGCCGACGGAGCCCCTCGCCCGCCGCGTCCCGGCTGCGGCACTCGCAGCGCCGCCTTTGAGCGAGGGGACGAAGGTTTTGGGGTACGGGGGGGTGGTGTGGAGCCTGTGAGCCCAACCTGCCCTGGGGATCGTGACAAGGGGGGGGATGGAGATCCCCGTTTTGGGGTGAAACCAGAGTGTCGGAGCCCTGCGGCTCTGGAGACCCGTCGGTTTGTGCGGATCCACGTTATGCCCCTGGGGCTCTTCCTCGCTCTCTGCCGGCGGCCCCCAGGAAATATTTATCCCCACGAGCGTGTGGCTCAAAACAATTCTGGTTTCGAAGGCACGACTCGCTCGGAAACCAGTAAACTGATCCGATCGGCGCCGCGGGAAATGCCTTACAGAGCGGTTGTGCCGCGCTGGCAGAGCTGCCCTCGGCGTGAGGACGGGGAGCGCGTTGGGTCCGACCCCGGGGCGCCGGGTCCCCAGGAGGGACCACGACGGGGCTTTCGGTTTCCAAAACAGGCCCTGGGAGAGGCAGGGACAGGATTTTCCAGTCCCGGGGTTGATGATTAACCCGCGGGCTCTGCCTGCAGCCAGCTGGGATGGGAAGGAATTCGGGCCTTATCAGCTCCCGTGGGAGCCCCAGGGGCTGTCGCCTGCGGGGGGGTGACCCTCATCCCGCCCCCCCCCCCCCCCCCCGCCATCCCTCCTCCACCCCCAGCGCCGTGCGATGATGAGGAGCCCGGCCCTGTTGCGTGACGCAGGTGCCCTGGTTTCGGGTTCCTCCGACCCGGCCGTCAGCACGCGGCTCACGTGTTCGGCCGAGGATTTATCGGGGTTTCGGGCTCCGGAGTTTGCGGGAGAGCAGGAAGAGCCGGTCCCTGGCGGTGTCGGCGCGGGCTGGCCCGGTGACGGGCAGGGCACGGGCACGGCGTGTGCTGCCTGCGCCCGAAATCAGCCCCGGACTTTGGCCCCGACCAAAACCAGGGCAGCGTAGAAACAGGGTTTGGCAAGCGGCGCCGCAGACGGGGCAGAGCTTTGGGGAAACCCTCGGTGGAAACAGCCTGAACCGTGCCGGGAGCCGGAAAACAGGTGACGGGGCAGAAACGCCGGGTTTGTGCGTCTCTGCCGGCCCCTTCCCCGCAGCGTTGGTCTGGACGTGAAGCGCTTGGGGGAAAGGCGACAGTTGTTGCTCCCTGCGCTCGGGGGCTGCAGCAGCCGCACGACCCGACCTGCTCGGTTCGGGCCGCGGCGGCTCGGAGACGGGCTCTGGCTTCAAGGCAAAATGGTGCCGGCTCCGTGCGACTGCCCGCGGTCGGGTTACCTGGCTGACCAGGATCAGCCCCCCCGGCAGCCTTCGCCTCTCCCACCCGGGCGTTTGCGGCGCTGGAAGGGAGCCGGGGCGAGCCGCGGCGGCACGGAGCCCCGCTGGGCGTAGGAGCCTTTTCCAGCACCGCCCGCAAATTGCAAAACAACTTTCTGGGTTAACGTCGCCGGCACAAAGGGCTGATTGTGCGGCCGCTCCGGGCGAGCGGAGCTGGCTGCCCGCCATCCCCGGCAGCGCGATGCCGGAGGTGCGTGACCGCCGGCCGCAGACCTCGCCCGCCGCGTCGCTGCCCGCCCGCTCCTGCTCGCCCGCTCTGGCCTCGGCCGGGCGCGGGACCCCCCGCTCGCGCAGGGTTAAGGGGCGTCGGAGCATGACACGCGCCCCGGGGGCGAGAACCAGCCTGGGTTTAGCCCCGATCCTCCAGCTCCTTCCCTGCGGTTTCCAGTGAAATCCCCTCCTGGGGCTGTTTCCAGCCCGGGGCTGGGTGTTGCTCCCACGCAGGAATGTGATCCGGCTGCAGCCCTTGATCCGCGAGCTGGAGCCCTGCCAGGAGGAGGGCGGCATTCGGGGCAGATCACGGGCTGGGCCTGGCTCACCTGCTTCCTCCCAGCTCCCCAAACGCCCGGCTCGAAGCCGCGTCCCTTGGGAAGAGCGAATCCTCCTCTCCCTGAGCCCGGCGCCATCCCCAACCGCATCCGACCCCCGCGGTTATCGGCCGCCACTTCCCACTCGTGCCGGGCCGGGGCGGGCGGTGGAGCAGCCGCGGCCTTTGCCAGTGGCGGTGACGCTCGGCGAGGCCCTGCCCCGCTGGCGATGCCACGCTGCCCCTCGCACCCATCCAAAGGTCTTCCCGAGGCGGGGGCTGCGCCCAGGACCCGTGCTTCCCGCCCCGGTAGCGGCAGGGGCCGAGCCCTCTCCCCACCCGGGCTCTGCCTCGTCACTGCCCGCACGTTGGACACCGGCAGCTGTGGAAAATTCTGAATTTTGCTGCCAAAGCTGGTTCCTGCCCCTCCTGGAGCCCCCGTCCCCGCGCCCGGAGGGATCCCGCAGCGCCCGGAGGGACGGGACTGATGGGATTTGCCGCAGGGCTCTCGCTGCGGGCGCGGGGCTCCGGGTGGATTTATCGAGGCCGGTGTCTGTGGCTGATCTCGTTAGCTGGACACGCAGCGGTAACGAGCTCACGAGACCGGAGCTCTTCTCCCATCCGCGGGGCTCCTTCGCCTCTGAGATAAACAGCCGCCCCCTCGCCCGCTGCTGCTCTTGCTGCCGGCTCTGGCGACCCGAGGGGCTCGCTGGGGCTCCGGCAGGACGCAGGAGCCGCAGGAGCCGCCGCTGCCGGGTTTGGCCGGGGGACGGGAGCAGACGGCGGCAGCGGGGAGCTGGCAGGGCCGGGGGCAGCCAACGGCTCGTCCTTCCTGGCACTGCCGGGCGCGTCTGCGCGGCACCGCTGCTGCCTCCGGCCCACGCTGCTGCTGCGGGCCCGGCCTGGCCGGTGCTTCCCCCCCCCGCAGAACGCTCCCCCGGCACCGGGGCTCCGGCTTCTTCCCGGGGTGGGCGCGGGGGGAGACGCGGGCTCGGGGCTGTCGGGACGTGGGAGAGCCCGGCAGTGCCCCGCACCCCGCTGCCCCGTCCCTGCCGGCTCCCTGCCCGTGCTGGGGCAGCTCTGGGGCGATGTCCGGACCTGAGCTGAAAGCGTGGGGGGCTGGGGGTGCTCTTCTGATTTTTCTCCCCGCTCAGGATGTGTTTAAGCATCCCCCTGCCTGACTCGGGGTCCCCTCACGTCCCGGGGTCCCCCCAGGCCCCCCTCCCCGGGACGCGGGTGTGTGCTGAGCGCTCGGCACCTCGCACCGCTCCCGGCGTCCGGTTGATTTACAGCAGAGGAAGGAGCCGCTGCTGCTCCCGGTGCTCGGGGCCGGGGGGAACACGGTGCCGCGGGGCTCGGGGGTGGATTTGGGGCTTTTCCATCACTTAAACCCCCCAGGTGCCTCCAGGGGAGCTCACCCCACACCCCACACCCTCTGCTCCGGCCAGCATCGCCCTGGGCACCTCCGGGACCGAGGGGGAGGGTTCCATCATGCTGTTCCCAATATGTCACTGCTCATTTCTGTCCCCTCCCCGCGGGACCCGGGCGGCTGCCCCGGCCGTGGGGACGGTGGGCGCTGGGGGTGATGCTGAGGGACGCCGGAGCTCCGGCTGCAGCGAGGCTGCGGCGCTCCGCAGGCGCCCGGGTGGCAGTAGGAGCAGAGCCCAGCCGGGATCTCCGCGTCCCCTCCGCGTCCCCGGGCTCCTGTCGCAGCAGGAGACGCGGTGAGGGTCCGGCTGGCGATGCAGGGTCGGGGAGGGGGGGAGTGTTGTCCCCAGCGTCCCCCTGGGAGCAGCCGGGCGATGCCGGTGCCGGCACAGCAGAGCCTTGTCCCCGTCCTGCGCTGGGGACGCTGCAGCGCCGGCACCGCGTGTCCCCTGGCACCGTCCTCGTGCCACCGGGGCCTCGCCCAGCGCCGGCTCCGCTCCGAGGATGACTCTGCCCCCTCCCTCCTCCCCCCCAGGGCCGTGGCACTGAGCCCCGGCGATGGAGTGGCCAGCGAGCGCGGCGATGGCGGAGAAGCAGAACCCCGTGGACTACGGCGTCCAGATCCGCTTCATCAACGACCTGCAGGAGCCTCGGAGACCCCCCAAGGCGCGGGGCAAGCCCGGCTCCTACGGGGTGGCCGTGCGGGTGCAGGGCATCGCCGGGCAGCCCTTCGTCGTCCTCAACAGTGGCGAGAAGGGCGGCGACTCCTTCGGGGTGCAGATCAAGAGCGAGGGCTCCTACCCGAACCCCCCCGCTGGCCCCCGGCCCTCGGGCTCCGTCAGCTCCGACTCGGAGCTGCCGGAAAACCCTTACGCGGGGCGGCAGCCCCGGCACGGCTCGTCCTACAGCACCTCGGACGAGGAGGCGAGCGGCACCTCGGCGACCTCCCGGCACGAGCCCAAAGCTGCGCCGGGCGAGCGGCTGCTCGGGGAGGAGCTGCGGAGGACACAGTCCCACGGGGACCTGCTCGGTGCCACCGCGGCCGAGCCCTTTGCCAGCGGGGCTCCGCGGGCCGGCGGCGGCCGGCAGCTCCGCGCTCTGGCCGGCGGCAAAAGCAGCAGCATGTTGGACATCGCAGCGGAGCGGGGCAAAGGCACCGGCCCGAGGGCCATGGCCAAGGACACCTCCTCGGACACTGAGGCCACCGCGGCCACTGGCGGCAGCGACGTGGACACCAAACCCCTCTCGTCGGTGGATTCGCTCATCAGCAAGTTCGACGGGAAGGTGCAGCAGCGAGGCCGGGCGGCCAGGAGGGGCCGGATCCCCGCCGAGGAGCGGAAGCGCTCACAGAGCCTGGACAGCCGCGTCTCCCCCCGCCGCGTGCCGGACGCCGGGGAGCTGAGCGGTGCCCGGCGCCCGCCCGCGGTGCCCCCCGGCAGCCTGAGCCGCCCGAGCGGGGCCGGAGGGGCGGAGGACGGTGGGACGAGGAGCTGGCGGCCCAGCCGGGGCGCAGAGGAGCCGGCGGCCGAGCGGCTGCAGAGCAAAACCCGGGCAGAGCTGCAGGTACCGGGGGGCCGGATCCTGCGGGGGTCCCGCGGGTCACAAGCGCCTGAACCGAGGTGGGTGCTGGGGGGGGACCCGTGTCCGTGCCGCAGCTGAACTTCGCTGCCCCTCGCTGCAGCTCAAATCCACCCCGGACCTGCTGCGGGACCAGCGGGAGGTCGCCCAGCCCGGCAGCAGCGAGCACCCCAAGGAGCTCATCTACAGCATCCTGAAGGAGGGGTGAGCCCCCCCAAACCCCCCCAGTGCCCCCGTCACTCCCTGCCCCTTTCCCGAAGCCCCAGAGCCCATGGTTGGGGTGCTGCGGGGTGGGGGGGGAGCTGGGATGTCCCTGGAACCGGCCCGTGCTCAGGATCGTGGGGGAGCCAGTGGCAAAGCGCTGGGCGTGTTGCTGCCCCCCCCCCCCCCAATCCCCCAACACTTCCCCCCGCTCTGGCGCCCGCAGGAGCAGCGAGAGCGAAATCTCCCTGAAGAGGAAAACTGCCCGGCTGCTCGAGAAGATGCAGGAGCTGGCGGTGAGTCGGGGCCGTCCCGGTGCTGCTCCCTGCCTGGGGGGGAGGTCGGTCCCCCAGCCCCCCCGGGGGGGCTCCCATGGACCAAGCCGTGGCCCTGGGGGGGGGGGGTGCAGCACCCTGAACCCACCAAGTGAGCCCGGGGCGTCTCTCCAGGCGCCCACCAAGGAGGCGGCGTGTTCGCAGCCCCAGCACAGAGCCCTGGCCAGGCAGGTGGAGGAGCTGCAGGAGAAGCTCGACGAGGAGACCCAGGTGAAGCCAAGCAGAGGGTTGGGGGGGCTGGGGGGGACGTGGGGTCGCAGTTCACATCCTGGGGAGGGGAGCGCAATGGGTCCCTGCTCTGAGCCCCCTTCAGCTGGGTTTGGGTGCGCAGGCAAGACCAAATCTTCTCCTGGGGTGTCTCGGGGGTGCTGGGGGTGCAGACGGGGCTGGGGGGGGGATGCTGGGCAGGCAGGATGGGAGCGTCGCTGGGGGGGCCGTGACCCGTGTCCCCCCTCCTGCAGCTGCGGCAGAGGCTGGAGCTGCCCGGGGAGCCCAGGAGCGGCTCGGCTCGGGCGCTGGAAGCCCGGCTGCGGGAGGCCGAGGGGGAGAGCCAGCGGCTGCGGGGGGCCCTGGACAGGAAAACCCAGGAGCTGCAGAGGAGTTTGCAAGAGTGAGAGCTGGGCCCGGGGGCGACTGTCTGTCCCCGCCACGGGGGTGGTGGGAGGGGAGGGGGAGGTTGGAGGTGCAGAGAGGGCTGGGGGGGGCACAGGGAGGGTGGCTGTGTCCCCCCCCCGCGCTGCGAAGGGCCCCGCGCTCCTCCCCAGGCTGAGCGAGGCGAGAGCGGCCAAGGAGCAGGCGGCGGCGCGGGCGGGTGACTGCGAGGAGCGGCTGCGGGCGGCGCACCGGGAGCTCGACCGCCTGCGCCAGGGCCCCGGCGCGGCCCCGGACAGCGAAACCTTGTACAAGGTGCGGTGACGGTCGCGCCGGGGCGTGAGCGTGTCCCCCCACACCGTGTCCCTCCGCTGCCACCGAGCCCGGCTGTTCCCCTTCGCCCAGGAGCTGCTGGAGACCAGGGAGGAGCTGGAGGAGGCCCTGAGCTCCAGACAGCGGCAGGAGGAGCAGCTGCGGCTGCGGGAGCGGGAGCTGACGGCCTTGAAGGGAGCCCTCAAGGAGGAGGTGGCCAGCCACGACAAGGAGCTCGACCGCGTGCGGCAGCAGTACCAGAGCGACATGGACCAGCTGCGCCGCAGCATGGAGGACATCTCGCAGGTCCGGCACGGGGACTTGCTGGGAGTCGGTGTCCTTGAATTCCCCCTCTGAACGGTCCTGAGCTGGGAGTGGGGGTTTGTGTCCTGCCCCCGACTCGCCCCGTGGGAGCATCCGCCGGCTCCGGCTCTCGCTGCCACAGGGTGGAGATGCTGGGGGGTGATGGAGCCGGTTTGCGGAGCTGGGGGCGCTCCCCGGGCCCCTGCCTGGGCTCCCTGGGCTGGTTCGGGGGGCGTGAGCCGGGGCAGGGCCGCGGCGGCGTTGGAGCGTCCCGCGAGGACAACTCTGCAGCTGAGCGCTCAACGCCGCCGTCCAGGATCAGGCCAACCTGGAGTCGGAGAGGCAGAAGATCAACACGGTGGTGAGGAACCTGCAGCGGGAGCTGGAGGAGAGCGCGGAGGAGACGGGGCACTGGCGGGACATGTTCCAGAAGAACAAGGACGAGCTCCGCGCCACCAAGCAGGAGTAAGTGCCAGCGGCGTTCGGGGAGGTCCAGCCGCTCGCGACCGTCCAGCAGTTTTACTCCAAACCCCGTCACGATGGGCCGGGAGCTGGGATGGGGCTGGTTCTCCTCCTCCTCCTCCCCTGTGTGGAGGAAGGCGACAGCCGAGCTGGGTGCTGCTCTCCGGGCACGCTGGGACCTGGGGACGGGGGTGTGGGACACAAGGGCGCGGGGCTGGGCTCGGGTGGCCTCATCCTGCCCCGCTGCAGGCTGCTGCAGGTGAAGCTGGAGCGGGAGGAGTTCGAGGAGGAGCTGCGGGAGCTGCGGGGACGCTTCGCCGCCGCCCGGGAGGAGGTGGAGCAGGCGCGGAGCAGCGCGGCCGACCCCAGCGAGCTGGAGGCGCTCAGGAAGGTGGGTGACGGCGGAAGGAGGCGCAGGCGGTGCTGGGGACCGTGTCCAGCGCCGAGGGTCCCCCCCGAGCCCCCGTCTCCTCCGTCCCAGGAGCTGCGGCAGGCGCAGGAGGCGCAGCGGGAGCTGGCAGCCGGGAAGCAGAGCCGGGAGGAGCTGCTGCGGCAGCGGGAGCGGGAGCTGGCGGCACTGAAGGGCGCGATGGAGGAGGAGGCGACCAGCCGCGATGGGGAGCTGGAGCGGTACCGCAGGGACCTGCAGCAGCTCCAGGAGGAGCGGGACGAGGCCACCAAGGTGAGCGCCAGGGCAAGGGGTTTGCCCCTGCCAGCCACGAGCTGAGGAGTGAGCCCCTCACACCTCCCCGTCAGCCCCAAATCCTGCGGCCATGGGGCAACGCGGCAAACCCACAGCCCCGGATCCACCCGCCGTGGGCTCCTCCCAATGGGTGCAGCACTAATTGCCCCCCCAAGACCCCCCCGGCTCAGCAGCTGGCCCCGGGGCCACCCCGTGCCGTGGCTTCATTGCAGGCAAAAGCATCCTTGGAGAGCGCACGGGAGGCGTCGGAGCAGACGAGGAAGATGGTGGAGTCCAGCCTGCGGGAGCTGCAGGAGCAGAACGACGACCTGAGGAGGAAGATCCTCGGGATGGAGACGCAGCTGAAGGAGTACGAGCGCTTGGGCGAGAACTGGGAGGGCTCCCAGGCGCGGCTGAAGGAGAAGGTCACCAAACTGGAGGTACTGGGGCTGCGGCCGTTCCTGAGCTGCCCTGAGCCCTTCCCCAGCCTCAGGACGGAGTTTGAAGAGCCCCGTCTCTGCAGGCAGAGCGCAGGCAGACGGAGGAGTCGCTGGGCGAAGCCACGGAGCGGGAGCAGGAGCTGCTGATGGCCAAGCGGTCGCTGGAGACTCGCCTGGAGGAGGCGCAGCGGAGCCTGGCCCGGCTGACGCAGGAGCACCAGGAGCTGAGCGTGTCCTACCAGGACGAGCAGCGGCAGAAAGAGCAGCTCAAGCGCGCCAAGAGCGAGCTGGAGGAGCAGAAGCGCCTGCTCGATCGCACCACGGAGAAGCTGAACAAAGAGGTTGGGGAGCCCGGGTGCCTCCAGGGCCTCTTGCTCCAGGGTGGGGGTATCCGACACCCTGGCTGGGTGAGGGGTGGGAGCTGGGGCGCTGGGCACGGGTCTGGGTTCCCTGCGGAGGCGGTTGGGACCGATCCTTCCCCGCTGTCCTGGGAGACTCCGTAAAACCGCGCCGTCCCCCGGGATCAGCTGGTGTCCCCCAGTGTCCCCCACCCTTCCCCAAGCGGCTCCTGCAGGAGCTCAGGCCGGGCTCACCCAGGCGGCTCTGGCAGCGCCCGCACCCCTCGCCCTGACGCTCTGCAGCCCCCGCCGCAGAACCGTCCCCCCCCCCCACCTCGAGTCCCACCCCTGGCCAGGGTGCAGGGGCTGGTCCCCGGCGCCTGAGCCGTCCCCGCTCTGCCGCAGCTGGAGCAGATGGCGACGGAGTCGCACAGCTCGCTGGCCGCGCTGAAGTCGCAGCTGGAGGAGTTCAAGGAGAAATCGCGGAAGGAGATCACGGACTCCCAAAAACAGGCCAAGGATCGGGGCGCCGAGGTGGAGAAGATGCAGTTCAGCGTGGGCCGGCTGCAGGACGAGGTGCGGCGAGGGCCGGCGGGTCGTGGGTCCCCGCACCCTCCTCTCCATCCCCCCTTGGGGAGCTCGGGGCCGCGTCGCCCGTGGGGACACCGTCTCTCCTCGCCGGGCGCCGCAGGTCGGGCGGCTGAAGCAGGCGCTGCAGGAGAGCCAGGCGGAGCGGGAGAGCGTGCAGCTGGACAAGGAGGTGCTGCTGCAGCGCCTGCACAACCTGGAGCAGGAGATGGAGACCAAGAAGCGCTCCCAGGACGATCGCTCCCGGCACGTCAAGGCGCTGGAGGTGGGGAGCGCCGCGCCGCGCCCCAAAAGCGCCGCTGCAGTGCTGCGGGCTGACAGCAAGGGGCAGAGCTGGCCCAGGCACCGCGGGCCGCAGGGACTGACGCAGCCTGGCAGCGCTGGGGGGGCCGCGCTATTGCTAATATTAATATTAATTAATTGCTGGCACAGCTGGCTTTGTTTGGGCGCTGTCCGGCATTGCCCCGCGGCTCGGCGTGCCGCAGGCTGTCGCTCTGGGGCGCGGGGGGAGTGGGGGTCCGCGCAGCGTCGAGCCGCCATGTCTCGTATCCGACATCTCCCCCCTCCCGCGCCGGGTTCTGCTGGGCTGGAGGCGCTGTCGGAGCAAAGACCCTTCTGGTCCCGTCTCCTGGCAGGAAAAGTCCAAGCGCCTGGAGGCGGAGCTGGAGGAGGAGAGGACCACGGCGGAGCTGCTGACCGAGAGGGTCAACCGCAGCAGAGACCAGGTAGGGCAGCGGGGCCGCCCCGAAGCCGGGCGGTGCCCCGGCAGAGCCCCCCCGGGATAACTCGGCTCCTCGGGTACGACCGGTCACCGGTGCCAAAGCCCCGCGCATGAGTCACTAGCGAGCAGCCCCGAGCCCTCCGTCGCTCTAAATACAATCGAGATGACGGCGTCTGAAAAGCTGGTTCGGGTGCGAACGGAAATTATACAAGCTTGGCACCAAAAAAAAAAAAAAAGAAATCCCCTGAAATTATAGGGTGAGGTTTGTGTTTGTGCAGGAAGTTGGGGCTTAAATTACACCAGGCTCCGGGCTCTCCCTCCCTCCTGACCCACCTGCTAATTACCTTCAAAGCTGGAGCCGGTGTTTGAGCTCCGGAGCAGGCGGGAGCTGCCGGCCGAGCCTCCCGGGATCCGGCCGCGCTGGGTTTTACTGGGATCCCGGGATCAGCAGCTGCTCCACTCACGGCCCGTCTCCCTCCTGCTCCACCGGGACCCAGCCCGGGGCTTGGAAAGGGGATTCCCAGCCCTCGGGCTACGGCGAGTTGGTAAAATGGGTGGTTTTCCCATCTGGGAAATGGGCACATCCCAGGGGAGGCTTTTCCCGTCAGTCCTGGACGTGTCTGGAGCGCAGGAGCTGCGGCGCGGGGATGCACGAAACCGCGGCTGGGTTCGGCTTGGGAGTGGCCCTACCGGCTTTTGGGGCTGCTTGAATAAATTCAAGCGATTTTTTATGTAAACTCCAATTTCCTTCGCTTTAAAACAACGCACAAAGCTGCGTCTTTCGCTTTGGCCAACCTGAAAGAGGCCCCTGGGGCAGTTCTGGTTTTGCTCCATCGCTGGATCAAACCCATTCCTGCCCCCGGCCCGGCCGCGCCGCCGTGCCCCGCGGTGCCGCGCAGAGCTGGGAGCGCAGCCGGGTCCCCAGATCCCAGTCCAACCAGTTTAAACCCTCCAGTGGAAAATTGCAGCCCTCGTCTCTGGGCCGCTCGCCAGAACGGCGGTAACTAATTTAGGAAGGAACCAAAATCCTCTCGCCGGGGTTTTTGGTGTCACTGATCCCGGCTGCGTGCCGCCGGACGGCTGTTGGGTGCGCCGAGTCCGCCCGTGCTCTGCGGCACCGGTTGTCGTGGGCAGAAATTGCGGTGACCGTGACCCCGACCTCTTGCCGAGCGCCCGCGGTGGCCAAGGACGCGGCCAAACAAACCGGCGCCGTGTCCTTGTCCCCAGATCGACCAGCTGCGGGCAGAGCTGCTGCAGGAGCGCTCCAGCCGCCAGGACCTGGAGTGTGACAAGGTCTCGCTGGAGCGGCAGGTGAGGCTGCGACGCACCGTGCCGGGGTGGGGGAGGCAGGGCAGAGCCCCTCCCCAGAGCACCCCCGCGAGAGGGACCCTGTTCCCAAGGAGATTTTCCTCTGTAAAACCGTCCCAGCTCCGGGTCCGGCCCGTCCCATCCCCGGCTGGAGCATCCCTGGGGCCGTCTCGCATCTCCCGGGGGGGCCCTTCCCGTGGGATCCCCCCTTTCCTCGCGGCTCCCCGCCAGCCTGCCCGGGCTCACGCCCCAAACCCTTCGTTACCTAACCCTGAGCTGGCTCCGAGCGAGGCGGATCGATGGGAACAAAGAGCTCCCCGAGCTGTTCTTGTTCCCGGCGCGGAATTGCCGCTGCCAAGAACACCACGGGGCTCCCAGTGCTGACGCCGCGGGGCCCGGCCCGGCCGCCATCGTTACCGCGGCCCCGTTGACGAGACTGGGGCGATGCCCCTGTGCGGAACGGGGACACGAGCTGGTTTTGTGGTGCTTTGGGGGATTTTTTTAGCCAATGGGATCGTTTAAGAGCAGAATTTGGGGGGCTGGGGGATGACGGGTGTCATGGAGCTGGCGAGGGCTCTTGCGCCCAGTGGTCCCTGGCGCATGCTGGCCTCGCCTCGTGCCCCGGTTGGTGCCAGCGCGGCTAATTGCCATTATATAACCTGCCTCATTATGTCTCCTCCTTGGGAAAGGGTTTCTGGGCCCTGAGTCACCGCCCGGGTTTACATAAGCCAGGCTCTGAGCCTTCCCCCCTCGGGGCTGGGAGCAGCGCGGGGGGTGACGGGGGCGGCTTTGGGGGTTTTCTCTCCCTGCAGAACAAGGAGCTCAAGAGCCGCCTGGCCAGCTCCGAGGGGCTGCAGCGACCCGGCAGCAACGTCTCGCAGCTGGAGGCGCGGCTGGAGGAGCTGCAGGACAAGCTGCAGGCGGAGGAGAGGTACCGGCCCCGGGGACCCCCCGCTCGGGGGGTGCCTTTGCCCCCGCCGCGTGCCGGCCCCGCTCGCCCACCGCCCCGCGCTCCGCCGCAGGGAGAAGAGCGTCCTGCTGTCCTCCACCCGCAAGCTGGAGAGGAAGGTGAAGGAGCTGACCATCCAGATCGACGACGAGCGGCAGCACGTCAGCGACCAGAAGGACCAGGTGGGTGCTGGGCGGGGCCCTCGGCGCAGCCGAGCAGCTGCAGGGGGACCTCGGGGGGCCGGCCCTGCACCGGCCCTGGGAACCCCTGGGAACGGCCGGTGCCTCCCCGCAGCTGAGCCTGCGGGTGAAGGCCCTGAAGCGTCAAGTGGATGAAGCCGAGGAGGAGATCGAGCGGCTGGAGGGCGCCCGCAAGAAGGCGCAGCGGGAGCTGGAGGAGCAGCACGAGCTCAACGAGCAGCTGCAGAACCGCATCAAGGCGCTGGAGAAGGAGACTTGGTAGGGGACGCCGGGCCTGAGGGGGGTCCCAGCCCTGCCGCTGAGCTCGAGGGGGGGTCCCAGCCCCGTCACTGGGCCCGAAGGGGGTCCCAGCCCCGTCACCGGGCTCGAGGGGAGTCCCAGCTCCGTCACCAAGCTTGACGGGGGTCCCAGCCCCGTCCCCCGCCAGGGCTGACCCCTCTTCTCCCCCCCCAGGCGCAAAGCCGCCCGCTCGGCCGCCGATTCCTCCCTGCAAGACGACGCGCTCAGCTCGGACGAGGAGTTCGACAGCGCCTACGGGCCCTCGTCCATCGCCTCGCTGCTGCACGAGGCCAACCTCCAGACCAGCTCCTGCTGACGCCGGAGCGGAGCCGCGGCCCCAGAGCCGGGCCGGCCCCGGCTGCCGCCGCTCGATGCAAAAACTCTTCTGCAACCAACGGCGTGAAGGACGGCGCCGCTCAAAAGGCGGCGGGACGGGGAAACCCCCCGGGCGCTGTCTCGCCTCTTCGTCTTCATACGGGTCTCGGGGTGCGTCGGCACCGTGGCTTTCTGGCAGGGGGGAGCTGCTCCCTGCGGCCGCTGTCCCCCTGGGTGACCGGGTCCCACGGGGCCACCCTGGCCCTGGGGTCCCAGACCCGGCCCCAGGGGATCAGGCTCCCGTGGGGGCAGCTGGCGCGCGGGGCTGGGGGCGCCCGTGGCTTTGCCCACCCTGGTTTATTTTTATATACAGCCGCCCTTCACCCCCTCTCCGCCCTTTTCCCTCCCCAAATGCTATTTTAAATAAAATTGAGCGTTTTAACGCCTGCGACTCGCCGTCCGTGCGGGGCCAGCGCAGGCTCCGGCACCTCGGGCTCTGTGGCACCAGGCTGCTGCCCGGCTCGGGGAAGGCAGCTCCTTCCCTGCTCCGCTGGATCTGGCCTGGAGATAAATCCTCGTTATCGCTAATTAACAAGGATGGGAGTCTTGCCAACTGCTAATTAGCGCCACTGCGTTGATTGGCAGGTGGTTACCGCAGTTCCCCTCCGTGGCCTCGAGCGGGGCCGAGCTGGCTCCATCCCCGAGCCAGCGTGGGGCTGGGACGGTGCCCGGGGACCCGGCCAGCCCCGTCCCTGCTGCCTCAGTTTCCCCTCCCGCACCCCGGTGACCTTTAACCGGGACAGAGCTGGAGGAGACGGACACGGTGACACCACCAGGGACGCCCCTGGTCCCCTCCCCGCTCCGGGCTGGCCGTGCCTCTGCGTCACCGCCGCCCAGGGCCGTGCCAGCTCGGCGTGCCCGGCACACGGCCCCGCACCCACAGCGTCCCTGCTGCGGCTACACCGGGCCGGCACGACCGGTTCTGCCCTTAACTCCTCCCGGACACGCGTGTCGGAGCCGAGGTCAACCGCCCTCCCCACCCTCTGCCTCAGTTTCCCCAGTGGCTGCTCGGCCCGGGGGGGGGGGCAGCAGGGGCCCCGCTGTGCCTCAGTTTCCCCCGCGGGGGGCTCAGGGGCCGTGGGGTGCCCAGGGAGGTGCTGGCTCCCGCGGCTGAGCGTGACCTGAGTTCACCGGGCCCTGGCTTGGCCACTGGCAGCAGCCCCGAGGGAGCCACATCCTCCAGCCTGCAGAGAATCCCGCTGCCCCGGGCCCCCCCGGGACGGGGTGTCCCCACCCCGGGGCTGGAGTGTGGCCCCAACCGGCAGCGCCGGGGCCAGCGGTGAACCTGAGGCCGGCTGAGCTCATCACACCGGTATGTGGCAATTAGCGCCGGGCAGAGGAGGCAGCCGGCACGCCCCGGCCGCCCGGCGTGGGGCAGGGACACCCCCCTGCTCCCCGGCCCCCCGGCTGCGGCACCCACCGCGCTCGATCCCGGTGTGCGGCCGGTGACCCCGCGCCTCTGGCCAGGGGCACCCCCGGCACTTCCCGCCGGGCCGGGCCGGCACCCCGGGGCCGAGCACCCCCCGGGCGTGGGGGGACCATCCCCAGCGCAGGCTGGGGGCGGCGCTGGGGTCTGGCACGGCTCGGCGCCGCCGGGCAGGCCCTGGCTTGGGCGGGCAAGGCTTGGCGGGGTTTGGCAGAGCCCGGGTGGGGCTCGGCGGGGCTTGTTGTGGCTTGGCGCGGTTTTGGCGCGGTTTTGGCGCGGTTTTGGCGCGGTTTTGGCGCGACTTTGGCGCGGCCGAGGCTGCCGTGGGCGTGGCCAAACGCGCGAGGGCGTGGTTAAACAGAGGAGGCGTGGCTTTAGCGCGGGGCGTGGCCAGCGGGGGTGGGCGCGTCGGGGGCGTGTCCCGCTCGGGGGCGTGGCCGTATAAAAGGGGCGGGGCGGCGGCGCGTCCCCGCAGTCGCGGCGGGGCCATGAACGGGCTGAAGGGCTGGTGCGCGGTGCTGGACGTGCGGCCCCACGGCGAGAGCCCGGTGAGCCGCGGCCCCCCCGGGGCTCCCCGACACCCCCCCCGGCACCCCCCGGCCCGCGGGGCCGCCCCTGCTCTTCGCACGGTGCTTCTGGGGGGCGCGGGGGTGCCCCGGCGAGAGGCGGGGGGGGGGGGCGCCCCAGGACGCGCCGTCGGTGGAGCGGGGCTGCGCCCGCCCGGTGCCGCTGTGCCTGGGCTCGCCCGGCAGCCGAGGGGGAGGTTCGGGGGTCTGCGGGGGGGTCTGCAGCCCCTCCTGCCCCGGGGTCCACAGCCGTCCTGTCGCGGGGGGCTGGGGTGAACCCCGCCGGGGCGGGCGAGGACGGCGGAGCGCAGCGAGGGACACCCCGGCGTCGGTGTCGGGGTCCCACCGTCCCCGTCGCGCTTACGGGAGGCTCCCGGGAATCCCGGCCGGCACGCGGCCCCGCGCGGTCGTCGAGCCGTCCCCGGGTAACGCGACTTTTCAGGGAACGCACCCTCGAGCAGCTGCCGGGGCCGCGGCGGCGGGAGCAGGCGGCAGCGAGCGTGTTTCGGCGCTTCCCTGCCTCGGGCCCGGCGAGGCCTCGCGTCTCTCGCTTCCTTGGTGTTGGGTTTTCCCCGTCGCCGTCAGCAGCCGGGCCAGCGCCGCGAGGACGGGCCCTGGGTGGGGCTGGCAGCGCCCCAAAGCCGGCCCCGCGCCGCCGCGGCGCCCCGAGCTCCCCGCCGTGGGGACGAGGCCAGCGCTCGGCGATTCGGTGTTTTGCTCCGGTTTCGGCGACCGGAGGGGTCCCGAGAAGGCGCCGCCGGCGGCAGAGGAACCGCGCCGGCGCTCGGCCGCCTTCCCCCGTGCCGGCGGCCGCCCGGCTCCGCGGCCCGAGTCCCGCCAGGTGACTCAGCTCTGAGTCTCCTCAGGAGAGTCCTAATTCTGCGCGGCCTTATAAGGAGCGATTGCAGCGTTGGGCTCGTTTGGCTGATGGGTTATTACGGTGATAAGCGCCTCTGTAACGCCGGCGAGCTCCAAAGGCCAGAGCTGTTTGCTGCTGATCGCCGGCGATACCCCCTGGGTCAGGTCAGGCCTGTTCTTATTCAACAGTCGGGACAGACGGACGGACGGAGCGTCTTCCCCGCGGTTGCAAAACGCCGGCGTCGGGATCGCCGGCTGCGGGGCCTCGGACGCTGCCGCCTCTCCCCCGCCCGGGACGTGGTTGGGGTTTGTGCCGGGAGCGGAGCCGGTGCCTCTCCCTCCAGCCAAGCTTTTACCAAGGGGAGTTTTTTGGGCTGAATGATGCAAAATAGACCAGAAATTTTAGAATCAGCTTTGGTGTCCCTAAAAGCCCATCTCCAGTCGTCCTGGCCGATACCGCTCGCCCTCGTTCCCAGGGGAGCCGGCGGTGGGACCTGAAGGATTTGGGGAACGGCTCCTCGGCGGAGCGGGACCGTCCTGCCGAAAGCCTCCAAGTGCTGGCGCTCGGCTGCAGCCGTCGCCCAGACCCGGCCCAGCTCTCCCCGTGGCGGTTCATTCCCGAGGCTGGTAGTAAAAGCCGTAAACACGCGCTGCGGGGCGGGAGTGGCTCCTGGGGAGCGCGGCTGGGGCGTTAAGGAAGCGTTTTCTGTACGAGGTGGGGTTTTTTCCAAGCAGGAGGCGAGTGCGGGGCACTCCGGCGTCATCCCAGCGCTGGCCACATCGCGAAACCCTCCTGCCTTCCCCGGAAAATAACGGAGGGGCCTGAAACCCACCGCCCCTCCGCTCTGGGGCTGTAAACAGGAGGTGAGCATCGGCCGAGCGGATTTAACACCAGCCAGGAGCGAAAGGAGCGGGGCAGGGGCGTCCCCACGGCTCTGCTGCTCCTGCCCCAGCCGAACGCGGCACCTCGGAGCGGGGGAACGGCGTGTGCCGGCCATGGGCCCCCTCTGGGTTGCTCCAGCTTCGCATCGGAGGAGCTGCAGCTCCTGGGAACCGCCTCGGTGCCGGCACGGAGCCGATGAAACCGTGGCTGCGGGACGGTGAAAGCAAAGCCCAAACATAACCCTGCGAGAGCATCGCCGGGGCCTGGCGGGGGGCGAGAGCCAAACCAAGTGTCTCTTCTCCGTCCGCCTGGTCCCGCCCGGGCGCAGCTCACCGCGGCCCAGGCTGCTGCAGACAGAGGAGCCAGGCAGGGAGGGGTTTGCTTTAACCCGGCCACGGCTTCCGCCTCCTGCACCTGCCTCGGCCTCCTTAAAAGCATTGGCTGCACCAAAAAAGCTGGTTTTCTCCCCAGTGTTGCAGAGAGCCTCGCTCAAATGTCCCTCTTGTGCCTCGCTGTCCCTCTGCCTCCCCCGGCGGGGAGGGGGATGATGGAGACGGCGGAGCCTTCCCCTGCAGCATTTGCATGGGTGGTTTCCTGGTTGGCTGACCCGAGGTTTGGGAGTGCTGGTGCCGGTTGGGAAGGCACCGGCTGCTCTTGGCTTCCTGCCGCAGTCGGTTTGCGGCGGCTCGGTGGCGGGTTTATCCAGGGGCAGGTTTTTTTGGGGTCTGCTGGGACAGAAAGCACCCGCGTGCCGGCTCTGGGTAGTTCTGGCTGCGGGGATGGAGATAGGCCGGTGCTTGTTTCTTATCGCCGCGAATCTTCGCCGGGCGAGCGGTTGCCTCGGCAGCGTCCCACCCTCGCCCGGGCCTGACGGGACGGGGAGCGTGAACGCGAGATCCCGACGCCTGTAAACAAACTGCGAGCGAGGCCGCGCGAAGGGGCCGACACGCTGCCGGGCTCGTGCCGTGCCGCGGCTCCTGCCCCGTGCGGGAGCGGGCTGCTCCGTGCTCTCACCCCCCGCCTTTCCCCGCGCCCCGTTTGCTTTAGGCAGCACGAGGATGAGGAGCGACGCTTCGCGCGCAGGCGCTGCCCTGAGCCCTTTTCCCTGCCGTAAAACCCCCAGCGCTTCTGGCCTCTTCCCCACGCCACGGCGCACGCTGCATCCGGCCGCTCTTCTGGTGGCCTGACCGAAGTTTCCAACCTCTCGGGTCCTGCCAAGGAAAACATTCCCTGGAGTAAAAGTTGCAGACAAGTATCGGGTTAAGGGATCGGTGGTGCCGAGCGCTGGCAGAGCCCGAGCGGGGTTTCTCTCGGGGAATTGTCTCTCCGGGGGAAGGCAGGGGCCTGGCCGCGTGCTGGAGAGCCGGGGGAGGGCTCCTCATTTCCCAGGGAGCCGGAGTTTGTGCGAGCAGCGTATACAAAATATTTTGGAAACAAACAGATGGCTTGTCGAGACTTGGATGGCGGGGAGAGCGCTTGGAAGCGGGGAGGCAGAAATACCTTGATGTTGCTTTTGGAGAGCAGGAGGCTGACGTGGCCGAGGTGTGGCGAGGGGTGGGCACCTGGCGCGGGCACCTACCCCGGCTCCGCGGCGCTGCCGCCCGAGAGCCAGCTGCTGCGGCCGCCCCTCGCCGAGCGGCTCCCACTGTCGGGGTCACGTTTAAGAAGGGCCATGAGCGACGGCTGCCCGGGTGCCGGTGAGGTCTGTCCGGGGACAGGGGGTCGTGCAGCGCCGCGGGTGCACGGTGCCGGCGCTGAGCTGTGGCCGGAGCAGCCCCACGGAGCGTTTCGGGTGTCCGCGCGCTGCTCCGGGGCTCTTTACACGCTCTGGGCATCTCCGCGGGGGCTTGCGGGGGTTTGCACGGAGCTGGACGCGGCCGAAACGCCTCCTCGGTGGGTGGCACCGGCGGGACCGATGGGTTTGATAAACGTAGTCGTCGCGCGCTCGCTGTTACTCATTTTAATCCCAGCGTTGCTTCACGGGCCGCGGCGCAAAGCGAGGGGGGAGGCAGCTTGTCTGCAACGAGGCCAACCCGGCCCTCGGCTCGTACCGGAGGTGGATGTAAAGAGACTTTCAGGGAGTCTAAACTCAAAACTAAAACCCACCTCTTGTTGTAGGAGAGCGTGAAGGTGCTGCGGCTGACTCTGCCCAATGACCTCCCAGGCGACAGGCGTGAGCAGGCCAAGCAGAAGGTGGGTCTCCCCCGCGGCTCGGGTTGGAGTTGAAAATGCAGGTTTGTGAGTTAACGGAGGGAGGGGGAACGGGCGTTTGGCGGAGGATCGGTCGCTTTACGCTGCGTGAACTGGAAAACTCCCCTCCCGGGCTGTTAAAGGCCTCGGTGCGGGTTCCCGAGGCCGCGCTCGGCGCCGCGTTCCTCTGCGAAAGCGCCTGGTGCTCGTTGGAGCGGAGCCGGGCGAACCCTTCCAGCCAGTCGCGCCTCTGACAGCGCCGCTGCTTCTGTCTCCCGCAGCCGGTGGGAAAAGCCTTCGCCATGGTGGCCAACCGATCCAGCAACGGTCACTCCCTGGCCTCCGAGTGCATCAAATCCAACGACGGCGACGAGGAGATCATCAAGGTACGGTGCCTGGCTCCCCAGCTTTGTTGCAAAACGATCTTGTGTAATAATTGGGGCTGGAAAAAAGGTTTTGTCTGAAGCTAGACCAGCAAAAAGCTCCCCGGGGTGGCTCCTGATTGCACGGGCAGGACTTTGTGGTGCTGCAGGCTGGCAGCACCAGCTTGGGCTTCCGCGGTGCTGGGGGGATGCAGCGGGGGCTCTGCGGGGTGGGGGCGTCCCACGGGAGGAGGAGCAGCTTCCAAAGACGCCAGCGAGGGTTCGCTGCGAAGGGGAACCCTGCGGGTGACGTGGCTCGGGCCGCGGTGGCATCGGTGTCCCGGCCCCGCGGGAGGGGCTGGCGGGAGGGGATGGTCTGACCCGCGGCCGCCGTCTCTCCCGGCAGGTTTATCTCAAGGCGCGGGCCGAGGGCGGCGGGAACCACGAGGAGCACGTCAACCAGCTGAAAAGCGAAGTTCGTTACATCCAAGAGGTAGTTAACGTCCGCGAGGGGCCCTGGCTTGCGCTGCCTGAACCCGCGGGGGCTTGCGGCGAGGGCCCGGCGCGCTCCGCTTCCCCGCGGCCGCGCTGGCAAACTGGCAGCGGAGCTGCGCTCCCCAGTTTGTTGACTTGCCTGTACAGGGCAGTAGTCTAATCAAGCACCATAAATTAATTCAGCCTGACTAATTGCTCTGCTCTATGGACTGAATTTGAAGAGAATTGCGCGATGACTTTCCCCCAAGGCTGTCCCCTGCCTGCCTGGGCGCGGCACAACCGGAGCCTCTTGTTAAAAGGCAGTTTCTTTGGTATGTCTCATCTCCCAGAGTAAACTGGATGATGAGGCTGGCGGGAGATTAACCCTTTCCTCTGCTCCTGGTGGGGATGTTATTTCTGGAGAGCTGGTTGCAAGGCACGGAAGCGGCTGCATGCATGTTCTGGGCTGGGCAGCTTGGCCTAAAAAAAAAAAGAGAAAAAGGAGAAAAAAAAATTTGGGTTTGCTCTCACGGGGGAGTTTCTGTGCTGGGTGCTGGCCCCAGGGAGCAGCGAGGGGCAGATCTGGCAGGGCAGCCTCCAGATCTTTTACGTCATCCTTCTGACTCCTCTGCCAAAATGCATGTTTTCCCCCAAAAAAAAAAAGAGCCTGTTCCCGCTGCCTCCTGCCTGGCTCCCGCCTGCCCGGGGCTGCGGCGCTCCGGGGTGGTGCTCACCCAGACCTTATCTCGCAGCCACCTGCGTGCTGCAGATTTTGTGCCTGATCCTTCCCACTCCCGGGGCTTCGACTTCAGCTCTTCTGATCTGAGCTCTCCCGCAGCTCGGAGGGAAACAGGAGTCGGGTTTTAAAAGGCCTCTTAGCAATGGTTGGGCGGGACTTAGACCTTGTCTGGCCACAAAGGCTGGACGTGGCCCTATCAGAAGAGCTGAAGCAGCGTAACTGTGCGGCAGGACTTAATCCTGCCTGTGAAAAGCAGAGAATGCTCTAAACCAGCCAGTCCCGGTGGCTGTACCAGTCTGTCCGCACCCAGGAGAAGTGCCCAGCGCAGGGTGGTGGTGTAAAAACCCCGGGGGTGTCTTGATCCAGCTGGACCAAAGGCACGATCGCTGTCCCCGGGTGAAGGGCTCCGCGCTGACCCGGGAGCCGCACGTCACGCTCCCGCCTCGTCCCTTGTCCTGCCGCTGCCCGGTCTCCGGCAGACTGCTTCGCCCCGGTGCCTCGGGCATCTAAAATCCAGGGGTAGGGATGAAGCCACGCTGTTCATGCTCTGAGAAAGCTTTTCTTTGAAAAGCGTTGGGGCAGCGTTCGCTGCAAGAGCCTGTAAATCATTCCTCTGGCTCACTTGCTCTGACTAATTCGAGTAGCTGCAAGTCAAGACTGTACTTGTCGGCGTCCTGCAGCGCGGCAGAGAGGGAGCTGGGGAGCTGCAAGGGTCTTCTCAGCATTCAGAGGTGAACTTGATGACTAATGCATGAAAAATCAGAAGCATCTCCAGATTGTTGTGCTTTTTTTTTAAACGCAATTTTTCTTTTCTTCCCATGACCGTGTGGGACAGCTGCCTCGCAAGGAGCGTGTCTGCCAGAGACGGGGCTGCTCGCAGGCAGGGCTGTAGTGACGCCAGAGGGTCGGGCTGGCAGAGGAGCCCTCGGTGGCAGCGTAGCGGCCGCTCTGCCCCCGTTTGATTTCTGCTGGGCTGGGTGACCCTGTCCGTGCAGATCGAGCTAAATTGACTTGCCTTTGCCAGGCTAGAAGTTCTTTGAAGAAGCTGCGGGAAGACTTAAGTAGTAAACTTGAGAACAGACAAGGAGATAAACAGCACGCACAGGTAACGGGAGCATTTCTCGGGCGTTAAATGACGTTGCCTTATTAAAAAGATGTCATCTTCGGGTCCGGAAAACGATAGAAGGGGCCTCAAAGATCGAGGCGCTTGTGGCGAGCGAAGGCCGCGCTGGCACTTTACAGGCAAAACGCGACCCCCCCGCAAGCACGTAACGAGGAAGCAGTGAGCAAAGGCGCTGGCTGGCCAAACGCCCTCTTGCATGTTCGTTTGCAACAACCCCCTCGGCCTCGCGGCGCTGCGGTGCCCCAGAGCTGGCTGTCTGCATGCCACCGCGCGCGCTGCCGTGCCGGCCGCCGCTGCAGCCCCCTCTGTCCTTTGCTCGCGTAGGTCGTGCTGGAACAGCAGAACGGGAGCTGGCTGTACCCCGAGAGGCTGCGTGCCGACTCCTGGGAGGACCAGGTATGGGGCTAAAGGGCGGGATTTCAGCGCTATGGAAAGAAATACCAGTTGTAGTTTGATATCTTCCTCCCAGCGGGTCGCTTTGAACCCGTTGAGCCCACGATCGGGTGCTCCTGCAGCAAACTCCAGTCAGGGTCAGATCAGAAATGGAGGGCAGCTCTACTAGAGCAACAAAAACGTGCATAATGGGGTTTCAAACCTCTGCGCACGAGAGGTTTTTAGCAGAAGGGATAACAGGAATCTTAAGCTGGTAAATATTTCTCCACCTCTTCGTCCTTCCCCTGGCAGGGGCAGATGCCCTGGGCTGGGCTTTGGGGCTGGGTCGCTGTGGACCCGGTTCACGTTTCGGGTTGCCCAAGCGCGGCTCGGGGTGACATCCTGCAAACAGGGCTTGGAAGGCGACCAGAGGACGCTGCGCGCGTTATCTGGAGGGCTGGAAGCTGCCGCCCGAGTGTGGGAGGCGAGGACAGGAGCGTCGCGCGGGGTTTTTTCAAGCCGAGAAGCGACGTTGGCAGGCTTTGTCACCGGCAGCGCTGCCCACGCTGGGGCGGAGGGTCCTCCGGTACCTCCCGGGGGCTCAGCCCTCCCGTCCCGTCCCCGCAGGAGGAGGAGGAGTGCTCAGGGGAGGACGTGGAGAAGATCCGGCAGACAGCGAAGAGGCTGTTCACGAAGCTGCAGGAGGCTGAGAAGCGCCACCAGTTGGAGAAGAAAGCCTTTGAGGTGACGACACTGCGCGCTTCTCTGCTGGGAAAGCGTCGGGTTTTATTTTATTTTGGTGGGTTTTTTTCTTTTTGGAAGTCTGAGGAGCTGCAGGGGCACACGAGTTCGGGCTGCCAGTGGCCGGCTTCTCCCTGCAGAGCAGCGGGCTCGGTGTGCACCGTTAAAATACACCGGGGAGTCCAGACCTGGCCAAGCCCAGCAAACCGCCTCCCTGCTGGCCCAGGCGAGCCTGCAGACATAAATGCTTTTCCCGTTAAAAATCCCATAAAATGAAAGCGGTGGCCAGCTTGGAGGGCTGTTCCCTCCCAACCCTGCCGGGCCTTTCCGCCCATAGCCGGGCGCAGTGTGTGAGGGGGGGATGTTCTGTGGGGAGCGGGGACCACCGGCGGGTCCCAGCGGGTCGGGCAGAGACCAAGGGTCTCCCCTGGAGCTCGGGCTCCTCGTCCGCGGGCTGTGCGCCGTAGGGAGGGGCGAGCTGCCCGGGCAGCTCCTGGCCCCACCGCACGGGTCTCCTCGCCTGCCAAGCGGTGCCGCGTTTGCTTCCCTCCGTCCCTCGGCCCCGGTGATTAATGGTCCCCTCCGGTTTGGTTTCCAGTGACTGCTCATGTCCCGGATGGGCTGGGCCTGCCTGTGTCACCCCGCAGCTCCAAGCGCTGGTGGCAGCGGTGACGTCCTGGCTGGCGTCCTGTCCCGCAGCCCAAACTGGTCCCAGCCAGCCTGGGGGGTTCCCCGCAGCGCGACGGGGCGCAGCGTCCGCTGGGGAAGTGGCTTTGAGCGGCGACCGCTTCCTCCAGCGCGGTGACGCGTGCCCCGAGGACGTCTGTCCTCGTGCGGAGGAAGCCGCGTGGTTTGGTGGCATTTCGGGGTCTTTGGTCAGCTGTGAGGCCGACGGCGGGCCCGGAGCCCGGGGGAGATCCCGGGGGTGGCAGGGAGGGGTGTTCCGGCGGTGCCCGCGTGTCCTCGGTGTGCCTCGCTCCCCGAGCCCGCTCTCCAGCCACATGGGGACCCACGGGGACACCCTGGTCCCCCCTGGGCCACTGATGCCGGCGTGGGGCTGGCGGCCCGGGAGGAGCCTGCGAGCAGCCCCAGAACACGCGTGGCTGAGACCGAACCTGCCTCTTGCGTTCGAGGAGCCTTTCTTGCCACAGCGTTTAAGCGCTGGCTCCTTTGAAGTGCTTTGAAGCCGGGAGCTTTCTGAAGCAGCTCGTGCTCTCCCAGACACCCGGCTGCCTTCAGCAGAATCCGCCTGCCGAGGCTCCGAGCAGCGGCGTGGCTGCAGAACCTCGCCGGGGAGGAGGGCTGGGGTGCGCGGGGCTCGGGGTGAAGCCGCCTCCGTCTCGTTTGCAGAGGACGGTCTCGCAGTACCAGGAGGAAGCGGAGCAGACGAGCGCTGCCCTGCGGAGAGCGGAGAGGAGCGTGGTGGAGAAGGAGGTGCAGGTGGACGAGCTGCAGAGACTCCTGGCAGGGATGGAGAAGGTACCGGCCCTGAGGCCGCGGCGGCGGGGCGGGAGCGGGGAAGCCCGGTGGTGATGAGTTTGGCAGTGCTCAGCACAGCCCCCGCGGCAGGTCTCGGACCCTATGGAGGGTTTGACTCCCCAGCCAGGTTTAACCCGACCGCGTCGGGCAAAGCCCGCTGCTGGGAACGGCTGCAAATCGACTGGTGCTGATCTAGACTTGCATTTCTCAGGCCTAGAAGATCTGGTTGGTCCGTGCAAACTCTTCCAGGTATCCTGGAAACGAGTGCGCAGTCTAGACAGCCGCCCAGTTCTTCTCGTGGGGGCATTCACAAAACCTTCAGCCTTGATCATATTTTTTTTCTTAGCTGTGGTCTGCTCATAATACGATTAAAGTCATAAATCTAACAGTGCAGTCGGAGCGTGGGGCGATCTGGGGCTGCATTCCCGGCCCGACAGCAGGGAGGGAGAGGGGCTGGTGCCTTGCCCGTATCCCAGGGGTAGAGGAGCGGGACGGCTGCCCTCGGTCATCTCTGTGGCTGCCCTTGTCCGTCTGTCTGTCCCTCGCATGTAAATCAACTGCTCGTGCCAACAACCCGCGGCTGGAGCGGGGAGGCTGAGCGGGGCCGGCCCGGCTCCCCGGGCGCTCGTCGTCCCCCGCCGCGCAGCGGAGGCCCGGCAGCACGTGTTGCGACTCGTTTCCATGCATGTAACTCGGGCTCTCGCTCTGCCGCAGGAGCACAGGAGTTTGCTGCTGAAGATGAAAGAAGGCGAAGCAGAGCTGGCGAGGCTGCGAAGCGTGGAAGGGGACAAGCTCGCCGAACAGGACCGGTGAGGCTCGGCCTCCGGCTCGGCTGCCAGCTCCAGAGCAAGCCCACGCCGCTGGGTCGGGGTGTCAGCTCGCTGGGGCATGACTGCACATTCCTGCGCAGGGCGTGCTCGCTCTCTGCCTTGCAAAACAGCGCCCTGCTCCCCAGAGCTGACTCATCTCCAAACACCTCCTGCAGTTTGGCTTTGCTCCGAGAGTTCCGGAGCTCCGGAGCCGGGCGGCCCAGGGACCTCCGGCGGCCTCGCTGCCGGCGGGGAGCTCGGGGCAGCCGATTCTCCCGCGATGGCGGGTTCCTTCCACCCAGCCGGGATCCTCCTGCTCCAGGGGCTAATTGGCGCTGGCTTGTTTCTGGAAGGCCTCGTTTGTGGCCTGACTCTTCCTGATGTTCCTGTGTCCCTGCAGTCTGCGGTTGCTCGTCTTTGTGGCTCCTGCTTGAATAGGTTTTGTCTCTGCCTCTCCTCGCCTCCTCTAGTCAAAATATTTCAGTCCTGCGCAGCTGTAGAGGAGACCTGGCTGCTCTGGGCTTAGCTGGGTGGGTGCTCCCTTCCTGGGAAGGCTCCTGGACTCTGTCCTCCCCTTTTCCCAGGTCAGCCCAGCTGGAGAAGGAGGTGGCCATGCTGCGGGAGAAGATTCACCACCTGGACGACATGCTGAAAAGCCAGCAGCGCAAAGTCCGCCAGATGATCGAGCAGGTGAGAGGAACGGGGCTGAGGGCACTTAAAAAATGAGAAAGGAGGTGGGGGGGGAAAAAAATCTCTTAAGCTGCTTGGAAGCAAAGAATTGCTGGTTTGTGGGGCTGAATCCCTTTGCAAACCAAAGTTCAAAGGCAGCCCAGAGCCCTGTCCCACAGCAGGGACTGACCCCGGGTGACAGCCCAAAGGGCTGCGGTGCCAGCTGCTCCGGGCCAGGGAGGGGAGTAAAAGGAGAGTAAAAGGAGAGTAAAAGGAGTGCTGTGCACCCAGCTGGGCCTGCTGAAAGAGTTCAGTCTCACACTGTGTGAGCCAGGGGCTCCTTCACCTGGGGCTTAACTCACAGACTTAATTTGAGGCTTTTTCTGGTCGGTTTTTACGCAGACCTTGGAGTTCAGGTTGTGGCTGTTAACAGGCAGCAGGGTGCCTGGTTCACCTGCCCTCCCCCGGGCATTTCTCCAGCCCAGCCAAACACAGGAGGGATTTTCAGCAGCTGTGAACTTTTCTCTTGCAGCTCCAGAACTCCAAAACGGTGATTCAGGCCAAAGACGCCGTGATCCAGGAGCTGAAGGAGAGAGTCGCCTACCTGGAGGCTGAGGTGCGTCTGAGCGGGGCCGTCCCGGGGCGCCGTGCAGGGGCTCTGCTCCGGGCTCAGCCCCTCGCGCTGCGATGGGTTCGTGCGTGGCCGTGGGCCGGGGCTGGGCTCCCTCGGGCGAGGAGCTCGGCTCAGGGCAGAGCCCGTCCCCGACACCGACACCGGCTTCGCGTAGGAGAAGGCGCCCTCCGCAGCCCCCGGGGTTTCCAGTGCTGCCAGGGTTGCTGGAGCAGCTGTGAACTCAAGCAGAGTCCAAAATAATCTCATCAAGCGCGTTTCTCTGGCAGCAAACCCCTTCTTGCTTGCAAAACTGCAGCTGAATGCGTGCGTGTCAGAAATTAAAATCGCATTCCAGCCTCTAGCATTGTAACAAGTGTCAAACCTCTCTCCTTTTTTGGAGGAAAACTGAGCCTGCATTGGCACTTCCAGTGTTTTCCTCCCTCCTCGGTGACTAATTTTGCTAATTTCTGCACGGGGACGGTGTGTGTGAGCACAGCCAGCCGTGACCCCGGGCAGAAAACCTCCCGTGAGAGAGATCTGTGTGCTGGTGGGTTTCCGTGTCGGGTGCTCGGCCGGTTTTACAGACCCCGCCAGCTCTCTGGTGAGCAGTCCCTGCGCAGGGCTGGCTTTCATTTCCCTCAGGAAAAGTCTGCCCCGTGACAAGAGAATGTTCTGGAGCATCCCTGGGCAAGCGACCTGTGTGCCCGCAGCCCGCCTGTCCCCAGCTGCTAAACCGCGGCTCCCTCTCTTGCAGAACCTGGAGATGCACGACCGCATCGAGCACTTGATCGAGAAGCAGGTCAGCCGGGGCGGCCACAGCTCCAGAGCGCGCTCCAAGTCGGAGTACGTGAGCAGGTACGTGGGGAGCTGGTGCCCTCCGGCCTGCCCGGCTGCTCAGCGGCTTCACCCGCGGGTCCCCGTCTTACCTGGAGCGGCGGGAGCCGCGGTCTGGGAGGAGGTGCTGGGCTCAGGGGTGCTCCTCTGCAAGCGCCTTGTTGTTATTGTCTGTTTGCAGAGGGGCCTCCGTTCCCATGCTCCGCCTTCGGGGGGGTGCGGGGGAGCGGAGCTCCCTCCTGCGGGCGGTTTTGGGGGGAGCCATCACCGGCCGGGGCTGCGGCAGGACCCTCTCCCGCAGGTTTCCCCCGCAGACCCCATCCAGCTCACCCGGCGAACAAACCCCTTCTCTCTTGCAGCAAAAGGCTGACGGGCCCCAAGCCGCTGCCTCTCATTCGAGTAGTGGAAACATGAGTTTCGAGGGCCGGTCCGAGCTGAAGACTCTCCCCTTGTTATCGTTGACTGGATCTCCCTGCTTGGCTGCCGTCCTCTGGCCTCTGTGCTCCCAGAGTCTCCCCGGAGCTGCCGGCGGAGGGCTGTGCCCTGGACAGCGGCGGCAGCCGAGGACAGACGTAGCCGGGGCGGTCCTGGCAGAGGAAGGAGGTTTGCGAAGCGTCCACATTGCTGTCCCCGCTGGGTCCCGAGGTCACACGGATGCCAGTTGGGAGGCTGGGACCAGCCGGCCCCGGCGTGGACAAGGTGGCTCTCTGGCTGGAGAGCCAGGCTCGCTTTCCCTGGTCAGTCCTGGCCGTGCCGAGGTTGCTCTGCGAGAGCAGCCTTTGCTTCTGAAGGGCCTCGTCCGAACAGAGCCCCCCCTTCAGCTTGCAGCTTGCCAACATGGACTTGGGGTTTAACCTTTTTTTGGTTAAAAAATTTTAAAAAAAGATTCACTCTCACAAAGAAGAAAGAAATCCTCCTGAAACCGGACTCCTTCCTACAACAAAGCCCAAGGCGTGACAAGTTGGGAGCCTCCACCTCCGATCTCCAGCACATACCTGGCTGCTCCAGACTTGGCAAAGGCTCACGTGGCCAAAACTCAGTGTATCACCGTGCTTTTCCCAAAGGCGTAGAGAAATTGTACCCGGCGTACGTGTAGTGTTCAAACCCAGAGGCTGTTTGGTTTGTTACCTGTATTTATTTCAATAAATTATTGGTGTCTTCCAATGATGTGGTGACAGGCATGATTGCTGCTGTCCACCTCCGCGGGAGCACACGGTTCAGGACTGCCTGTCCCACGTTTGAACTGGAAAATACCAACCAGCTTCCTCTGGGCTTGCGCGTTGTTGCTGTCTCGTGTGCGCCCCTGCTCAGGAGAGGAGCTCGGGTACCGCTCGAGGGAAGTCGTTGGCGTTTGTACTGACCACGTTAATACAAAAATACACGTGCCTTAACCCTTCCGACTGCAGTTGCTTGACTCGATGTGACAGGGGCGGGGCGGGGCTGCGCTGGCTGGGCTCCCGCCTTCTCGAAGTCGACGTGGGCAGCTTCTTTTCTTTCTTTTCCTTGCTGGTGTGTCAAACTCTGCCCAGCATCGACCTCGCCGTCCTGCGCTCCACGGGCGGGAGCTGATGCTGTGTCCAGCGCCGCCAGTGCCAGGGGCTCAGTTGGCTGCTTCCGGGTGGGAAGTCCCAGTCCCCTGGGGCTGCCCCTCCCCAGGCCGGGCTGGTGGGGACAGCGGCCGGGCTCAGCTTGGGCTGTGACTCTGACCCAGACCCAGCTCCTGCACCTCTGCCCCCGCCGCGGCGCGTCCCCAGGGCTCTGCAGAGCAGCCTCGCAGCAGCTGGGCTCCGACCTCTGCTCCGGGCCGCAGCCTGCGCCATCCCAGTGCCTCCCCGCTGCTCCCTGCATGGCGGCCGGGGCCCTGCTGGGAGAGAAGGGGGGCAAAGAGGGTGTGGGCCCCCCCCGCCCCGCCCCGCGCTCCCTCAGGGCTGGGGACCCCCCAGGCTTGGCAACGAGGCCTGGCCCAGGCCGGCCCCACGGTGACGCCTCTCAGCCCGCTGTTGCGGTAATGAGGCAGCTTGACGTCACAGCAGCGACGTCACAGCAGTGACGTCACAGCGCGGCGCCGCCCCGCCCTCCCGTTGCCACGGCGACAGCGGAGGCGCGGCACTACCACTCCCGGCAGGCCTCGCTCCCGCCGGACTACATTTCCCAGCGTCCCCCGCGCGCCGCGGGGGGGGGCGGTGGTGGGTGGGGCGGGACTACAATTCCCGTCGTCCCTCGCGCGAGGAGCGGGGGGCGGGGCCGTACGGTGGCCGGCGCGGCGGTCGCGTGACGGGCCGGCCGGGCGCTGCTCGCCAAGATGGCGGACGAGGAGGGTGAAGGGCTGCCGCGCTCGGCGGCGGCGCCGCACCGGAACGGCGGCGGGGAGGGGGCTCCGGCGGGGCCGGGCGGCCCCCGCGTGGTCCGTATTGTCAAGTCGGAGTCCGGTTACGGCTTCAACGTCCGCGGTCAAGTGAGCGAGGGCGGCCAGTTGCGGAGCATCAACGGCGAGCTCTACGCCCCGCTGCAGCATGTCAGCGCCGTGCTGGGCGGTGGGGCGGCCGACCGCGCCGGGGTGCGCAAGGGGGACCGCATCCTGGAGGTGTGAGTACGGGGGGGCCGCCGCCCCGCTGCCGCCCACCCCGCCCCCGCCCCGCCGCGGGAGGGCTGAGCCTCGGGGGTGGGGGGAGTCCCGAGGGGGGCTGGGCCTCGCGGGGGGCTTGGGGTGTCCTTCTGGGGAGGGGGGGGCTGAGCCTCGCGGGGGGAGTCGTGAGGAGGGGTTAGAGGGGGGCTTATGGGAGCCTAGAATGGGGGGCTAGGCCGGCTTCCCCTCCTTGGGGATGTGGGGGGCTTATGGGGGCGGCTGGTCCTCTCCAGGGGCTGGGGGGGCTGGTTTGTTCTCCTCTCACCGGGGGCTTTGGGGGGGCCCCCAGGGGACGTTCCCCCGAGGAGCTGTGTTGGTCTGCTCGGATGTTTTGGGGGTCCCTGATGAGGGGGTTTGGTCTGGTCTCCTCTCAGAGGGGGCTTGGGGAGCCCGTACTGGGGGTGCTGGGGCAGGTTCCTCTCACCGGGAGCCCTGAAGGGGTCTGGCCTCCCCTCGCTGGGGGGCTCTGGGGACCCCTTATGAGGGGCCTCTGATCCCTCGGGACCCCTCTATGCAGAGGGGGCTGGGGGCTGTCTTCATCCTCTCGTTGAGGGTTTTAGGGTCCCTCCTCTTACAGGGAGTTGTGGGCCAGCAGCTTCCTCCCCGAGGGCTTTGGGGAACCCTCTGGGGGCGGAGGGACACAGTCTCCATCTGCTTGAAGGCGAGGCACTCATTTTTTAGGGGGTTCTTCAGAGGATCCCCCTCTTTGTGGGGTGTGTGGAGGGTCACAGCCTCAGGAGGGAGCCCCTCCCTTGGCGGGTGAATCTGGGGTCCCCTTCACCAGCTCATCCCTGCGGAGATTCTCCCCTCGCCTTCGTTTTGGGGGGCAGCGCTTGGGTCACAGAGCAGGAAGGGCTCATGAGCTGCCGAAATATCTGTAGGAGCCATGTCCACGGCTCTGCCCCCCCCGGCCGGGAAGGGGCTGGTGGAAGGGGGTGGCCGCGGTGGGGAATTTGCACAGAGCTCCTGGAGAAAAGCTGTTCCGGGAGAGATCCCTGGGGAGGAGGGGAAGTCGGTTCGGAGATGGGAAAGAAGGGGGCTGGGAGGAAGGGGGAGCTCACCCCAAGAAAGTCTGGGAGGGGAGAGCAGGGGGAAGGGCCCGTGGCTGGCAGAAACTGGTGATACTGGGCTGGGCGAGCCCACGGGTGCCCTCACGGAGAGCTGGGGGCCGGGACGAGGTGTGTGAGCGGGACCCTCGGGCTTCGACGTGGAGGGTGCTGGAGGAGGAGATCTGGCACGGCAGGATTGCTGCTGCAGGCACGGCTGGGCAAGGACGGGACAAACCCCCCCGCTTTGGGAGCAGGCCGGGGGGCCGCCCCCCCACGCCGCGGCCGCGCAGAAGGCGGCAGAGAGGGAAGTGGACGCTCGGGGCTGGGACCGGCCGCTTGGCTTTTCCTCCTCTGGGTCAGCGGGGCCGCGGGTTGTGCGGGGCCGTGCAGGAGCTGTCTCTCCACAGCGAGAATTGTAACGCGAGCCTGAAAACGTCTTTCCGTGGCAATGCTTCAGCTGTGCTGAAACAGATCTCCCCCCCCCAAAAAAAACCCTTAAACTTTCAGCCCGTGTTTGCGGACTGGCATCGGTTAAATCTCTTCGAGGGCTTTCTGTAGCCTCGGCCTGTCGAGGTGCGTTTCTCTGAGCATGGTCCCCTTCGTCTTGTGGTTCCTGGGGCTGGTTCTGCCCGTGCTGAGCTGTGCGATGCCTCCTGGTCCTTACGTATTTGTACTTCATGCTGAGTTGGTTAAGTTCAATTACTTATTAATTACAGGGATTTCACAGCAGCAGGAATGCTTTGCTGCCAGTCTTTGCAGGCTGCAGTGTGTGAAGGACAACAGCATGTGTTTGGGCCCAGCAGAGACGATCTGTTCTGACTAGCCCGTGGCTAGAGAGCCGGCCGAGCCCTGCAGGAAGCTTGCTGTCGGGATTTGGCGCTCTCCCGCGTGACCCAAATACTTTGCGCTTTGATTTTTCTGTGCAGAAGAACCGTTCGGGGGGTGAATTCTGCACCTGGAGGATCAGCTTGAGAGAACAGCCTTTATTGACCGAGGGGAGATGTTTTGTATGCGTTGCAAGGTGCCGAGCTGAAATTCTCCCTTGTGCCCGCTGTGGGGAAACGCTTAAAATGCCGCGTTTGAAATCGGAGGTAGGTTTGAGGCCGGTGCTGGAGTCGGGGTTCAATCCCCGGTGTCTCTGTGGCGCAGGGCGAGGGCCCGACCTTTAGTCTGTCACCAGACCACGCCGCGGGGTTTGCAGGAGATAACGGGGCTTAATGAGGGGGCACGGGGGTGTTTGCTGGAGGCTCTCTGGACCCCGGCGTCCCCCTCCACGGGGCAGGGAGCAGCAGCGGCTGGAAGGATGGGGAATTCCTCTCGCTTTATCTGCCACTTCTCATCTCCCGGGAGAAGTCGCTTTTAATTGGCCCGTGTATCTTCTTGTAGTGCTGCCAGGCTGGCTCTCGCCCTTTTCCAGTACCAGCTCTCGTTAACCTGGCTGCGTGAATCGACCTGAAAAATACTACCTGGTACCAGCCACGTTCTGACGGTGTGAAGTCCCTGTGTCCCTGCCAAGAAGACGCTCCTTCTCCCTGGGTCTATTAAAATCCAACTCCAGCAAGTAAATCTTAGCACGGGTATGAGTTGGAGTAGAAAACAATAAAACAAGACTCCAAAAATAGCTCTGATTTCCCTTCCTTTCCCCAGCAGCACCCTGCACACAATGGTGGGGGTGGGGTTCCCCGGGAGGCACGGGCCCATCCGCCGCCGCTGCCGCCTCCCCGGCGCAGCCCTCCCAGCCCCGGCGCAGCCCTCCCGGCCCCGGCGCCCGGTTCGTGGCCCACAGGACCCGCGGCAGGTTCAGCGGTCGCGGTGAACTCGCCGAAAGCCGGGTTGTGGGTCTGGAGCCGGGCGCTGGGGCTTCGGGAGGAACCGCTGGCCGCTCGGCGTCTTTGCGGCTCTCGCGTCGCGTTCGAGTGCCGAAAGCACGTGCGGGTTGGGTGTTCTCTGCACAGGCTGTTTATTTCCAAGCCGGACTTTGTTTCCACCTCCTGCAACTCCGAGGAAACTGGCCTGGGAGAGAGATGAGATTCTTCCACTGCGTGGCCTTGATGGAATTACTGAGGTTTTAGCGGGGTTTTTAGCCCCTGGTAGCCCGTCTGTGGGCTCTGCGGCCCCGCAGCTCCTCCCCAGCTCGCTCTGGGTGGCTGCAGCGCTGGAAGCCCCAGAGACCTCCCGGCCCTGCTCCGACCGCAGAGGCAGGAGCGTGGTTTTCCTCTGCGAGGTGGAGCACAACCTGCTTCCCCGTCCTCATCCAAAGCCGGAGGACGGTTCAGGTGCTGACGGGTTTATTCAGAGTCCTGCGCCTGCTACAAAGCCCTTTCTCACCATCCTTTGCTGCATCGCGCTCCGTATCCAGCCTCGAGCTCAGACCTCTTGCTTTCGAAGGCTGGTTTTGCAGCATAGCTATGGCGTGCTCCCTAATCTTCTTAGCTGGTTGTGTGTTTGTGGGTGTTGAGGGCATTGGAGACAGACAATGAAAGCTAATTTAGTTCTTGATTATCACCCTGAATGACAATCATAACTAATCTTGACAGGGAAGAAAATCTCACTAGCGCTTGCTCTGCTTGCAGGGAGCTCGCTCAAAAATAATTGAACAGATCAAGGAGGGATTTGTTCTCCGTGTTGTTGAACTGTGTGCGGCGGAAGCGTGGTCTGACCGAGGTGGGATTGCGAGGGCAGGGGGTCCCGTGTCCCGCCGGGCCGGAGGAGCCGTCTCCATCCCTCCATCCCGCAGCAGAGACGTCGGAAGCGGTCGCAGCACCTTCTGCCGCGAGGGAGGGCGTCATGCCCCTCGGTCCGGACGGGACAACCCCACCGGAGACGGCTGCTTCTGACCCCTGGGGAGCGACGGGTGCCTGGTGCGCGGGGTAAAGGGCATTTCCCCCAGGAGGTTAAACTCTTTATCTCTTCTTGGCCTAAAGTCTACTTTTGTCTTTCAACGTGGGACAGAAAAAGCCGGTTCTGCTTTGGAAAAGGCCAGAACGATCTGTAAAAGCGAGGCGGCAACGTTTTGCCGCTCGCACGAAGGGCGCCGCCAGAAAATCACCTGACGGAGCGGTCAGCGGCTTCCCCTCGGCCAAAGGCTTCAAGGGTGCCTCTTGCCTTGACCTCAGCCAGCGCCGGAAGCGGATTGAATCGGTGCTGGAAGCTTCGTCCCGCACGCCGCGGTGGTAAGGAGGTGGGAGACGGGATGCGCAGCCCCCTCGCCGCTTCGGAGGCGGGTGGTTGTTGTGCGGCTGCAGGCGCAGGAGCTGGGGAACCCCCCGGCTTTGACGTGCAGCCCGGCGACCCCAACCCCTCCGCCCACCCGCTGGGAGGCGCCTTTCCTCCCCCCGTCTTCCCGGTAGCGTTCCCGAATTCACCCCAACCTCTCCAGGCTCCGGCCCTCGCTTTCCTGCGCGCGTTCTCAGAGCGTTTCTCCGTGGGTCGGGGTCTCTGCGCCTCCTGCGGACGGGGCTGGAGGGGGCACTGGATTTGCCCAGTTAAGGCTGGAGATTAGAACTGGAACGACTCGGGTCTCCTGATTGCGCTTGCAGCCTGTGCTCGGTGTGCTCGGGAAGGCTGGTGTGAGCTCTTTGAGTGAGAAACTGCAAATGTATCTTTTTTTCTTGCGAGATAACAGCAGTGGGTAAATGAAGAACCCTCGTGTGCTGGGTTTTCCATTAAGCGCACAATTAGATAAACGCGAGAGGCTTTTTATCTGCCCCGGTTTAACACTTCTGCAGTGTGTTTAAGCAGAACTCGGTACGTGCCTGGGAATGGGCACGATGACTGAAGCTGGAGAAATTTAAACCCGTTTCTGCTGCCTGTGCTCTCCGCTCCCGCTTTGTTCGTCTCGAGATAACGAAGCAAATGGGTCAGACCCTGTAGGCTCAGCGGGAGCGGCCGCTCCGCTCCTGACGGGAGGAGCTGCTGGGGATGTGCTGGATGCCGGTGCCCGGGTGTTGCGGCGGCTTTTCGCATCCCCGTCGTTTCCCTCCCTTGTTCAGTCTGAGCACAGGGGAAACGACGACGTGTGAACAAAATACAGGGTGGGGGGAGAGTTTCCTTTCACCGGGACTCAGCCCTGCGCTCACGAAACGTCGTCAGGAGGCCTCGTGAACGCGGGTGCTCCAGGCTGCCGTCGGGCTTGGGATGCTCTTTCGAAGAGCCGGAGCGCGAGACCCTGCCGGGCTCTTCGCTGACATCTCTGGGGGAGCATCTCGTGACGGTGGTTTTCAGCCTGTGGTCTGCAGAGCCCTCGGGGGGCTCGTTGGTGTTGCTCGGAGCTCTGCGAAAGCGCGGCTGGGAAACCAAAGCCGCCGTCAGAGCCTTGAACTTGGTCGTCAGCAGCTTGAACTGAGCTGGAGGAGAATCTGGGTCTAAAAAAGGAACAGATAAAAATCACTGCTTTGATGTCGGTCAGGGAGGTTACGCTTGCAAGTCCAGCTCCACGCTAGCAGTGGGGCTTGCGGTCCAGCGGCCCCGTCCGTCGCTGGCCTCCTCGGGGTGCTTTTGCTGATGGTTCAGGGCAGGGAGAACCAGGGAGGCCTCGACCGAGGTCGTGTCTCCTATTCTGGGTGGAAGCTGATCGCAATTACCTGCTCCTGCGTTTCCAGGGTGGATTTGATACAGGTTTGGCTTTACAAGTGCCCCAAAATGTTCCTTTTTCAGCAAGACTAATAGCTTTCCACCTGTGCGGAAACGTGTTTGCGTTTCAGGAGTATTTAGCTTTTAACCTTCTGAAATGTTAACGTCCTTTGTCTCCTCCCAGGCTGTTTCAGAGTGTTCATTCGCGAGGAATCGCTGCTCTCGCGGCCGGGGCGGGTGAACGGCGGTCGCACTGTTTGCCAGAGCAGAGCCTGTCGGTGTGTGCAGGGACGGTTAAAGCTTCCTCGGGGTTGGAAGAGGCTTCTGTGAAAATGGGAATTGCCCCCCCAACCTCCTCCTGGTCTCTCCCACGGAGGAGAAACAGGAAAGGTCACTGGAATTGCACTTGTTGGTGTTTTCCTGGGTGCTTTTTATCTGCTTGGAATAATATCGGACAGAGTCTGGATTTCTCGGCTGCGAAAGAGGAAGGCTGGCTTCTGCTCCGAGCCATTAGAAATGGGGAAATGCTGCTTGGGCCTCAGCGGAGCAGCCCTGGGGTGGCTCAGTTTGAGGAAGGCTTGTGCCGACGGCGTCTGGCTTTGGGGACTGAGCGTTTCGGGGAGAAAACACGCTGCCCGTGGGGGAGAGCGTTTAGCTCACGTGCTCTCAGGTGTGCCGTGCCGCACGTCGCGCTCCTCTGGGATCGGCTGCAAGGAGCTGCGGCTGCTGAAGCTGCTGGGGATCGGTCGGGCTCTCCCCGGGGGGGTGCAGGGGCTGCCCCTTCGCGAACGCACCCCGTAGGTGCTGTCGGTGGCGTCGCGCGGAGCTGTCGGTGTTTGGTGTCAGCTGGGTCTGAGGAGGGAGGGGGCTGAAGACGGCGAAGCGCCTGTTTCTGCGGCTGCTCCGGCAGAGCTGTCCCGCCGCTGTGTCCCGTAAGCTCGTGAGCTGCTGGTCTGTGTTTCCAGAGCCTCTCCCGAGGAGGCTGCTGACCCCCGGGGCGGCTGCGCTTGCTGCTGGGGCTCCTCCTCAGCGCTCGGCTTCCTTCAGCCGCCCTTCCCAGAGGAGAGAGGGATCCGTCACCGCTGCCGTCGTCTCGGCACCGCGCTTCAAATCTCTCCCGCAGCTGAAGATCGTTGAGAGCCGCCGTGTTACAGAAGAAGCGGGAGCACAGGGAGCTTCCTGGTGACATATTGAATTTTACAGGCTTAGCGTCCAGCCCTGCCCAGAGCTGGAGCCAGCCGTGTCTGAGCCGAGCGTCGGGGGCTGGAAGCTGCAAAGCGCTGGGTGGGGGCGCGGGGGCCTTGGCAGCCCCGTGAAGGGGCGGCTGACGCGCGGTCGCGGTGCGGTAGCTGCTGCTGAGGCCGCGGCTGTGCCACGCCGTGGGAGAGCTCTGACCTGCGCTTGGCCGTGGTGGCCCTGCGGGCGGGGGGGGTTGCCAACAGGCAAAGCCTTAACGGCGACTTGAGCCGTTTCTGGGGTGTTTTCCCTCGGACGGTTTGTCGGCGTGGTCAGTGCTCTGCCTGAACGAAGCACGGAGGTGGCTGTGGGCTTCATCTCCAGGAAGCTTATTGCAGACTTTCTTGCAGTAAATTTCCTTGTCATCTCTTGACAGACAGAGAGTTGGGAAATTTTAAGAAGTCTTTGCGGAAAATGAGTCATTCGGCGTACAAATGGGAGAAGTGAAATGTTCTCTGTCTTGGGGATCCTGCTCGTTAGTGTCAGCCTGATGGGGAACTTTGCTCTGTCGGACACGTGCTCCGTGCCCCGGCTCTCCTGTGCCTGCCGCTTGCTGACGGGTGTTCCCGTGTTCAAACGCAGCTGGGGAGTGAGACGTTTTCCGCGCTGTGCTGGCGGAGAGAGCGGGTTTGGGGGAGCGAGTGGGGTGTTTCAGCAGCTCATCCCCCTTGCAGCCAGGGCACCGTGCCAGCCTGCCGCTGCTTGCCGTCTTCGGCCTGGTGCTTTGCAAACTCAGTCTCAGAGAGGCTTTTAAATTCCTGACAGCGAACAAACCCCAGTCTGCTCTGCCCCCCAGCATGTATTTTTTGCGGTAGGAGCTTGCCGAACCGCAGGCCGAAGATGTTCTGTTAGGCGTAAGCGGCTCTAATTCTGGAGCTTGGCTTCCTCTGCAGCGCCAGGCGAGCCCCGACGGGCGAGTGCCGAGGCGGCAGCGCCTGATCTCGCCCCGCGCCCGCCGGGGTTTCTGCCCTCGCCGTGGTGTCAGCGGGCAGCAGAGCGTGCGGCTGCCTCGGGGCACGGCCCGGGCCTGTCTTGGCAGGCGTCTTCGGCCTCGTGCTGGACCGCGGCACAGGCGGGTGTTCCCTCTGCTGCGGGGAGACGGTTGCCCTCAGCTCAGCCAACGTCAGCCCTTGGTCGTGGCAAGTATCGAGCCAGACCAACCCTCACCCGGTGCCAGGAGGAGAACAACTTCTTCCCAGCTCCCTGGGGGGCGGCGAGAGCATTTGGGAGCCGCTTGTGGCCCCGTTTAGGCGGGGGTGCCCCTGCCAGCCCGGGAAGGCTCCGCGTTGCCCAGGCCAACGGTGCAGTGAACAGCTCCGGCATCGCTTCTGCCCCCCGGCTTCGGCGCTTCCCTGCAGTGACCTTCCCGCTGGGCAGCTGGCGTCCCCCGCACGCCGAGGGAGGGAGACTCACCCGCTGTCCTGCAGGGGAAGGTGCCAGGGCATCGTGCTCCTGGTTTAACCACATCCACGTTGTGGCGGAGAGCTGAGAGAAGAGATTTGTTGGAAGAAGCTGCTCTTCGAGTGCTGCTGACGGCGGGCAGCCCTCACCAGGGGTTGTGTGCACCTGCAGCGGTTCGCTCCACCGTGAGCAGGGTTCTCCTCTACCTCCCGTCCCGCGCAGGAGAGTGCTGTGAGCTGGCACCTCCCTCCTGGAGGGACGGAGTCACTGGAGCTGGTCGTTGTCCGCCGCTGTTGTGTCTGCGCGTCCCTTCCTGGAAGGCGTGGAGGGACCCGGCCCTGCCGTCAGCTCCGCAGCCCTCGCTTGGGACCGTGCGCATCCCCTGGAAGGGTGAAGCTGTCGCCTGGATCTTCTTTCCAACTCCAAGTGGAGGCAGAAGCTTGAGGAGCAAAGTGCCCGAGTGTCCCGTTGTTCTGGGAAAAGTGCGTTTGGTTCTGGGGCCCCGCGGGTCCGTGGCCACGTGAGCAGTTGAGCTGTGCTCCCCTCGCCGCGCCGGCCGCTCCTCGGCTGCCTCTGTCACGTGATGATTTACCGTCCCCTGTCTCCTCGGGTCGCGGGGATGATTCCAGCCCCGGTTGCTGTGGGGACCTTTGCAAAGGTGCGAGTGCTCCGGCCCCGTGCGCCTGCGGTGCCGACGGCTCCTTCCCACCCGCCGCAGAGCAGGGGGTGAGCGGCAGCTCTTGGAGCAGCGTCTGATCCCAAGATCTGATCCCGGAGACCTGCCGGGAGCGACGGAGAGCGGCAGCGGGTGTTACTGGCGTTTGGTGAAGGAAATAACGCGTTGAGGTCTGACTGTCAGGAGCCCCGGCCCTGTCCTTACCCCCTCGCGGGGTTTGGTGTCGGCTCCGGGAGGAAGCGGGTGGCAGCAGAAGTCCCTGGGGCTGAGGAGGGTTTGGGAGAGGAAGAGGAGGAAGCCGGCAGCGTGTTTGTTCTCGGTCTGGCAGAAGGGAGAGCGCGGTGTCTGAGGTCTTTGCTGGTGGGAAGTTGAGCTGAGAGCTTAGTTCCAGCCTAAGTGGGGCTGAGTAACTAAACACCAGCCTTGACTTGTGCAGACGGAGCAGCGCGTCCTGTGGCCTGGGTCCTCCCAAGGCCCCTGCTGCCGGCTGGAGGCGGCTCGAGGCTGAGCGTGGGGCGGCCACCGAACTCCTGCCTTTGTCCTCTCTTCAGGGCAGGACTGGGGGGTGCGGGGGAGCCGCGTTTTGGCCGGTCGCCCCTCCCGGTGCGGGCAGACAGCGGCCTGCTCCGCGTGAGCGCAGTCTGGCCGCCACCCCCACCCGCCAGAAATCGTCCTGGGGCGGCGGCGCTGCAGGACTTTGGTTTGTTGTGGGCGAGCGGAAGGGATCTGGGGTCGGCGAGCAGCCCGCGAGCACCGGTCAGGTGGAGCCCGCGCGAACGTCGCTTTAGTGGGGGCGATGCTGGGGGCGGACGGCTCGGCTCGGTCACGAGGGCTGTCCCCTGCGACCGAATTTGCCGCTTTGGAGGCCACGCTCCTGCCCCGCGGAAGGGCTGCCCGGGGAGGGGGGATTTTCCCTCTCCCTGCGCTGTAAAAGCTGCGCGCGGCTCCTCGAGCGCTTCCCAGAGCCCGGGGGCTGCCCCCGAGGGTTGTTGCTTCCTTACCCTGCCCTGCAGCGGGAGCCCTGCGCGGGCTGGGGACTGGGGTGGCGTCCAGGCTGGGGGGAGCTGCTCGTCGGGCTCCTGGCAAAGCACAAGCGCTGGCTCTGGCTCACAGGCGCCGCTTGGGGCTTTTTAAACTTGGTTCAGAGCCTGGCATCTCTCACCTAGATTTGTAAGTTGAGATCAGACCTTTCCAGGGCAATTCTTCTAAGTAAAAGTTCGATAAAAAATGATCTATGTGAAGCCGTAAGAGCTGTTCTCTTTCATTGGAGAGCTGGGGATTGAAAGCTAAATCCTGCGCTTGATTTAAGGCGAGCTGGGCTGATTCTGTGACCCCGTACTGCGTCTTGGCGGCGAGATGCTGACGGTGTGTTCCCAGGCTCCGGGAAGTGACTGAAGCGAAGCCGCGTCTCCGTTGTGCCGCGCCGGAGCGGGGGCTCGTGGGGGCTGTGTCTCGGTGGGTGGTTGCACCAGGTTCTGAAATCACTTACCTTTGCTCTCTGAGCCGCCTTCTCCTTCACCTGGAAGCTTCAGTTCAGGTTTAGGGAAATCCACTTACGTTTTGGAGCTGCAGAGGATCAGGAGATGGGCTTGGCCCTCGCAGAGCAGGAGGTACCGTGTGTTCCGTGTTTTCTTCCCCAATTCTGTGGTGTCCGTGCGTTTGCCGTTAGCTGATGGGAAAAGGCTCCTTTCTGGGCACGAACGTGCCGTGGCCCCGAGAAATGGTAAAAACTGCAAAACCTGTTTTAAATATTCAAGGGGGAGCATGAACCTTCTAAAGAACTAACTAATAACCCGAGAAATGGTCAGTGGGGAGGATGAGCGGAGTTTAGAGCAGAGTGCGGCTGGAGCGGCAGGAGCGGGCGAGGCTGGAGGGGTTTGCCGGGGAGGAGACACGCGGCGGACCCCGGGGCTGGCCCTGGTGCTCGCCCCTGCCCGGCTTACGGCTCGTCTGCTTTCTCTTTGGCAGGAACGGGGTGAACGTCGAAGGAGCAACACACAAGCAAGTGGTGGACCTGATCCGCGCGGGAGAGAAGGAGCTGATCCTGACGGTGCTGTCGGTGCCCCCCCACGAGGCCGATAACCTTGACCCCAGCGATGACTCCTTGGGGCAGTCCTTCTACGACTACACGGAGAAACAAGCCGTGCCCATCTCCATCCCCACCTACAAGCACGTGGAGCAGAACGGCGAGAAGTTTGTGGTTAGTGTGGGCTCGGACGGCGCTTCTGGTCCCTCTGGGCGTCTGCGCCCCGCACTGGGTGCGGCGGTTGGTGGCAGCGCTCTGTCTTCAGGACGGAGGCTCGTTACTTTATTATTGATTGTTTGTGACGCTGATTCAGCCTTGCCCTGTCTTCGCTCTCACTGTGCTTGGTTATTCTTCTGCAGCTATTTCCTACGTGCTGGGAAGCTTTTTTATTAATGCATCTGGAATAGGTTGATCTCTTGTGACGATTAAGTAGGAAGTTATTATTTTGTATAAGCTTTCATGTTGTATCTCCTGTTTTACAGCCAGCGCTAAGGGCATCTGTGATAGATGTAAAACCAAAGGGAACAGATGTCTCGAAGCAGTTTCCCATCTCCGGAATTTTTTCCCTTTAGAGAATGTTGGGGGAAAATAGCTGTAAAAACTCTTTTTTCCTTGGGGTTCCCTGCCTCTTCTGTGGCACTCGCTGGAGTCTTCCTGGGTAACGTCATCTCTCACGGGCGCATCCTCCGAGGCTCCAGGTTGATCCTGGCTCCCCAGGGCTGGCTGTGGCTGTAGGGAGCTGTTTGGGGAGGGCTCAGACAAAGGCGCTCCCCCGCACAACTGTTTCTTCGTGCAGCGTTTGGGGTGTATTTAACCCCTCGGTTGGCCCGGCCTTGCTCAGCTCTCCTGCTTCCTCGCGAGCTCTCTCGATCGCCCCGTCCTCCAGCGCCCTGCGTCCCGCGGCCGCCGGCTCCACGTTTCAGGTGGCGACTGACAGAGCCAGGAGCCCGTCACAGGGCGGAACCTTCCCCGCGTGGGGGCACGGTCCTGCCCGTGGCCAGACCACGACTCGCTTCTGCTCCCTGGGCTCCGGGAGCCGCGGGGGTGGGCGGGAGGCGGTGGCGAGCGTCGGGCGTCGTAGCGATGCCGCTGCTTTGACTCGTGGCTGGAAGGTTTGTGCCATCACCCTCCCGGACTGGGGGGTGGGTTTGGCTGGAGCAGGCGCCCCCGGGACACGATTGTGTGGTGGAGACAGGTGACAAACGGGCTCATCGCTTTGTCCTCTCCCAGCCGAGGCCGGAGGCATCTTCCCAAGGAAGACACGAGCCAGCATCGGTGTTGCAGAAGCAGCGTGTGTGCGAGAGAGGAGGGGTGGGGAGGGCTCGGCAGCGCTCGCTCGCCAGGAGAGTCGGGCTCCTGCGCAAAGCCTGTCGCTCCGACGCGTCTCCGTCGGGGACGGGCGGGATCCTCTCCCTGCGCCCTGCTCCGCCAGACGCGCCGCACGGGGCAGCAGAAGGGGCCTAGACCAGAGGGTTTTAACGCAGCGCGGGGCAGGTCGAAGGGAGCCTCTTCTCCGGCCTGGCCATAGCTGCTGCTCTTCGGATCCAGCCCCATCTCTGGAGGTGACGCGGAGGGGTTGGGCGGGTGCTGCTTTTTCAGGGAAAACCTGCGGGTTTGTTGGAGCGCTTTCCCCTCGTGAGGGTTGTCGGGCAGGTCCCTGGAGGGCAGACGCGGTGGCGAGCGAGCTGAGGCTGCCCCGAGCCCTCCTCTGGGGAGCAGGTCGGGGGTTTGAGTCTTCTGGCCGCGGCTGAAGCCGCCCTGGGCGCATCTTGGGCGCGAGCCTCCAGCGCTCGGCGCTCTGCCGGCCCGTCGGCCTCGGGAGCGCGGCGCAGGGCGATGCTCCTCCCCGCGGGAGGAACGGTTGCGGTTGCAAACACTTCCCTTGTGCAACCTGAAAAAGAAAAGCCTGAACCTACTGTTCCCCACTGCATCCCTTTCCTCGGGTGCAGCTAATTAAGGTACCGCTGCCGTTTGGGACCTCCTTATCGCTGAGGGCGTGGTCGCAGTGCCTAGATAAGAGCTGGCTGAACTCGCCCGCGAGACGGAGCAGATTGGCTTTGAAAATGGAGGCGGCTGGTTAATGAAGGGAAGGGAGTTCCCTGCAGAGCATCACGGTGCTGAGAAATGTCCTGCGACCGCAACTCCGCTCCGGGTTTCCCCTGGTTGGGTCCAGAGTCCTGTTTCCTTGTCCAGAACGAAACCGGACGCGTGCGTGCGTAACGAAGGAACTACGTAACGGGGGGTTTTCCAAAAGGCCTCACGCTGCCTGTCCCGGGGATCTGCCTGGCGGTTGGTGCCTGATGGCTCCAGGGGCCGTGTCCGCACACAACCCAAACCTCCTGCTGGGTTTGGGACCTTCTCTGTGTCCCGGGGGAAGTAGCCGTGAGCCTGAATCCGGAGCTCTGGGGCTTGGGCTGCAGCGTGAGGCTCAGTCCTGCGACAGGCTGGAGGCTCAGCGGTAGGTTGGACACGTCTGGAAGGGGATGAGGCTCCTGTGGCCGAAAGCGGCCGGCGCAGTCAGCGCGGTATCGCTGTGGCATCTGTCTGGTGGCGGCTCGGTGCCCCCCGGGGAGCTCCTGAGCGCAGGACATGATCCAGGTGAAGGCCGTGGCGGCTGCATCGGGGCCTTTTGCAAAGGGTTTGGGTGGTTTTCCTCTCCTTTTGGAGTAGAAAGGCCCCTCGAACTCGCGCTGCTCCTGCTGCTGTCGGGTGGGGGTGGTAGTTGGGCCACCCCCCAGCTCCAGGGACAGGCAGTGGCGTAGTTCACTGTTCACACCAGTTTCTCGTTGTAGCTCAAATTTAGTCGTGCGCTGCCCGTGGCGCCAGGGAGGCAGAGCTGTGCTGGTTTGCATTTGCAAAGCTTTTCTCACCGCAGTGAGCCTCTTCTCCTCCCTGCAGGTCTACAACGTTTACATGGCGGGCCGGCAGCTCTGCTCCAAGCGGTACCGGGAGTTCGCCATCCTGCACCAGAACCTGAAACGGGAATTTGCCAACTTCACCTTCCCGCGGCTCCCGGGGAAATGGCCCTTCTCCCTGTCGGAGCAGCAGCTGGACGCCCGGCGGCGAGGCCTGGAGGAGTACCTGGAGAAAGGTACCTGGCTGCGTGCCTGGGGCCTGGGTTTCCCCCACGGGGAGTATCTCCGTGAGCTACTCAACCCCGCCGTTCTCCTGCCGTTGTGGGGGATTCGGCCTGGATCAGGCTTCGTGCCAGGACACCTGATCCAGCCTGGAAAGCGCCCGCTTTGAGAAGGTTTTTCCGGGCTGGAGATACCACCCTTGTGTCGCGCCGCCCGCAGAACAGACTCTTGTTTTCCCGTGTCGCCTCTGGGGCGGTGCTGGGAGGGGAGGGAGGGCTCCCCCTTCCCCCGGGCACCCCACTAACCTGCGCTCTGTCCCGCAGTGTGCTCGATCCGCGTCATTGGGGAGAGCGACATCATGCAGGAGTTCCTGTCCGAGTCGGACGAGGTAGGCACGTAGGCGACGGCGCTGATGCTCTGCCGGGACCGCACGCGCTTGGTAAAACCGGAGCAGAGAGCCGAGGCGTTCCTGGCCCAGGCCTCGGCCGGGCGAACGCAAAACCGGGGCAGAAACCCCCCGGCTGCCCTTTGCTGTCGGGATTGCGCACAGGCAAGCTTTCCCCCGCGGCCGCAGCTCAGAGCAGCGTTGCCGCCGCCCTCGGAGGCGTGCGCAGAGCAGAACCCGCCGCCAGGCCTCGTGGTGTCCCCTGGCTGGGGGGACCCCGCAAAACCCCCACATTTGCTGCTGTCCTGCTGGTTTCTGGGCTGGCAGCAGCCCAGCTTCGCGTTTGCGAGGTGTCTGTGTCTGAGGCAGCTCTGGGTGCCGGCCTGTGTGACTCGCCCCTGCCCGGAGCCGAGCCGCAGCAGCTCTTTGCCCTTCAGCTCTTGCTCTTCTCCCAACCTTTCCACGGCGCCTGAAGCTGCCGTGTCCCGGAGCCGTCGCTCGCGCTTCGCTGGCAAACCCGTGAATGGAAAATCCTGCCCCGTCAGCTTCCTGTCTCGGAGCAGAGCTCGCACCTTCCGCCCTTCGGAATTGCTCTGGTGCAGACTGGAATGGGATTCTTGAGGCTTGTGGAGCAGCTGGTCATTAGAAGTGACCATTCTAATTAGCCAGCACGAGGCAATAAATGGTCCCCGGAGCTCGGGGCTGAGTTTGCGTGATGCCGATTCCTGTCCTCTCCTCTCCCCTCCTTCAGAATTACAACGGTGTCTCGGACGTGGAGCTCCGAGTAGCGTTACCAGACATAACGACGGTGACAGTCAGAGTCAAAAAGAACAGCACTACAGACCAGGTGTACCAGGTGAGCTGCCTCTCGTTTTGCCTTGACTGGAGGATTAACACAATCCGGCCGTTCACCGAGGCCCCGCGGGCGCCCACCCGCTTCTCTCTGCTCCTCTCGCGCGCCGGCAGGATCGGTGACGCTGCTTTGCTGTAGCTGAGGACGGGGGCACTAGAAAACCCGAACCTTGCGCCGTGCTGAAGCAGCGATTTCGCTGGCAGGCTTGGCTGCCAGGACACAGTCATCGCTGAATTAATTTTCCCTGATAATATCTTAAAGCCGGCGGATGGCTCTAAGCACTAGACAGCCCGTGCGTCGTGGCGCGCTGCGGCGGCGGCTCCATGAGCCACCAGCACTCGCGTCTGGCGGCGGGGCCGGACGGCAGGCGGGGTGCTGGGGGTCGTGGCCCTCTGGGGAATCCTCTGGCCGGGGCGCAGGTGTGTGGGCGGCTGCAGGCCCAGCGCTTGAAGGGGAAAACTAAGGAGAACTGACTTCAACCAGGCCCGCAGGAGGAAAAGCGGAAGCGGTCAATGGATATGGGGACATGTGATGGTGCAGGGGAGACCCTTCCTGACAGGGGAACTAAAAGTGTTGCCGCAAGCGGGAGCCTGGAGGGTTTGCGGAGGAGCCCGGGGGTTGCGGAGGAGCTGGAGGGGTTGTGGGGGAGCCCAGGGGTTGTGGGGGATCCGTCTCTCAGGAGCTCAGCTCTGCGCAGCACAATCCTGCGCGTAGTCGGGGTTCACAGTCCGGGGTGCGTGGGGGCCGCAGCCGAAGGAATTGCCCGTCGCCTCCACCGAGGGCTGAGGGTTCTGGCTGTGGGGCTGGCACGGGGGGGGGAGTCCTGGGGGAGCTGCACGCACCTCTGCTGCTGGGACCTGAAGCTGGAGGCGTCGGAAGAAAAGGTGACCTAATTATCAGCCGTGGTGGCACTCGAAATCTGGAGCAGTTTACAGGAAGGTGAGAGCAGGAGAGAGCCCTCGCCTGGGAAAACATCTGGTTTTGCTGGAAGAGTAAAGTTCAGGTTTTCTGTGGGGCTAATGCCTCGGTTAGGGAATACCTGGCAGTAACCTGACGGCAGCCTTGCCCCGGCGGGACGGCCAGCGGCTGGCTCCTGCTTTTCTCACCCCGTTTTCCCGTTCGGTTGCTCTTTAGGCTGTGGCAGCGAAAGTTGGGATGGACAGTATTACCGCAAACTACTTCGCCTTGTTTGAAGTGATCAATCACTCCTTTGGTAAGTCCTTTAATCCCCCCGGTGCTGCCGAGCGAGCCAGGAGAAGGCTCTGCAGCGCTCGCGGAGCCCGGTGGCGCTGGCACTCTCGTTTCGGGCTTCTCTCTGCTCACGAAATCAGGAGCCCCCGGGAGGAATCGGGCAGGCGCAGCCGGCGCTGATAACGAGGAGCCCGCAGTTTGATGGCTCTTTGGCTGCCGCTTGACTTTCCCTTTCTTAAGCAGTTCAAGGAGACGAGCTTTTTGTGAAATGGAGAGACGCGTTTTACTGTAGTTCAAAGGGTCCAGCGAGCTTAGAAAAAGCGGGAGCGTCCGCGGGAGGGGAGGGCGGCGGCTGGGGACGGAGCGAGGGCGCTGGGAGGGGGGTTGAGGGCACCCTCGGGCTGCACAACCCGGGTCCTGGTGTGCACATGAGCTGCATCTTAGCTTCTCGTCTCTCTTTCCGTGGTTAAGTCCTGATGGTATTTGAGGCTCGACCGTGGGATTCTGGGCGATGGTTTTGGCACGGCCGTAAGCGCCGTCCCAGCTCCGCGCGCGCCGGGGTCTCCTGGCTGCGGTTCCGCTCCCCGGCCGCAGCCATCTCCGATTTCCCCCAGCTTCACGCTGCGTTTGCTGAAGCTGCGGAGAGGCCAAAATGTCGCGGTCACGCCACAAAATGGGTGCAGTGGTTGGTTTGTGGTTTATTTTTCCCCTGTGCTGGGTTTTAAGCCAAGTGTGTTTCTCGTTCCGAGCTGGGCACCTTCGTTTCTGGGTTGTCATCTCCGCGTGCCTCGCGCTCGCCCTGTTGTTACTGCGAGCGCTGCCTTGCAGGAGGAGGTTTTTAGGGCGGTTCCTTCTCCTCACAGGTTCTGGCTGAAGGGCCGGGGTGATTTTTACCTTCTGAAAGCCCCCCTAAAATGAGCCGTCTCGCAGGACGGGCTGGGTTTGCGTTCAGGTGCTGACCCTGGGGCGGCCGAGATCACCCCCCTCCCGTTAAAGCCTTGGCACCGCAGAGCTGCCTCCGCCACCGGGTTCGTGGCCGCTTTCCGAGGGTCGCCGGGTGCTGGCGCGACACGGAGGCAGGGAGGGGAGACGGGGGTCGTTGTGTTTGGGGAGCGCCCAGGCGGGGCTGCGCGGGAGCCTCGGATGGGGACAGCGGCTGCTGCGGCCGCTGGCACGGCGTCAGACTCTCATGGGAGCTGTTAGCTCCCCGTGCCTGCGCGTGCTGCCCTTCTCAAACGGCGCTGGAAAGTAAAAACTCCAGTAAACCCGTATGGCTTGTGCTTTCTGGACACTCGCTGCGAACATCCACGTTTATTCCTGCCTGGATACGCTCCATTTAATTTCTCTGGAAGGCGTAAGCTCCATCTGCAGCACGACAGCGACCGAGTCCCTCCCTGACGAAGGAGACGCGCTGGCGCTCGCCGCCTTTGTCCGTCAGAGCTGGGGGAAGCAGATTTGAACACAGTAAACGCCTCGATGGGGGCCCAGCTGCTCCAGCTTGGCTGAGCAACGCAGCGAGTTTTGCCTGCCAGGATGGGGGGGTCCTTCTCCAGTCCCCTCAGGCTGTGGGGGGACGCTGTGACCCCGAGGCTCGGGCAGGGCCTGCAGTCGGGCTGTTGTGCCGAGCTCTCGGCGGCGAGAGGAGTTCGGCCTCGCGAATTCCTGCCGGCGCGCTCGATGCGATCGCGAGGGACCGGCGTGGTCCGGCGCTGCGGCAGGAGGTAGTGAGGAGAGCTGGGCTGGGCCGGCGAGGAGCAGAGTTGGGCTCCTGATCCCGGCTGACTCGTGGGCAGAGCCGGGTCCGGTCACGGGGGTGCTGCCGGCGCCGTGCGGGGCTGCGCGCGGACCTCGGCGCCTCGCGCTGACCTCGGTGTCTTGCGCTTTTTCCAGTGCGCAAACTGGCGCCCAATGAATTCCCCCACAAACTCTACGTGCAGAACTACACCTCGGCGGTGCCGGGAACGTGCCTGACCATCCGGAAATGGCTCTTCACTACAGAGGAGGAGGTTCTTCTCAACGACAACGACCTGGCGGTCACCTACTTCTTCCACCAGGTGGGTGCCCCAGGGCCGTAGCTCTTTACCGGAGGTGAGGCGCTCGCAGAGCTGCCCCGGCCACGCTGTCCCCCGGCGTACCGGCCGGTCCTGCTCGGGTCACTCCAGGGAGCAGCAGCCCGTGGTTGGGTGGATCGGCGGCGCCGCGGGGAGCCCGTGGCCAGGCCGCAGTCGGACGGGGGGGCAGGACTCCTGCCACTCTCCGGGCGGGACGTCGCCTTCCCAGAGCAGCAGGAAGGATCACGGGAGGCTGCGCTCCTCGGCCTGGATGCGTTTTCCTCAATTCTGTGTGTTGTCAGTGAAGGCGGGGAACAGGCTTCTCCCCGGTCACCCCAAGGAGAGGAGACGTTTCTGCCTGTCATTTCACTTTATGCAGATTCTCTGGGATAAAGCGCGTCCGAGAAGAGCCAGGTTCTCCCATTGCTTGTATAGAGCCACTCTAGGGTGACCAGCCCAGAGGTGGATGTCTGCAGAGCTCAGTTACACGAGTCCTGCTCTGCCTCAGCCACCAAACCCGCTGTCCCAGAGCTCTCCGAGCTGAGCCTGTACCAGCCCCTGGTACAAATCGGTATAGAAATAGGAGTTGTCAGACTCTTTGATCTCCTCGCCTGGATCTGCGCTGGCTGGCAGCTTTACACGCCGCTCGTGCCAGGGGCAGGAGTCCTTGCTGGGGTGTGCAGCTGGGGACCTGCTGAGTCCTGAGGGGAGGCACATCTGCGTGCCAGCGGCCCAGCGGGGAGCAGCCGGCGCCGCTCCAGCACCTGTGTCGGCCTGGAAGGGTTGTCCCAGCCCCTCCTCGCCTGGGCCCGAAGGCAAAAGCAGGATTCCAGGCACCAGCATTTCCATCCTCTCTTGCCAGGGGATCTCCTTCCAAAGTCTGCCCAGGTGCTTAAGCATCTCTGTGCTCCCCGGGCGGGCGGAGGCTCGTGGCGGAGGCGGTGAGTGCGAAGAACCACCTCTTGGAGCCTCTCCGAGCCGCTGCCTCTCGGGGACACGGGTCACCGCTGGGGCTCTGCCTTTGGGTGGCTGTTCGAAGCCCCAGGGGCAGCCAGGGAAAGCAAAGCCTTGTGACTCAGCGACCAGTCCTCTGGTCTGACCTCCTGGGTCCCCTTTCCTCTCTGTTTAGGCTGTTGATGATGTCAAGAAGGGCTACATCAAAGCGGAGGAGAAGTCCTACCAGTTACAGAAGCTGTGTGAGCAGAGGAAGATGGTCATGGTGAGTTCTCCTCCTGTCCCCTTTGCTTCCCTTCCCATTGGCAGTGCTGTGGCTGGGAGGGAGGCCCGGGCACAGGGCGCCCAGAGAGGCTGTGACCTTGGATCCCCCCTGGGCCTCTCCTCGGAGCTGCTTTGGCTCCGGAGCGCTGAGGGGTCTGTGCTGGGGGCACCGCCCTGGGGCAGACTCCCAAGGGTCACCTGAAGCGCCAAGCCAGGAAGGTTAATTATTGACTCATGATAAGGATCAGCAAATAGACGCTTCCTCCTGCGGGTTATCTCCTGGCTGGTTTGGTTCTGCTCCTCTCGCTGGCTTTCGAATGACCAAAGGAAGAATCTTTGGAGAGGGTATAACCCACCCTCTAGAGAGAGATACTGAGAGAGAGAGAGATTATACACACACACACACACACCCCCCAGGTGCAGGAGGGCCCTGGTCTGGCAGGAGGTCAAGACAACGACGTCTGTGTCCCAAAGAGCCTGTGAAGTCCAAGTACTTCATCCTCTACCTCTCCCCACGTCACTGGGGGTCCTGCCAGGAGCTCAGCGCTGGAGGATTTGGCCCCTTCCTCCGCTCTGGATGGGGCTTGTTCCTTGGTTGAAACCTTCAGCCTTTGCCGTGGTTCTGCCCTGCGCAAACACGAGGTTTTGGGGCTCTGGAGAAGCTCCTGCCTTCCCCCCGTCCCGAGCTGTGACTCGATGCTCCCGGCGCTTCTCCAGGGCCCCCCAGTGCTGCTTCATCTGGGCCACGCTCAGAAAGGGAGAAACAGCCAAAATACCTTTTGGACCTTTTCATGAGTTGTAGCGTTTGTATCGAAGGACTCTGAGAAACCCGGATCCCACATCGGCCCCACGGCCCCTTTTTCTGGTCTCTTCAGCCCGTAAGGACCAAGGGGGTGGCTCTGGCGGGAGCCGCGCTGTCGGCCCCGGGGCTCTTCGCTCAGACCCGTCCCGGGGAGCGCGGTCGCGCCGATCGGCGGCACCAGCTCCCCTGCAAAGGGCGTTTGGCGCCGGGGCTGCGCCGGGCTCTGCGTGTACCCTGCCTGGACGGAGCCGCGCTCTGCGGGGGGGATCGAGCAGCTGGGGGGCTCCTGCCTTCCTTCCCCTAGCACCCTGCTGCCTCTGGGGGGATGCAGCCTCGCGGGCTGGGGTGAAGCCGGGGCTTTCCCAGGGGCGTGCGGGGGAAGCAGGAGGATGCAGCACCCCCTTCCCTTCGTCCGCGCAAGCCAACGCCCGCGGCTTTCTCCCCGCAGTATTTAAACATGTTACGGACGTGTGACGGTTACAACGAGATCATCTTCCCCCACTGCTCCTGCGACTCGCGGAGGAAGGGCCACGTCATCACAGCCATCAGCATCAAGCACTTTAAACTCCACGCCTGCACCGAGGAGGGTCAGCTGGAGGTAAAGGGGGCTCTGCCCGCGGGGCTCAACCCCCGCCTCGCCCTCGCGCCGCGTCCCCGAAGCGCCGGGGCTCGGGGCTGCCGCGAGGCGTCCGAGGGGATCTCGCGGGGTTGGGAGCGCGGGGCTTCACCCGGGGCTCCCGCGGCCGCTTCCTGCCGGTCGCTGCGGCACGGCCGTCCCAGGCGTCCTCGTCCCCCTCCCCGGGGTCTGCGGGCTCTGGCCTCACCCCCCCTCTGCCCCCAGAACCAGGTAATAGCATTCGAATGGGACGAGATGCAGCGGTGGGACACGGACGAGGAGGGAATGGCGTTTTGTTTTGAATACGCACGAGGGGAGAAGAAACCCCGATGGGTTAAAATCTTCACCCCCTACGTAAGTACCCGCATTCTTCGCAGATCGGTTGAGGAAAAACCCCCAGCCCGCTGGTTTTCCCTCCAGGAGCTGGAGGAGCTGCTGGTGCCGCAGCGTTTCGGGGCGGGAGGTGGCCCAGGGGCCGGTGGCCACCAGGAGGAGCCCGCGGCTCGGGGAGCGGCTGGAGCCAGGCGGGCGGGGGCTCTGGGGGCTGCTGCCCCCCCGGGCTGCCGGCCCCGGGCGATACCCGCTTTCTCTTTGCAGTTCAACTACATGCACGAGTGCTTCGAGCGGGTTTTCTGCGAGCTCAAGTGGAGGAAGGAGGTAAGAACCTGGTTGATGCTTGGACTAGATGATCCTCGAGGTCTTTTCCAACCGACGTGATTCTGTGAACCCGTAACCGCAGGGAAGCGGCTGCACCTCTTGCAGGAGGCTTGTGGTGGCGAGAGCCTCCGCCTGCTCCTTGCCAGCGGCTCGGCCGGGCAGCGATCGGTCAGAGCGGCGGTGCCGGCCCTCAGGGGAGCGCAGGGGTGGACGCTGACTTTGGGAGGCCGGGGCTCTGTGGGTGGGGGGTGTTTGTGTCGTGGTGCAGCAGGAGCCGGGAGCTCCCGGTGCCGGGAGAGCGGTGGGTGACCAGGATAACGCGGGCCCGGGCCCTGCGGCTGCGGCCGGTCGCTCCCTGGTGTCTGCTGTCGGGTGCAGATGGCAAAGCGTCGGTCCTCGGAGAGACGGTGCAGGTTGCTGAATTATTCAGAAAGGGTTGTGAGAGCCTCCAGCCAAAAGCTGCTGAGACGAACAGGAAGGGTTTGGGTTGGGTTTTCTTTCTGAATCGCAGCCTGAGGTGCCTGCTCAGCCTTCTCCTGTCAGCGCTGCGCTGTGGGCCTGACTCTGAGCCCCGGCCGGGGAGGTGCACGCGAGCCAGCCCCGCTGCGGCGCTTCCCCGCCCTCTGCTCGCCCGAGGGCCTCGTTCTGTCCCCTTGCACCCATCTGCTGCTCCTCGGGGCTGCCCCGCATCTGGCGTCCCCAGGAACGGCTCCCATCGCCTTCGCTTGCGGGGAGGCGGCAGAGCGCAGCAGGAAAAGCCGGGTGCCGTCGGCCGGCCCCGGGGTGCTCTGGCCCGGGTTTGCCCATGTGTGGCTACTGACTCGCCATCCCGTGGCTCTGCTGTCGCAGAGGTGTTGCTCTCCCGTCTTGGAGGCTGGATCCGCTCTTGTTGCTCTTGCTCTGACCCGTGCTCTTGGCCCCAACCCCCTCTCTGCCAGCTGATGGATGTGGGTACCTAAACCAGGGCTTAACCGCCACGAGTCTGAGTCGTAATCCAGGAAAAGGTGCCCTGCAGCTGCCTGGGGGTGGAGGCTCCTAAACGGAGCGATGCCTCCCCCGCTTCCTTCCCTGGAAGTTTCCTGCCTGCTGGGCATCGGGGTGTCGGTGCTTATCGGGGTGTCGGTGCTTATCGGGGTGCTGGATCCGGGCTGGCACCGCGCTGGCTGTGGGAGGCACCTTGGAGACGCGCAGAGAGCGCAGGGTCTGCCCCCGGCAGCCGGGCTCGCCGGAGGGTGTTAACGGTGCGATGGAGGAGTGTAAACCCGCGAGAGTTTTCCAGGAAATAAGAAAAGGGGATTCTTGGCTTGCCTTAGCTCGAGGGGCGGGAGGTGCATCCCCCCCGGGTGAGCAGAGGCCCGCAGGCAGGCCGGGGCGAGCAGACCGAGGCCCAGACCAGCCCGTTTCTCCGGGGGACGATGGTGGGAGCAGCAGCCAGGAGCCCCCCGCAGCCCAGACCCGCTTCGTCCCGGCCCTGGGCCCTGTAGAAGAGGCCGAGGGGCTCCGCAGCGCCCGGTTACGCACTTCGGCTTCGTAAAGCACCGAACGCTCCCCGCGCGGAGCCCAGGAACTTGGCTCTGGGGTTTGTGTCCCAGCTGGGGGTGACGTCTCTGCCCCCCCAAGGAACAAAATCTTTGCAGCTCCCGGTCCGCGGCGCAGGGGCTGCCCAAGCGGTTCCCTGGCTCATTCCCAAATCCCAGCTCCTGCGCAGCTCCCACCGTCCGCGGAGCGCCCTGGATCCCGACACCAGCTGTTCAGTCTCCTCCCATCCCCTCCGGCTCTGCTTTTTTATTTATACCCTTTTTATTTTTTTCCCTTGTAAAGGTGGAGGAGGAAGCAACAGACAAGGATAACCAGAACTGCAGTAAAGACAATATGTGCAGCAAGGTAACCGGGCTGGAAGCAAACAGCGTCTGTGCTCCCTGAGCCAGGCCGGCCGCTCTGCTGCCGCGTAGAGTCCCCGCAGCTCCCCGCTCCCCTTAGCACAGGACCGTGTCCCGTCGTGGCGGCTTCTCCTTGGAAAGTAAAACACCCCCCCGCTCCTTTCCTCGGGTGGAGGTGGCTTCGTGCTTAAAGGCCTCTCTCCTGGCGGTGGAGACGTGGGGGCCCCCCTCGCCCGTCCCCTGGGCTCTGGTGACGCTGCGGCTGGTGGCGGAGCCCTGAGCGGTGCAGAAGGGGGACAGGGGACACGCGCCTGGTAAAGGACCAAAGAGAGTCCTGCGAGCCGCAGGCCAGCGGCGCGGGGGCTTCCTTTCGCTGTCCTGCAGTGGGGGTGCAGAGACCTTTAGGGGCCGACAGCGCTGCGGCAGCAGCGAGCGGACCCGCGGGTGTCGTAGCACCCGAGCGCTCCCCTCTCCGGCTGCTCTGCCCGGCCCGTTTCCCATTCACCCCGGCCAGGATTTAAAGCTAAAAATCGCTTCAAGAGGCACCGGGACGCCTCCCAGAATGTCCCCTGCCTGTCTCGGGGGTATCTACCCCCTCAGAGGCTTTTACCGCGCACGGCCGAGGCTGCTGAGCGCGATCGGGCGCTGGGTCGGTGCCGTGCGCCGCGGCCCTTTGCCCCGCTCCCCCTTCGGATGTGACCCCTTTGCTCAGGCGCAGCGAGAGCTGCGGGTTCATTGAACTCGTCAGGGAGAAAGTGGAGTCGCGTGTGGTGAGGCTGAAGGGTGTTAACCCCAGCGGCGCCGGGCGGTGCTGCCCCGCCGGGGAGCTTTGTGCCGGGCATCAAAGAGGGCAAGAGCCGCTGTCTGACTGAAGAGAAAAGCTGCCGGAGACGGTGTGGGATGTGTCACCCGCTGAGGAAAGAGCCGTGAAACGCGGGGGTGTGGGAGCCTCCCGCCCCGTGTCACGCTTCCTCTGCCAAACAGATCCTGCGCGATAACGCTCCCCGCGATGGCGCTGGGGTAAACCCTCTGGTCCCCGTGTGCCGCCTCTGAGGAGGAACGGGCCGAGGTTTTGTGTGCGGAGTCACGCGCGTCTTCCTCTCTTGCCCCTTCAAACTTAAAAGCGGGTGTTTGATGTCTTCTCTACAAAGCCTGGAGGCACCGGGAGGGATTCGCTCGTGCTGCTCCGCAGGAACAAAGAGCCGGGGCCGCGCCGGGGCTCTGCTGCTCTTCACCTCGCCGAGGGCGACCCCGGAGCGCCCGGCTCTGCCCACGGGGAGGGCTGGGGGCTGCGCGCGGAGCTGCCGCCTCCGGGGCCTGCCCCGAACTCGGCCCTCGCCTGTCCCCGCAGCGGGTGAACCGCTTTCCTCCAGCGAGGAGGAGGAGGCGGCGGCCGCGGCGAAGGCGGCAGAGCCGGGGGGATTTGGTGCCATCGGCGCGGCCGCAGCCTTCGAACGCGGCGAAGCTGCGAGGAGCCGCCTCTGCCCCCGCTCTGGCAGCGCTGCCCCGGGGAGCGCCGGGAGCCCCGCGGCCGCCGCGCAGGAACCGCCTGCGGCTTGTGCCGGGCTCGGTTCTGCTTCCTGCCGGGGCCGCGAGGCTGGATCTGGAAATGGAAACCAGGCCAGTGGCTTTTCCTTCCCTCTCAAACCGGTCGCTCCTCGGCGCTCGGCGTCGTCCTCCTTCCCCGGCGCGGCGAGGATCGTTGTGCCGGCGGATCGATGCGCGGCTGCCTGGTTTCACTTGCTCGGAGGAGCCCTTGGCTGCAGCTCCTGGGTGGGGGCTGCTCTGGGGATCACCCCTGCGGCTCCCGCCACCCCCAAACCCCCCCTCGGGGCACGGTGCGTCCCCCCAGCGCTGCCTGTGCCCCCCACCCCAGCGCCGGGGGAGGGAAGGTTGTTTCCAGATCAGGAGCGTTTCCCACCAGTCGCTCGGTAATTGTCTCTCCCCAGCGTAAAATAAAAAGATTGATGGAATTTGGCAGATAGTTTACAGATATATTTAGTGCTCTGTAATCTGCTGACTTGCCTCCGACCGCAGATGCTGGCTGATAAGGCTGGGTGTGCGCAGGAGGAGCAGCTCGAGCTTTAGCCCGTAAATAAAAGCCCGGCTTTGCTGGGCCCTCGCTCGGGCTGGGCACCGAGGGGCCCTGGTGGCCCTGGCGTGTCCCTTCTCAGGAGGGGGCTGCCGTGTTTCGGCTCCTCGGAGGATGGGGCTGGCTCGCTGCAGGTGACAAACTCCGTTTGGGGACATCGGGGTGGCTCAGAGCTCATAGGTGAGGTCGTGGGAGGGAGCCGGGGGACAGCGGGGAAACGGCTCCGTCCTCCTCTGGCCGGCGCGGCCTGGCTCAGCCCTCGCAAGTGGCATTTGGGTTATTTGGGTTATTTGGGTTATTTGGGTTGTCTGGCCCTTTTCTAGAGGGAGGGGGGTGCTGGTGGAGCTGGGCGCTTCCGGGGGGCTCTGTCCGATCCCCAGGGCTGCTCCTGGCCTCCTTCCTGCTCCTGGGGCTGAGCCGCTTTCCTGCGTTATTGGCCTTCTCTGGCCCCGGGCGCCAGCGAGGAGCCGGGATGTGCCGGACCGAGGGGTCGAGGGCTTCCAGCAGGCGCCGGGCACCTCCTTACCCCCGAGCTGTCAGGGGGCTCCCCCACACGCCACAGGCGTCCTCATGCGCGGCGCATCCCCACAGCAGCCCAGTATCCACCAGTTCTGCTCCAGTCCCGGCTGGTGAAGGTGTTGCTGGGGAGCCGGGGGGTGTCCAGCACCCGGGTGTGAGGCCGAGGGGGGCAGAGACGGGTGCTTGAATCGTTGTGGGGCTGCTCAGCACTGGGATACCGGGGAGTGATGCCAGCAGCCCCCGCAGAAACTGGGGGTGTCTGCCCAGGCTGGGGGTGCTGCGGCAGCGGGGCTGGGGTCCTGCACCCAGGACGTGGGGTACAGCGGCGCCGCGACGAAATCCCCCCGGCTCAGCTCAGCTTGGTGGGTGACATCGGTGCTGGGGGGGCTCCTCGGTGCTGGGGGGTCCCAGAGAGTCGCCTGGGGGAACTCTGGGAGCTGCAGGACGGGGTCTGGCTGTGACCCCCCCGGCTCCCCACGCCCTGAGCCGGCTCGGGGGCAGCCTGAGGCTGTTAACAGTGGGGTGGGGGGCTTGGGGGGCACTGCAGGCGCTTTGCTGGGGGCTCTTTGTGCTGCGGGGAGTTCCCCGCTTCAGGCTGCCCCCACGCTGGGTCCCCCCAGTCCCTTCTGCGCTGCCAGGGCCGGGGTGCAGCTCGGGGGGGTGCAGCCCAGCCCCCCCCGGCTGACAACGCGCTTTGACGTCCTTTTCCTTCTCTTTCAGAACATCTTTCAGCTGGTCAGGTCACAGCAGAGGGATGCGGCCACTTAGCCCCTCGTCACGGAAGAGCGTAACCCCCCCCCCATTAACACTTAAAATTCTGTTATTGTATTAAAGCCCTTAAACTAAATATTATTAATAATAATACCATTTGTGAACTTCATGTTTATGGAATTGAGCAGCCAGGATGAAAGGCAGGCTCGGCCGAGAAGGGGGAGGCGCTGGACGGCCGCGGAGCCGCCCGCGGGGGCTCGGCCTCTGCCCCCCCCCCGGCTCCCGGGAGCTGGACTGTGCTGTGATTCCTCCCCCCTGGAACTGGAGCCCTCGTCCCTCTGCGCCGGTCAGACGTATCCATGTATGTATGTAAAAAATCCCACCCCCACCCCCCCCCCCCCGAAAACTCTCTCTACAAATACCCTGCACGGATACACACAGAGATGTTTCTTTGAAGATTTCGGAGCGGTGGCAGTACCTTTTGTAAGCTTGAGTTTTTACACGCATCTCCCAGCCCATCGTCTTTTTTTAAAAACTAACTTTAGAAAAAAAAAAAAAAACAAAAAAAAAACAAAAAAAAGGAGGAAAAAAAGGCAACATTACAGGGAAATACCTCTCCTGGCACAAGGACCTCTACACGTTTACAAGCTCTTGACCTTTTTTTCCCCCCCCCCCCCCGTGTTTCGGTTCGGTTCTGGGTGTTTTCAGGTCGGGGGGTCCTGCGGGTCCCAGGGTCCGTCCCCCCCCCCGGCAGAGCCGGGCGCTGGCCCCTGGCGGGGAGCGGGGCGAGGGTGTCCCCCAGCGCCCGGGGCTCTGCCCCAGCTCCAGCCGCACCCGGGGGGAGAAATCGGGTAGAAAAGCTGCTTTTGAGCAGGTTTGGGGCTGGTTTCTGTGTCGCTCCCCCAGGCCTTGGGGTGCGTTTCGTGACCTTTGGGAGGGGCCGGTGCTGCTGCTGCCCCCCACGAGGAGCGTGAGGTGTTGGGGGAGCTCGCGGGGGCCCCGCTCACGGCCCCCCCCCCGGCTGCGGGAGGGCAGCGATGGGTCACTCAGCACCTTTTCCCCTCCCTGCCCCTCTTTGGGGGTTTATCTGCCCCCCACCGAGCCCGGGGGTGGCCGTGGGGCGCAGACGGGGCTGCGGTGCCGCCGGCGGAGGGGATTCGGGGGGTCCCCGGGGGGAGCCCTGGCCCACCGCGCCCCCGCTCCGCTGCCCCTCCGGGGCTGCCTGCGGAGATTAAGTTAAACCTGGATTTAAAACGCGGGTGGGGGGACGCAGGCCCGGCGCTGCCGCTGTCCCAGTCGCGGGGTTCGGGGTTCAGGCGGCCGGAGCGGGGGATCCTCCCCTCCCCCTGGGCAGGGAGTTAATTAGCAACGAGTAATTGGATTGAGCTCAGGTTGGCTGCGGGAGCCCTGTGCCGTGGGAAGCCTCGGGGGGGGGGTGCAGGAGGTGCGGGGACCCCCCCCCGACCTCACCAGCCCCCCGCAAAGCCCCTGTGCCAGGGCCCATCAGTGACACGAAAGGGCCCGGTCTCAGCAATAATCCCGCCCGTGACCCCGTTTGACTCGGAGCCGCTGAAACGTGTGTGTGTGTGTGTGTGTGTACACGTGTGTGTGTGTGTGTGTGTGTGTGTGTGTACACGTGTGTGTGTGTGTGCGTGTGTGTGTGTGTACATGTGTGTGCGTGTGTGTGTGTGTACACGTGTGTGCGTGTGTGTGTGTGTACGTGTGTGTGTGTGTACGCGTGTGTGTGTGCGTGTATGTGTGTCTGTGTGTCCCGTCCCGATTCCGCTGCCATCCACATCCTCTTTAATTTATTTCAGAGAACTCTAATTGTCTTTTCACTGCGGTATCTTGTATTTTTTATTTGTGAGTCAGAAATGTGAAGAAAACCACAAAAAAAACCTGCAAAAGAAGAAGAAAAAAAAAAAAAAAGCCCCCCCCCCCTTTCCCTCCTTTCCCAGCTGCTCCCGGTGTTTCATTCCTCGGTCTCTAACCACGCCGGTTGTTTGGTAAAGTCACTTAGTGTAATTAATTGTAACATATTCTTTTAAATAAATTGATTTATTGATGAAACTACTGGGAACTGTGGTCGTGCTCCTTCCCCGCGGGCGCTGGGGCTGATCCTGCCCCGCTCCCTCCCGCCCCCGGTACCGCTGGGGGGGTTGGGGGGTGCTTTAGAGTCTCCTTTAAGCTTTTTTTTTTTTTTTAACTTATTTTATTTAGACAGAAAAAAAAAAAAAGAAAAAATAAAGAGAAAAAAATTAAATTATCCAAAGTAACTGCAATAAATAGCAAATAAGTTAAGCGGCGGCATCTCAACCGCAGACGTCAACTCCCGGGGGTCTGCGTCCCCCCCCCCGCGCTAACGGCCCCGCGCCCCCCACCCCGTCCCACCCCTAAATCAACTCAGCAGGTACCAAACCCCCCAAAAGGGGGGGAAAGAGAGAGAGACCCGGCCCCCGCGCCCCCCAACCCCCTTATTTACAA